>NC_138177.1:29429209-29940379 GCF_964165515.1 Mesoplodon bidens | reverse complement strand
AAGCCAAGTCAATATGACTTGGGACCAGAAAATGCCCTGTGTGTAAAGGAATTAACCCTTAGAGATCATTGTAAAAAGGAACACCAATATTTTGATGAAAAACCCAACCTTTTATCCCCACCTGACTACCCTACTTTCCACTATCTTCTTCCTGGTCACAGGCTGTACACCTTCCAGGACCCAGTGCCACGTGAGAGTCACATATTTCTGAGCATGGAAAGTACAGCATATGCTCTGTCTCCATCATCCTCTCACTCGCCCTTTTCTCCCTCCTTCTCCCTCCTCCCCTCCCTTCTCTCTGTCATCTTCACAGCCATCATTATCATCACTAATATTTTGAAACACTCAAGCAATGCCAGGCACAGTCTAGGTGCTTTATATGCGTCATCTCAACATTAGTCACTTTGTCACAAACACTCTATTATTGCAGAGGGCAGATAGCAGAAGCAAGAAGAACTACAATCCTGCAGCCTGTGGAACAAAAACCACATTCACAGAAAGACAGACAAGATGAAAAGGCAGAGGGCTATGTACCAGATGATGGAACAAGATAAAACCACAGAAAAACAACTAAATGAAGTTGAGATAGGAAACCTTCCAGAAAAAGAATTCAGAATAATAATAATAGTGAAGATGATCCAGGACCTCGGAAAAAGAATGGAGGCAAAGACAGAGAAGATGCAAGAAATGTTTAACTAAGACCTAGAAGAATTAAAGAACAAACACCCAGAAGAATTAAAGAACAAACAAACAGAGATGAACAATACAATAACTGAAAAGAAAAATACACTAAAAGGAAACAACAGAATAACTAAGGCAGAAGAATGGATAAGTGACCTGGAAGACAGAATTGTGGAATCCACTGCCAAGGAACAGAATAAAGAAAAGGAATGAAAAGAAATTAAGACAGCCTAAGAGACCTCTGGGACAACATTAAATGCAACAACATTCACATTATAGGGATCCCAGAAGGAGAAGAGAGAGAGAAAGGACCCCAGAAAATATCTGAAGAGATTATAGTCGAAAACTTCCCTAATAGGTCTTTTAGCATTATAAAAAATATATGATTTTGTTAATTAAAAAATGTTATTAGCTCAATGGACAATGGCTTCTTTTATTTTTTAAAAAAACTGGAAAAATATCATTGTTTTGTAACTTTTTCTGTTTAACCTTCCATCTTGCTGACAAGCACTAAACTGAACCTGTTTACTATCCTTTAAGATGAAACACTTATTTCTCATCTTTTCTTTAATCAAAGGGCCTTTTCATCATTGTAAAGGCAGAATTAAAAGAAAAGTTTTAAAACCCTCTGTTTCAGGGAAAGAACAACAACAATATCAGCCAACAATAACAAGAAACAAAAAAGCCAATCGTTTTCTTTCATTTCTGGTATTTTTTTAAAAGATTTTTTTGATGTGGACCATTTTTAAAGTCTTTATTGAATTTGTTACAATATTCTTCTGTTTCATGTTTTGATTTTTGGGCCGCAAGGCATGTGGGATGTTAGCTCCCCAAGCAGGGATCGAACCCGTACTCCCCGCACTGGAAGGTGAAGTCCCAACCACTGGACTGCCAGGGAAGTCCCTCATTTCTGGTACTTAAGCTCATATTCGTCGATCTAACTTATTCTGTGGAACATTTTTCTTATTCTGTATCTTAAGTAGTGTCCGTTTTCCCCTGGCTTTCCTAAAAAGATTCATTTCCCTCAAAGTTTATATTATCCTGCTTTCCCGAAAAGCTATATTCTCTTCTAAAACTCATCTCTATACCCATAACCCAAGTCCCACTTCTTGATGGCTTTCACACTTGAGATTCCTTCAGGTGTACAGCCAGCTCTGGGCTTAGCCAAATTGGCTTCGATTTTATAATACATGCCCAAAACTGCCTGGAGAAATATTGGTGCCTGGAACAAAATCCAAGCATTACTTATTTTTAAATTCCATATTCCTTTTCATTTAAGAACTCCTCTTCCTCTCCCTTCACCCGTTTCCAAATTAAATCAACTTTCAAGTTAGGGCTCATTTTAGAGCCACAAAGTCTTGTTTATCCTAGAAACTTGGCCAGCAGGTTTTGAATTCTGAACAGTATGCCCTACTTAAGAGGGGAGTTTAGGGGAAGAGAAAATAGCTTTCCCAGAAACATGTCGCTAAAATTTTTACCAATCTACTTTTAAAATTTGGAATGATTTCTTCCTTCCTTAGTTTCCAAGAAAGCCTGGTTGAAGGCCATTGTTGCTTGATGACTTCCAAAAGCAGCACTGTCCTATGTTTGTAAACAGGCTGTTTCTTACTAAAGACCTTCATCCTCCATCTAGTCCTCAGTATCTTCTGCCTTTGTCCATTCATCAGTAGTTTATATTATTTCTTGAAGGAAATTGTGATCAGATACTTGTACTGTAATAATTGAAAATACAAGTCAGCTCTAAAGAGATTGATGATTTCCTTCTTGGTGTTCTGCTTGTGATTATAGTTGACATTTCCAAGGAAATATTGGATCCTTGTATTTGGCAGTGGTCCCCAATTGTAAACTTGCTCCAGATGTGATTAAAGTAATCAGGGTGATTTAACAACAAAAAGTACAAATATGAGCATAACTTTCCCACTTCCCCCACAACTATTTTGCTTAATATAAATAAATATTTGGAGTAAGACAAAGAAATATATTCACCAAGGTATAAGTTAGACTCTCTTCTCACATTAAACCCAAGCATGAAATATCACCATTTAACTATTATTTCTCCCATTCTCCCATAAAGATTTTTTTAAACTTCTTCCATTTAGAGTTTGCAAACCAAATGCCTAAACATAGCTTCTGCCTGTCCTAATTACATCTGCCTTCACAGCAACTATATTCTTCATTTAATCACCTTGCTATTAATTCTAATCCTCTAATAAAAGACTCTTTCATGGGGTTGCATCCTGATATTCCTAAAGTCCAGATTTTGTGTGTGTGTGTGTGTGGTACGCAGGCCTCTCACTGCTGTGGCCTCTCCCGTTGCAGAGCACAACCTCCGGATGCGCAGGCTCAGCGGTCATGGCTCACAGGCCCAGCCGCTCCATGGCATGTGGGATCTTCCTGGACTGGGGCACGAACCTGTGTCCCCTGCATCGGCAGGCGGACTCTCAACCACTGCGCCACCAGGGAAGCCCCAGATTTTTTCTTAAGACTTTTTCTCTGTGTTTTCTTTTCTTAGTTCCCCAAATGCAGAAAACTAAAGAACTTATTGCCTTGTAATAATCTCTCCTCTATCAAGAAAAAATTTCTAAGAAGCCACATCTTCAAAGAACATGTCATCTCTTCCCAAGCCCCTTAATTTCTGTCCAAATTTCTATCTCTTTATTTCTCTGCAGTGCCGTCTTGGAATATCTTCCAATTTGCTTTCCACCTCATCAGTTTTCTCTCCATCTATATCTAATTGCTGTTTAACCTATATATTTCAGGTTTTAGTTTAACCATATTTGTCATTTTTAGAAGTTATATTTATTTTTCAAATCTGTCTCTTCTTTGAAAAAAATAGTACCTTGCTATTTTCTTAGGATTTCAAGTGTTTCTTTCAAGCCTTTAATTATTTTTACAATACCTGTTTTTTTAAGACATATTTTTAGTTAAGACGTATGTTGTTGAAGTTGAAGTTCAACAACTGAAGTTCTTGGGCTTTCCTACCCCTGCTGCAGTGCCTGCTGATTCTTGCTGGTGGTAGATGGCTTCCAGGGCCACCCCAACACATAACTCCAGGAGCTTCATTCTCATCACTGTGCATGTGCCCCTACTGTGTGCAACACACATCCTAGGCAGGCACCTGCGGTGGGCCTAATGGGATCTGCCTTGTTTGATACATTTCTACTGGTAAATTATCTTTAGTAGGGATATTTTTTCCTGTGGGAACCCCAAAGAAGTTGCTTTCCGGTTTCACATCATTTCTGCCAAGCATTCCAAGACTATTATCAGGGATCCATTTTTTATATTATTTCTTACCTTGGGGGTTTCTGGACCATTCAGGTAGTATCAATTCAACCCTCAGATCTGTGCAAGGTGAAAGACAGTTTCAGCTTCTTAGGAGGCTTCTCAGGAAACAGACTCAAGCTTCCTTTCATTTCCTTGAGTTGGTAGATTTCTTTTTCTCTTGTCATTCTTACACTGTTAGACAACACACTTCTGGTGTTTAAGCCACCCAGTTTGTGGTACTTTTGTTATGGCAGCTCTAGTAAATTAATACATTACTATTAGTCCAGAACTGAAAACAACCCAAGTGTCTATCAAGTGGTAAAAGGATAAACATATAACGGTACATCTGTACTGTGGAATACTACTCAGTAGTAAAAAGGAATGAACTTCTGATACATGAAGC
The DNA here is from genome assembly GCF_964165515.1 of Mesoplodon bidens. NCBI lineage: Eukaryota > Metazoa > Chordata > Mammalia > Artiodactyla > Ziphiidae > Mesoplodon > Mesoplodon bidens. The sequence continues at coordinate 29,936,031 of NC_138177.1, read as the reverse complement.
AACATGAATGATCTCAAAAGCATTCATGCTAATTGATAGAAGCCAAAAACAAAAGGCTGTGTGTCACATATTATCACTTTTATGACATTCTTGAAAAGGCAAATCTATAGGGACAAAAATCAGTTCAGTGGTCGCCAACAGCCAATGAAAAGGAAAAAGGGATTAACCACAAAAGGGCACAAGGGGACTTTTGGGGAGCAAAGGAAATATTCTATATTTGATTGTAGTGTTGGATACATAACAATATATTTGTCAAAACTCACACATAAAACAGTAAATTTTATGGTATGTAAATTATACTTCAACAGCCTGACTTTTTAAGTCTAAATCTTTTTTAAATTGAGGTATAGTTGATTTACAATATTATATAAGTTTCAGGTGTACAACATAATGATTCACACTCAATAGCTTGACTTTTAAAAATTAAATTATATTGCAAAAAAATACGAAGATGAAAACCACAGTATCATGTAATCTCATCACCTAAATATAATCACTATGAACATTTTGCTATATACGTCTAGCTTTTATATATAAAAATAGGTTTATAAACTTAGGTTCACATTGTATATACAGTTTTATAATTTATTTATTTCATTTAATAAAATATTGTAAATACTAATATTCTTCTGAAACTTTATTTCTGACTGTTCTACTTTATGGTATATGCTTTTTTCAACCAATCCCCTATTGTTGAAAATTAAGGCTTTCCCTGCAGTGTTTTGCTGTTATAAACAATGCCTCAATCAATATCTTTAAAACTTAGTTGTTATACACATTTAGAAAAATGGAATAATAATGTTTATTAAACAACAATGATAAAGGTATCCTATGATATACTGATAAAAAGCTACTGGTTTAAAGTTGATCTGTTTCGTATATATCCCCATTGCTCTACACTTTTAAGTACTGTTTTCTTCCTGAGAGGAATTTAGAGAGGCTGAACAGCACAGTGGAAATTACATAGGTGCTGGAATCAGAGCACCTTAGTTTGTGCCCCCACTCTGCCTCTTTGTGACTGACTGATCAGCATGCACATTAGCTTTCCCATCTGTAAAGAATCCTATGTGGTCCACACTATTGGTTGGCTAATCCCATTTCCTTGCCAAAATGCTTCACTCTTGCTCTCCTTCACTACAGACGACCTGGAAAAGCTAAATAGTTGCTTTCCCACTCTCCTTTGCAGCAAGGACGGCTGAGTGACACAGTTCTGGCCAATGAAAGGTCCTTTGGGAAAGTCTTTGTTTTTCTAATAAAAGCAAAGATGTTCCTGGTACCTGCTCCTTTCCTTACTCCTTCTTCCAGACTTAAACACCAATGTGATGCCTGGAGCAACTGTCACATTATGAGGGTGAGAGGCCAACATTCTTCTCAGAATGGTGAAGTGGGAGGTAGAAGGAACATGTGTCCTTGATGACACTGTTGGGCCCCACACCAGTTCCAGAATGCCACGTCCCAGCCTCTCGTTAAATGAGAAAAACAACCTCCATCTATTTAGGCCAAGTTTCCTGTTACATGTAGATAAAAGGATTCTAACTGACATATATTGTTGTGAAGAACAAATGAGGTGTGTATGGGCTTGTGCTTTGGAAAATGGGAACAAACATAAACATTTCAGATACTAGTTGCTGGTCAATTAAATATAGAATTAATAGCATACAGACCGTCTTTATTTGGGATCTTTTTTCTCTCTCTAAGCCTCTCATTCATCAAAAGTTTATATTACATTTCTTATACTCCTTCAACCTTTTTTCAGTTATTTACTACTGATTGATTATTTTCAGAAACTTTTTATGATTAAACCAAAGTATACTGTGCATTGCAATTTTTGGAAAAGAAATGAAATCAGTTGCCTTATTCAGTGAAATGAGTGTTGTAAACAGTACCATACCTGCATCATTAAAAGTAAGATTATGAATTCCATGGTCAAATGAATGGATAAAGAAGATGTGGTACATATATACAATGGAATACTACTCAGCCATAAAAAAGAGTGAAATAACGCCATTTGCAGCAATGTGGATGGACCTGGAGATTATCAAACTAAGTGAAGTCAGTCAGAGAAAGACAAATACCATATGATATCACTTGTATGTGGAATCTAAAATATGACACAAATGAACCTATCTACAAAACAGAAACAGACTCACAGACATAGAGAACAGACTTGTGGTTGCCAAGGGAGAAGGGGTTGGGGGAAGAAAGGACTGGGAGTTTGGGGTTAGCAGATGCAAACTAGTATATATAGGATGGATAAACAACAAGGTCCTACTGTATAGCACAGGGACCTATATTCAATGTCCTGTGATAAACCATAATGGAAAAGAAGATGAAAAAGTATATATAGATAGATAGATAAAACTGAATCACTTTGCTGTACAGTAGAAATTAACACAACAGTGTGAATCAACTATACCTCACTACAATAAATTAAAAAAAGAAAAGAATTCCACTGTCAAAAGCAAAGATCTGATTGCCAGTATCATCTCAATCCCAACAGTTGAGTCAAACCTCTTTTGGAGGGTGGTGCAGCCAAACAGTCCTAAACTATTGCTCCGAGAACATCATTTCCTGAGCTAGGAATTCTCATTCCACTTCCCTAGATGAGAAGTGTTGGAAACAAATGCTGATTATGATTTGAGGCTGTAGAGCCCCACATTTATCATCATTCTTTACAGGGTGTTTAAAGAGAAAAGATGAAGACTTTGAACAAGTCTGTAGCCACAGAGGCTCAGCTTTCTCACTTTAATATGGGATTGCGGTTGAGGTATTTATCTACCTACCCTGAGGGATATCATTAAGTGTCACAGTAATGTAAATAAAGTCTTGGTACTTACTGGGTGCTCCTTAAACAGAAGCTTGGCTTGCATACCAGGTAAGGCAGCTACCTCTGCATTCCTGAACATCGCAGCTCAGATCCCCTTTATTTAAGTCACGCTCATTCAGTGATCTTGGACAAAGCCTCACATTTCTCATCTGTAAAATATCATGATAATAATACCTACTTTATAAGCGTGTTGTGAAAGATTACTGATGTAATCCTGCTAAAGGGCTTAGCATGGTCCCTGGCACAGGGCTATGTTTAATAAGTGTCAGCTGTTATTATCATCAGTACTTACCCTTCTGCTCTGTTGGTGCTTTCGCTTTAGTGTATAAACACAAGTTTTCTTCCATCTTAAACTAAAGTAATAGACCTTAGATATTACCTCTTATTTTTTTCGCCTGTCCAGTTAATTCTTCTCTGTTCATATCCACCCCCCTTGCCCCTAGCCGCATACACAGAGCCTAGGTGAAGGCAGAGTCAGTCCCGCCCACCTGACCACAGCCCAGGGCCAGGGCAAGCACGAAGCACAGGGGAAGGACAGGAGGTTAAGAGCCAGAGGGTCATCGCTCTGAATCTTGGCTCCACAACTTTCTAGGTGTGTTTACCTTGGGCAAATTTCTTGTCATCTCTGAACCTCAGCTGCCTCGCCAATAAGTTGGGGATGTGAACATCTGCCTTGCAGGACTGCATGCAGTGAGGTTAAAACAGATAATGCAAAACAAAACAAAACAAAACAAAAAAGGGACTTCCCGGAGGTCCAGTGGTTAAGATTCTGTGCTTCCAATATGGGGGGTGCGGGTTTGATCCCCGGTCAGGTAACTAAGATCCCACATGCTGCACAGCATGGCCCAAAAAACAAAACAAAAACAAAAAAACAAAAACAGATAATGCACGTAAAGTACACAGCACAATGTCTGGAACATAGCAGGCACTCAATGAGTGGTTAGATATAATTATTACCTAAAATATAAAGTGCATTATAACTTGCAATCTATATCCATAGATATAGAGCAGAAGGAAGGAAAGAACCCAGCTAAGACAGAGGAGAAGCAATCAGAGGGGCACAGGAGACGCAGGGAAGATCAGTGTTGCTACAAGAGTGAAGCAATATTCCAGAAAGAGTGCAGAATCAATATTCAATGCTGTAATGATAGAAAAGAATATAAAATCTTTAAAAAAAGAAGAAAAGCAAAGTTATATTTAATTTGGCTGTGCTATGTTCTTAGTTTTATTTTTTCTTTGTTTTTGTTTTTAGCAGATTTACCTTTTTATTCAGTCTTCCTGGTGCTAATAGTAAAATCATTGTGACTTCCCTGACCACAGGCTAGCTAGATTTTGTGGAAAAGTTGCCTGAGAGATTGGGAGCTTGTTTAGGAAGCTCACTGGACCTGAAATACAGCTACAGATAACCTGCAAGACACATAATTCCCAGCAGGATGCTCAGGGGTCTTTGACATAAGGTCCTTTTCTGATTTGCCACATTCGATATTTTTTCACTTTTACATAGGGCAAAAAGCCACAGGAAGATAGCTCTTTCTTTTGCGTCCCCCTCCTCCCTCCCGGAACATTGGATATAACCTAGCAGCACTGGGTTTTTAAAGGACAAACTGTTCTCCCTTAAACCCAAAGTGCCAACTTTAAATGAATGTGTGTGTCTGCCTCTGTGGCATTCTTTCATCATTCAGTTTTGCTAGTGGCAGAACACAGTTCCATCTTTAAAAATAAAATATATTGTAATAGTTTCTTAATTAAAACCCTTTGAATCATGCTTACTGAAATCTGTTCCATGGATTTAACTGATCGGCAGGGAAGAGATTTTCTGTTCCCAGTGGAATAAAAGAATTCAGGAAGGAAATGAAGAGTTGAAAGCCTTCCCGCAATAAAATCCCTCTCTTTAATACATGTCACACTGAGAAATTATCGACTGGAAAGTTTACGTAACTTCACTCAAGTAAGAAAGAACAAACCGGTCACTCGGGGAGCCCAGGCCCTGGGGAAGAGTTGGGTGCACATCCCAGCTCCCATACCTACCAATGCGTTTTTCTTTGAGACTCAGAAACTGAATTTATTCAAAAGTCATGTGGGGAAATTACTAAGCATCTAATAGGGTGGTTGAAAGGATGATTGCACCTAGTGTGTGATCCGCGCCATTTTATCAGGAAATGATTCTTAACCCTTGTATCATCCAGTCTCATAACAAGAATTCAGGAGAAACTTTCATCCTTATGGAGCCCCTTTGCTCCACTAGAGGTACAGATGAGTGATAACGAGCATTAGAAATCCTGATGCCGGGGAGAGGGGGAAGATGGCGGAAGAGTAAGACGCGGAGATCACCTTCCTCCCCACAGATACACCAGAAATACATCTACACGTGGAACAACTCCTACAGAACACCTACTGAACGCTGGCAGAAGACCTCAGACCTCCCAAAAGGCAAGAAACTCCCCACATACCTGGGTAGGGCAAAAGAAAAAAGAAGAAACAGAGACAAAAGAATAGGGACGGGACCTGCACCAGTGGGAGGGAGCCGTGAAGGAGGAAAGGTTTCCACACACTAGAAGCCCCTTCGCAGGCGGAGACCGCGGGTGGCGGAGCGGGGGAGCTTCGGTGCCGCGGAGGAGAGCAGAGCAACAGGGGTGCAGAGGGCAAAGCGGAGAGATTCCCGCACAGAGGCTCAGTGCCGACCAGCACTCACCAGCCTGAGAGGCTTGTGTACTCACCCGCCGGGGCTGGCGGGGCTGGGAGCTGAGGCTCGAGCTTTGGTCGGAGCGCAGGGAGAGGAATGGCAGCGTGAACACAGCCTGAAGGGGTTAGTGCGCCACGGCTAGCCGGGAGGGAGTCCAGGGAAAAGTCTGGACCTACCGAAGAGGCAAGAGACTTTTTCTTACCTCTTTGTTTCCTGGTGCGCGAGAAGAGGGCATTAAGAGCGCTGCTTAAAGGAGCTCCAGAGACGGGCGCGAGCCGCGGGTGAAAGCGCGGACCCCAGAGACGGGCGTGGGACGCTGGGGCTGCTGCTGCCGCCGCCAAGAGGCCTGTGTGCGAGCACAGGTCACTCGCCACACCTCTCTTCCGGGGAGCCTGTGCAACCCGCCACTGCCGGGGTCCGGAATCCAGGGACGGCTTCCGCGGGAGAGCGCACGGCGCGCCTCGGGCTGGTGCAACGTCACACCGGCCTCTGACGCCGCAGGCCCGCCCCTTCTCCGTACCCCTCCCTCCCCCCCCACCCCGCCTCCGTACCCCTCCCTCCCCCCCCACCCCGCCTCCGTACCCCTCCCTCCCCCACCACCCCGCCTCCGCACCCCTCCCCCCCACCACCCCGCCTCCGTACCCCTCCCTCCCCCCCCCCTGGCCTGAGTGAGCCAGAGCCACCGAAGCAGCGGCTCCTTTAACCCCGTCCTGCCTGAGCGAAGAACATTCGCCCTCCATCGACCTATACGCAGACGCAGGGCCAAATCCAAAGCTGAACCCCCGGAGCTGTGCGAACAAAGAAGAGAAAGGGAAATCTCTCCCAGCAGCCTCAGGAGCAGCGGATTAAATCTCCACAATCAACTTGATGTACCCTGCATCTGTGAAATACCTGAATAGACAATGAATCATCCCAAATTGAGGAGGTGGACTTTGAGAGCAGACATTATTTTTTCCCCTTTTCCTCTTTTTGTGAGTGTGTATGTGTATGCTTCTGTGTGAGATTTTGTCTGTATAGCTTTGCTTTCACCATTTGTCCTAGGGTTCTATCCATCCTTTTTGTTGTTGTTGTTGTTTTTTACTTTAAAAAATTTTTTTCTTAATAATTATGTTTTTATTTTAATAACTTTATTTTATTTTATTTTATTTTATCCTCTTTCTTTCTTTCTACTTTTTCTCCCTTTTATTCTGAGCCATGTGGATGAAAGGCTCTTGGTGCTGCAGACAGGAGCCAGTGCGGTGCCTCTGAGGTGGGAGAGCCAACTTCAGGACACTGGTCCACAAGAGACCTCCCAGCTCCACGGAATATCAAACGGCGAAAATCTCCCAGAGATCTCCATCTCAACACCAGCACCCAGCTTCACTCAACGACCAGCAAGCTACAGTGCTGGACACCCTATGCCAAACAACTAGCAGGACAGGAACACAACCCCACCCATTAACAGAGAGGCTGCCTAAAATCATAATAAGTCCACAGACACCCCCAAATACACCACCACACGTGGACCTGCCCACCAGAAAGACAAGATCTAGCCTTATCCACCAGAACACAGGCACTAGTCCCCTCCACCAGGAAGCCTACACAACCCACTGAACCAACCTTAGCCACTGGGGACAGACACCAAAAACAACGGGAACTACGAACCTGCCACCTGCAAAAAGGAGACCCCAAACACAGTAAGATAAGCAAAATGAGAAGACAGAAAAACACACAGCAGATGAAGGAGCAAGATAAAAACCCACCAGACCTAACAAATGAAGAGGAAATAGGCAGTCTACCTGAAAAAGAATTCAGAGTAATGATAGTAAAGATGATCCAAAATCTTGGAAATAGAGAAAATGCAAGAAACATTTAACAAGGACCTAGAAGAATTAAAGATGAAACAAGCAACAATGAACAACACAATAAATGAAATTAAAAGTACTCTAGAAGGGATCAATAGCAGAATAACTGAGGCAAAAGAATGGATAAGTGACCTGGAAGATAAAATAGTGGAAATAACCACTGCAGAGCAGAATAAAGAGAAAACATTGAAAAGAACTGAGAACAGTCTCAGAGACCACTGGGACAACATTAAATGCACCAACATTCTAATTATAGGGGTTCCAGAAGAAGAAGAGAAAAAGAAAGGGACTGAGAAAATATTTGAAGAGATTATAGTTGAAAACTTCCCTAATATGGGAAAGGAAATAGTTAGTCAAGTCCAGGAAGCACAGAGAGTCCCATACAGGATAAATCCAAGGAGAAACATGCCAAGACACATATTAATCAAACTATCAAAATTAAATACAAAGAAAAAATACTAAAAGCAGCAAGGGAAAGACAACAAATAGCACACAAGGGAATCCCCATAAGGTTAACAGCTGATCTTTCAGCAGAAACTCTGCAAGCCAGAAGGGACTGGCAGGACATATTTAAAGTGATGAAGGAGAAAAACCTACAACCAAGATTACTCTACCCAGCAAGGATCTCATTCAGATTTGATGGAGAAATTAAAACATTTACAGACAAGGTAAAGCAGAGAGACTTCAACACCATGAAACCAGCTTTACAACAAATGCGAAAGGATCTTCTCTAGGCAAGAAACACAAGAGAAGGAAAAGACCTACAATAACAAACCCAAAACAATTAAGAAAATGAGAATAGGAACATACATATCGATAATTACCTTAAATGTAAATGGATTAAATGCTCCCACCAAAAGACACAGACTGGCTGAATGCATACAAAAACAAGACTCATATATATGCTGTCTACAAGAGACCCACATCAGACCTAGAGACACATAGACACTGAAAGTGAGGGGATGGAAAAAGATATTCCATGAAAATGGAAACCAAAAGAAAGCTGGAGTAGCAATTCTCGTATCAGACAAAATAGACTTTAAAATAAAGACTATTAGAAGAGACAAAGAAGGACACTACATAATGATCAAGGGATATATCCAAGAAGAAAATATAACAATTGTAAATATTTATGCACCCAACATAGCAGCACCTTAATACATAAGACAAATACTAAGAGCCATAAAAGGGGAAATCGACAGTAACACATTCATAGTAGGGGAATTTAACACCCCACTTTCACCAATGGACAGATCATCCAAAATGAAAAAAAATAAGGAAACACAAGCTTTAAATGATACATTAAGCAAGATGGACTTAATTGATATTTATAGGACATTCCATCCAAAAACAACAGAATACACATTTTTCTCAAGTGCTCATGGAACATTCTCCAGGATAGATCATATCTTGGCTCACAAATCAAGCTTTGGTAAATTCAAGAAATTGGAATTGTATCAAGTATCTTATCCGACCACAACGCTATGAGACTAGATATCAATTACAGGAAAAGATCTGTAAAAAATACAAACACATGGAGGCTAAACAATACACAACTTAATAATGAAGTGATCACTGAAGAAAGCAAAGAGGAAATCAAAAAATACCTAGAAACAAATGACAATGGAGACATGACAACCCAAAATCTATGGGATGCAGAGAAAGCAGTTCTAAGAGGGAAGTTTATAGCAAGACAATCCTACCTTAAGAAACAGGAAACATCTCGAATAAACAACCTAACCTTGCTCCTAAAGCAATTAGAGAAAGAAGAACAAAAAAAACCCAAAGTTAGCAGAAGGAAAGAAATCATAAAGATCAGATCAGAAATAAATGAAAAAGAAATGAAGGAAACGATAGCAAAGATCAATAAAACTAAAAGCTGGTTCTTTGAGAAGATAAACAAAATTGATAAGCCATTCGCCAGACACATCAAGAAAAAAAGGGAGAAGACTCAAATCAATAGAATTAGAAATGAAAAAGGAGAAGTAACAAGTGACACTGAAGAAATACAAAAGATCATGAGAGATTACTACAAGCAACGCTTTGCCAACAAAATGGGCAACCTAGAAGAAATGGACAAATTCTTAGAAATGCACAACATGCCAAGACTGAATCAGGAAGAAATAGAAAATATGAACAGACCAAACACAAGCACTGAAATTGAAACTGTGATTAAAAATCTTCCAACAAAAAAAAGCCCAGGACCAGGTGGCTTCACAGGCGAATTGTATCAAACATTTAGAGAATAGAGAAGAGCTAACACCTATCCTTCTCAAACTCTTCCAAAATATAGCAGAGGGAGGAACACTCCCAAACTCATTCTATGAGGCCACCATCACCCTGATACCAAAACCAGACAAGGATGTCACAAAGAAAGAAAACTACAGGCCAGTATCACTGATGAACATACATGCAAAAATCCTCAACAAAATACTAGCAAACAGAATCCAACAGCACATTAAAACGATCATACACCATGATCAAGTGGGGTTTATTCCAAGAATGCAAGGATTCTTCAATATATGCAAATCAATCAATGTGATATACCATATTAACACATTGAAGGAGAAAAACCATACGGTCATCTCAATAGATGAAGAGAAAGCTTTCGACAAAATTCAACACCCATTTATGACAAAAACCCTGCAGAAAGTAGGCATAGAGGGAACTTTCCTCAACATCATAAAGGCCATATATGACAAACCCACAGCCATCATCATCCTCAATGGTGAAAAACTGAAACCATTTCCATTAAGACCAGGAACAAGACAAGGCTGCCCACTCTCACCACTCTTATTCAACATAGTTTTGGAAGTTTTAGCCACAGCAATCAGAGAAGAAAAGGAAATAAAAGGAATCCAAATTGGAAAAGAAGAAGTAAAGCTGTCACTGTTTGCAGATGACATGATACTCTACACAGAGAATCCTAAAGATGCTACCAGAAAACTACTAGAGCTAATCAATGAATTTGGTAAAGCAGCAGGATACAAAATTAATGACAGAAATCTCTGGCATTCCTATACACTAATGATGAAAAATCTGAAAGCGAAATCAAGAAAACGCTCCCATTTACCACTGCACCAAAAAGAATAAAATATCTAGGAATAAACCTACCTAAGGAGACAAAAGACCTGTATGCAGAAAATTATAAGACATTGATGAAAGAAATTAAAGATGATACAAGCAGATGGAAAGACATACCATGTTCTTGGATTGGAAGAATCAACATTGTGAAAATGACTCTATTACCCAAAGTAATCTACAGATTCAATGCAATCCCTATCAAACTACCACTGGCATTTTTCACAGAACTAGAACAAAAATGTCACAATTTGTATGGAAACACAAAAGACCCCAAAGAGCCAAAGCAATCTTGAGAATGAAAAACGGATCTGGAGGAATCAGGCTCCCTGACTTCAGATTATACTACAAAGCTACAGTAATCAAGACAGTATGGTACTGGCACAAAAACAGAAATATAGATTAATGGAACAAGATAGAAAGCCCAGAGATAAACCCACGCACATATGGTCACCTTATCTTTGATAAAGGAGGCAGGAATGTACAGTGGAGAAAGGACAGCCTCTTCAATAAGTGGTGCTGGGAAAACTGGACGGGGACATGTAAAAGTATGAGATTAGATCACTCCCTAACACCATACACAAAAATAAGCTCAAAATGGATTAAAGACCTAAATGTAAGGCCAGACACTATCAAACTCTTAGAGGAAAACATAGGCAGAACACTCTATGACATAAATCACAGCAAGATCCTTTTTGACTCACCTCCTAGAGAAATGGAAATAAAAACAAAAATAAACACATGGGACCTAATGAAACTTCAAAGCTGTTGCACAGCAAAGGAAACCATAAACAAGACCAAAAGACAACCCTCAGAATGGGAGAAAATATTTGGAAATGAAGCAACTGACAAAGGATTAATCTCCAAAATTTACAAACAGCTCATGCAGCTCAATAACAAAAAAACAAACAAACAATCCAAAAATGGGTAGAAGATCTACATAGACATTTCTCCAAAGAAGATATACAGACTGCCAACAAACACATGAAAGAATGCTCAACGTCATTAATCATTAGAGAAATGCAAATCAAAACTACAATGAGATATCATCTCACAGCAGTCAGAATGGCCATCATCAAAAAATCTAGAAATAAATGCTGGAGAGGGTGTGGAGAAAAGGGAACACTCTTGCACTGCTGGTGGGAATGTGAATTGGTACAGCCACTATGGAGAACAGTATGGAGGTTCCTTAAAAAACTACAAATAGAACTACCATACGACCCAGCAATCCCACTACTGGGCATATACCCTGAGAAAACCATAATTCAAAAAAAGTCATGTACCAAAATGTTCATTGCAGCTCTATTTACAGTAGCCAGGAGATGGAAACAATCTAAATGTCCATCATCATCGGATGAATGGATAAAGAAGTTGTGGCACATATATACAATGGAATATTACTCAGCCATAAAAAGAAAAATTGAGCTATTTGTAATGAGGTGGATGGACCTAGAGTCTGTCATGCAGAGTGAAGTAAGTCAGAAAGAGAAAGACAAATACCATATGCTAACACATATATATGGAATTTAAGAAAAAAAAATGTCATGAAGAACCTAGGGGTAAGACAGGAATAAAGACACAGACCTACTAGAGAATGGACTTGAGGATATGGGGAGGGGGAAGGGTAAGCTGTGACAAAGTGAGAGAGTGGCATGGACATATATACACTGCCAAACGTAAAATAGATAGCTAGTGGGAAGCAGCCGCATAGCACAGGGAGATCTGCTGGGTGCTTTGTGACCACCTAGAGGGATGGGATAGGGAGGGTGGGAGGGAGGGAGACGTAAGAGGGAAGAGACATGGGAACATATGTATATGTATAACTGATTCACTTTGTTTTAAAGCAGAAACTAACACACTATTGTAAAGCAATTATACTCCAATAAAGATGTAAAAAATATATATATATTACACCTGAACAAAGATTAAGGATATAATGCCTTAGTGAAAGAACAAGATATTTTGGGTTCTTAAAAGCTTTGGGGTTTTTTCTGTTATTGTTGTTCAGTTAATATAAACTAACAATCTACAGATCATATTCACTTTGATTTTGCCCTTTTATTTGTGAAAACACAAAGACATGTTTTGTTGATGCAAATTGACAAGATTCTAAATAATAAACAGTGCCTTAAAAAAAAAAGAAAAAAAAATCCTGATGCAATGCTCTAAAGATTCTCAGTCTAATTTGGCATCTGATCTTCACAAGAGCTTTTTCTGAAGCATTTTAAATCCAGAGAAACTGAGGTATGACCATTTGACCAGTGCCCCAGGGACACAAGGAGTGAACAGACCAGGTGGAGATATCTAGGTCCCATCTTCTTTTTGCTGTAATACACTGACTCCTAAAGAGCAGAAGTATAAGGAATAAAGAAAAAGACTGGAAGAAGCTTAAAAAAATTTTAAGATAAGTTATTTAATAATCACTTAAAATAAGTTCATGTTGATTATTAATCTTCCACTCTTAGACTAAAAGCAATACAATGGGAATATTTCAATAACTTTTTATCATTGTCTATTGAAAACATTCTGCTTTTCTGGGAAAGTAAAGTTTATACTAATTACCTGCCAGGATAAAAGTCAGTATAAGTTTAATATAGATCAGGGCTAAAATTGTTTAACTTCTATATGATTTCCATAAGGTGGAACAGGGAATGAGTAGAAGCATGGGAGAATATGGGAGATGCCGTGGTGCTGGGGTGAGGGTGGTGCTAGACTCTGTAACCCATTCATGGATTGACAAGTCAATTTCCACAGTTTCCTCCTTTGTAAGATGGGGTTAATGGCAGTTATCTCTCAGGATGTTCATAAGGTTCAAAACAAAAATGAGTTGGTAAACGTAAAAATATGTTTACATACAGAGGTACTATTCAGAGAAATAAGATTATATATATATATATATATTTTGTTGTTGTTGTTGTTGTTGTTGTTGTTGTTGTTGTTGCAGTACGCGGGCCTCTCACTGTTGTGGCCTCTCCCGTTGCGGAGCGCAGGCTCAGCGGCCATGGCTCACGGGCCCAGCCGCTCCACGGCATGTGGGATCTTCCTGGACCAGGGCACGAACCTGTGTCCCCTGCATCGGCAGGCGGACTCTCAACCACTGTGCCACCAGGGAAGCCCCTAAGGTAATATTTTATATATTTATAAATGTTCTCAAAAGCCCACAGTTTTTGCTCATGTGTTTTTACACACCAAGCTCAGTCCATCGTGTTGCTCTTGTGGCATGGGGCTCTCTGAGACTCTCATCACCCCTCCACTGAGTACTGACCATTTATTTAATAAACAGTAGATGAAGAACCACCTTGACTCCACCCCAAAGATCACAAGTGGATTGTGCTCCATCAATAATTTATAAACTTTTAACATATGAGAAGCCATATATACATGGCTTTATATATATATATATATATATATATATATATATATATATATATATATATATATGAACTGAATCACTGTGCTGTGCACCTGAAACTAATACATTATAAATCGACTATACTTCAATAAAATATAAATTAAAAATAAAATAAAAAAGAAGCATGTTTTTCTTCTTTGACGCAAGCCATGAGAACTCAGCATTTTCCTACAGAAAAATGTAAATGATAAGTAGAGGCCCCCAAAACCTATAAAAGTTTGTTACCTATGCTCTTACTATTGGCTATTGTGTACCCAGTTTTTTTTCCCCTCTATGTGGGTGAGAAGGGAAGTCTAAGTCATCAGGAAGTTGTCTCTGTCTTCCCCTTAACCCCTAATTTTGAAATATCTGTCCCATGCCTAGCACAGTCCTGTGCACACAGGACCAGAAGTCCCTAGAATATTTATTAGATGAATGTCCCACCATGTTTCCTTCCATGGTAATAAATATTGCCTAAACACGGTGAGGGAGATATTACTTTGGGGGCACTGAACTAGAGTTGCTAGCTATCTCTCACCAACTCACATCTCCATCTAAGGGAATCTTTTGTGCCAGTAGGTTTTTCTTTTCTTTTTTTTCTTTTTAACATCTTATTGGAGTATAATTGCATTACAACGGTGTGTTAGTTTCTGCTTTATAACAAAGTGAATCAGCTATACATATACATATATCCCCATATCCCCTCCCTCTTGCATCTGCCTCCCACCCTCCCTATCCCACCCCTCTAGGTGGTCACAAAGCACCAAGCTGATCTCTCTGTGCTATGCAGCTGCTTCCCACCAGCTATCTATGTTACATTTGGTAGTATATGTAAATCCATGTCACTCTCTCACTTCATCCCATCTTACCTTTCCCCCTCCCTGGCTTTTCTATTCTTAATAGTCCCCTCATCCCCACCCCCACGCAAAAACAAAACAAAACAAAAAAAACCCACATAATTAAACGGATTGAAGTTGAGTTTCTGTCCCAAGGGCAGAACTTCGATGGGCCACTGGACAACGTCCAACTGGTGTGGTCGGCTTGAATGAATGAACTCAACCAATCAAATCTCTCAAGAACATGGTCTGGGGCACTTCCCTGGTGGCACAGTGGATAAGAATCCACGTGCCAATGCAGGGGACATGGGTTCAAGTCCTGATCCAGGAAGATCCCACATGCTGCAGAGCAACTAAGTCCGTGCGCCACAACTACTGAGCCTGCGCTCTAGAGCCCGAGCACCACAACTAATGAGCCTGCATGCCACAACTACTGAAGCCCAGGCACCTAGAACCCGTGCTCCGCAACGAGAAGTTACTGCAGTGAGAAGCTCACACACTGCAATGAAGAGTAGTCTGTGCTCACCGCAACTAGAGAAAGCCCGCGCGCAGCAATGAAGACCCAATGCAGCCAGAAATTAATTAATTAATTAAAATAAAATAAAATAAAATAACGTGGCCTGGGAAACAGAGCCTGAGTCAGTAAGCAGAGCTGAAAGGCCCTGTGCTAGGAGGTAGGCTCAAGCCTGGGCTGACCATGGGGGACCAGATGAAAGCTGAAGTCAGCAGGAAGATACTGGTAAAGTAGAGAACAGAGCTGACACATTGAGAAGCAGAGCCACCATGAGTAAGATTTCGCAGCTCTTGAGAAGCAGGGAAAATAGTTCACCTGGTCATTTTTCAAAAGGTCAGTTTCAGTTTCAATTTAGGAGAACACCTGATATTCTGCTTCCTTATCCACCACTCCCCTCACACACACCCTTTTCTTTTCTCCTTGAGGAAACTTGAATGGGAATCTGTACCTTGAAACTAAAACAGGAGAATTTCTGTGCTCAACCTAAGGAAGAGTTATACTCTCAGCCCTCACGCAGCCTCTGGAGGAGTCTTAGATTGCCCACAGCGTTACTCCAGGACTCCCTGGTAACATCACAGGCCACAGAGCAGCTGCTCATGTTTCTGCTCTGGCCTACACAGTGTAGGACACACAATCCCACTCTATGGAGTGAACCCAAAGCAGATGTCCCCGTATATGTTTGGGCAAATCTAGTCTTCAAGTTGCCAGTCAATAGAATGGGTAGAGAGGAAACATCTGAAGAGCATTTGTAAAGTTCATTCTTGAGGTCTTCCCCACAACACCATTAAATTTAGAAATTGGATGGAGTGGGAAGGCTAATATTCAGGTCCTAGTCCCATTTACCAGCTCTATGATCTTGACTGAATCAGTTAATCCACAGTTTAACTCTGATCCACAGTTTCTTCATTTGTAAAAGAGGAATTATGAACTTTGCCCAGCTTACCTCAGGGTTACTGTGAGAGGTTAAATAAAATGAAGTATGTGAAAGTGTCCTGTAAACTTTTCGGCCCTTATTCAGGTATATGTCTTTGGCTGAGTGATAAAGAATTGAACAAGGAGTGTCAGCTCTAGGGAAGTGCTCAGGCTCTATCTGCTCTTGGTTTTAGTGTCTGATGCTCCTCCTGACAGAAGCTGACCTTCAGGAAGAATGAGATTCCATAAGGTAAGCCCATTAAGGTGGAGCTAAGAAACCAAACACGACCCATTATGAGACTTGTCCATGTGAAAATTCCAGGAGAGCAAATGATAATGGAAAATGAAGCTTTCCCTTGTTTTTAACTTCAGGAAAAAAAAAATGATGAGAGGGGCTTCCCTGGTGTTGCAGTGGTTGAGAGTCTGCCTGCCGATGCAGGGGACACGGGTTCGTGCCCCGGTCTGGGAAGATCCCACATGCCACGGAGCGGTTGGGCCCGTGAGCCATGGTCGCTGAGCCTGCGTGTCCGGAGCCTGTGCTCCGCAACGGGAGAGGCCGCAACAGTGAGAGGCCCGCGTACCGCAAAAAAAAAAAAAAGAGAATCAATAGTCAATGAGTAAGGAAAACAGCTCAGAAAAAGACATTTCCAAATTGATAATTAAGTACCTGTTCCTTAGGAAGGAACTTCCATGGAAACTTGAAGGAAAAATGGGAAAAACATAAAAAGCATGATCTGATCAGATCCCAAAGTGGATCCTTATTTAAAAAACAAAACAAAACAAAAACAGACAGTATCACTGTGCGGAGGCGAGCTCAGGAATGTAGGGCAAGAAAAGGACAACAAAATTCTCCAAATGCAGGAAGCAAATGGGGACGGGGCAGGCTTTCATAACAGAAGGTGATGAGGTAGTTAAACATGTTCATAACATCTCCCTGTATCAGGAGACACAAACAATTGACTGGGTTAAGTCAGGCTTTTAAGGGAAAGATAAAAGAGCAGAGAGTAAAGCAAAAGACTGCTTATAGACACCTAGAACATTGAGTGTATTCAAACCAGCAAGGTCTGATGGCAGGGACCCTAAATCTTTTTTTTTTTTTTTGCGGTACGCGGGCCTCTCACTGTTGTGGCCTCTCCCGTTGCGGAGCACAGGCTCCGGACGCTCAGGCTCAGCGACCATGGCTCACGGGCCCAGCCGCTCCGCGGCATGTGGGATCTTCCCGGACCGCGGCACGAACCCGTGTCCCCTGCATCAGCAGGCGGACTCTCAACCACTGCACCACCAGGGAAGCCCCCTAAATCTTTTTTAAAAGTCCAGTTTTCTTAAGAAATCTCAAGAAACTCTCAAAAGAGAACTAATTTTAATGATTCTAAATAAAAAATAAATACAAATATGTGGCATATAATTAATTTAGACAAGGCTAACAATTTTGTAAAGTCAGGCATACAAGAATACTGTATCCAGCTTCTGATTGGTTAGAAATCATTAGAAATCACTGTCCTCCCAAGCCTAGTTCTTCTACCCTGATATATCACAGCCCTTGTAACACAGGCCCGATGCTCTTTTTCAAACTGGGCTATTGTTTGGTCTTTCGAAAGTGTCTCACTTTTTCTTTATGTCCTTCCTTTCATATCTCCATATCCCACCCCCCAACCCCCTATAGAAATCCTACCGTTAATAGCTGGAAGAAAACCAGCTTAACGTGCCATATAATAAGGCTTCATGGGATGTTCATGGCACTAGTGGTAGAATCTGTAGGATGAAAATTGCCAACAATGTTATTGTGATAATTAAAGTGTGGTTGGACACTATCTAGATGCTAGCATGACATTTGGAGCTCTCAGAACTGCCACGAGGGCTGTCCCTATACACATTCAGGTCTCATAAAAGCCATCCTCTCCAGGCAGGGACAAGCTCCTGGGCTATACTTTGTAGCTGCAGCTGCTGGTTCCTACCCTTGTAAGTCTCTCTCTCTTCCAATAGGGAGAGGATGCCCCCGTGCCCAGGACCAGCTCCCATCCGGACAGCACCAGACAACCCATGGACAAGCACTGGATGGAAGAGAATGTGCAGGGCTCAATGGCTTAAGATCCGCCCCCCACCGCACCCACCCCGGCTTCCTGCTTTGGGTGGTGGGAGGCAGCCACAGAGGAAATAGACATGTTTAATCTGAAAGTGATTCCGCATGCCTTGTCATTAGACACAAGGTACACTGAAAGAACCCAAGGCAGACCTATAACAAGTCACAACCCGAGGACCTGAGCAACTGTTAACATGTCATCTCTTTAGGTCCCTTTACAGATGCATCTCCCCTGTGAAGCCCCCCCACCCCGTTCACGAGGGACACCCACCTCCCCTAGGCTTCTCCAGCACTTAGGTTACTCCACCAGCCTCACCCAGCGTTACAGCCCGAGAGATCCTTGAGGATGGGGTCCACCTCCTACATATTCCTGTGTGTGCCACAGCCCTTAGCACACACTAGGTGCTTAATAATGAATCACTTCAATGATGAACCACCCGGGAAACAGAGGAAAGCTGCGGGGTGGAGAATGGTGCCTTGAGCTCCCCGGTTAAGACTGCGTCTCATCAGTCCCTTCCCTGGTCCTTATTTTCATGATAGTAAGTTACCATTTTAATTCACCAGTGTTTTGTAGTAAGCCTCCTTATCCGTAGTGAAATAAAGGCATACATAAAATAATCCCAGTTGAGGTTATGTTTGTGCGTTTGGGGGAGAGGAGTGTGCCCCCAGCAAAGGCTTCCTCTCCAGCTGGGAGAGCCCTGCTGGCAGACCTCAGGGTGGCACCCAGAGGGTCCTGAGCAGCCCAGATGACACCATCCATGGCTTTACTCTCATGCCTGAGGGCTCTTTTGTGTTCTATTTCTGCCTGAATTATGTACCCATCCACGAATCCACTGAAAGTGTATTGAGCGCTTATAGCTGCCCGACCCTGGGGACAAGAAGGTGAGCCAAGCGGTCCCAGCTCTACCCTCATGAAGGTTCCAGTTTCTCGTGGAAGAACTGCAGAAGGAAAGCAGGAGCCAACCAGCTTAAACCCAGGCTAAAAGAACGGAAAAAAACACAACCTCAAAACGAATTATGTAACGGATGCTCCTTAAGCATGCCGCTCCCTCGTGCCCCCTGCTGCCCCCATCTTGCACGGAGGCCCCAGGCCAGCGCCTTCCGTGCCTGCTCCGGCCACAAACCTAGCTCTGCGGGTGGCCGGACGCACGCCTTTCCGGCTGCCGGGAGCATCTGAGCTGGAGACTCCCTGGCTCCAGGCTCCGGAAAGGAAATGCAACTGGAACACACAGTCTAATGGTGAATCTGGAGTGGACAGGGTTTCGTCAGAGGGAAAGGGGTCACCATGTCCAGGGTTCCAGGAGCGGGGAGTCGGGCGCTGGCGCGGGGAGGGTGGTGAAAGGCAGAAGGGTGAAAAGGGCAAGAGGAAGCCGACCAGATGTTTATTGCTGTTCACGGGGCTGGAAAGTTTCCTGTGTCTTCTAGTGAGCCCTTTTCTCTGCTTTTAGGAAAATAACTCTATTTCATGAAAGGATGCAGTTTTGTAAAATCAGCTGTGAAAATTCAAGGGTATGCATGGGTTTGCTTCACTAAAGGCCTTTATTTAATGGGAATATAGGAAGCTAGCTCATTTCCTAGAGCAGTGATTCCTTGAAGAAGTGACTGGAGCCTTTCATGTATTCTGGGCAATTAGTGGGCCCTTGGGTGGACTAGGCTTAGGCGAGAAGATGGAAAACCTTGGAATCTGGAGACCTCGGTTTTCTTTCTGGTTCTGCCACTCATTGGCTGTGTGACCTTGGACAAGTCCCTCTCCTTTCTCATCTGTAAGTGCCCTGGTGGCTTGAGTGTTCCATGAGGGCTTTGAGAAGGAGATGCTAAGAGCAGGCAGCAGACAGAGCTCTGGCAGTGAGGTGTAAGTAGGGGTCGTGATGACGGGTCAGGGGAGGAAGGCAGAATGTGAGGGCCTGGTCAGTCCTTATCATATCCGGCTCCAGGGGGAAGACGGGACAGTGAACCACAGTGATAGAGAAAAGGTCAATGAACCCAGCAGCCACATTTCTTTCCCTAAGCACAGTGGCATTTGCCAGGAACCATGAAGAACGTTTAGAATGATTGCTTTTGCCTGGCAGTCAAAAACTGGGTTGGTCCAAGCAAAAATGCCAGGGATTGTTAAACTCTTCACCCCTGACTGGCACCCACACAGCTCAACAGTGACTGGCCTGCAGCTTAGGGGAGATAAAGCAAAAGAGAGGGATAAAGTGTGGGTGAAAAAGAAAAAAATTCACTAAAGGGCATTGGGAACTGACTGGAAAAGCCCCGGGAAATACAGATTGTATGCTCCTGGATTATCCGAGGCAGTGTTGTATCACAGTAGGAAATCAATTCAAGGGAAGTCAGAAAACCTGATTTCTAGTCCTATGTTCTTCCTTTACAAGCAGAGTTATCCTGAGCAAACTGAATGCAGCAAAATTACTTACGTTTCTCTTTATCCAGAACTCTTTTCCTCCATGGAGTCGGCAGCTCAGGAATGATCTTAGTCCTTTTAACAGAAAGAGAGCATTCCTAAGAGTAAAGCCAAACGGATTTGAATCTGTTCTTGCTAACTATAAGATATTTTAAAAAATCATTTTTGTAATGTTTATTATCTGATTCAGGAACTGAGAATAGTACCCTTTAGTCAGCAGTAAACAGACAACCACTTGTAAGTGTCTCAAGTTCAAGTCTAACTTTAGAACCAATCAAATAAGAATAGAATCTATAGAGCAAAATGTATTTTCTCAATCTTGAGCAGAGTCTGCCAGGGCACATCTGAAATATTATATTTACTTCAAAAATACTGAAGATGTTATTGGTATCAAACAACATCAATTGCTTAAATTCAAATGTTATTTTAAAAGTTACCTATGAGGCTGCTGCACACGTTCTGATTTGCGTGGGCCTCTTCTTGGCATATTTGGTGGGGTTTTTGTTTCTCTTTAGATTTATTAATATAAAGCAGGGATTATTAACCTAGGGTCCAGAAAGCTCATGAATTTGGATGGAAAAAATTGCATCTTTATTTTTACCACTTTTGAAGTAAAGTTTGGGTTTAACATTTCCTTCCATATGGATCTAGCCATAAATCCAAAGTTGTGTTAGCAGTACCTGTGACTTTGTCACCACCAATAGAGATCACAGACATTTTACATTTCATTACAGTTGTTGCAGTTAGCATGCAATAGTATTTACGTGCAAGACTACTTTGAAATTAGATACCCTCCTGCTAGACCTTGTTTTTAAGACATTAATAGAAAGGACATGTATATTTCAATTAAAAATTTTTTTGATAGTAGTATTTCAATATATGTTTCCTTTGCAATCCTATATATTTTATACATTTAAAAACATCTTCCTGAGGAGGCTTCCACAGATTTCATCAGTGAGATCAATGGCATTTGCATGCACGCGCACACACATGGTGAGAACTAGTCTAGAGGCTAGCACTGACATTGGTGCCTGAGATGCAAGACTAGAATCAGAACATCCTCCCAAAATATACCAACATTTGTTTTAAAGGGAGGGGGGGGGGAAGAATTCTGCTTCTAACTGCTTTTAAAGTATTGCTGCTCCCTTAAGCCTGGAGGCATGCTGCCTTTGTATCCTGCCTGGCTGTTATTCATCTCTGTCACTGCTACAGGGACAAAGGGACTGTGTCTTAGGTATGGCTATATCCCCGTTTTCTAGAACAGTGCCTGACACAGAGCAGGTTCTCAATAAAGTTTGCAGAGTAATGGAAATAAGAGCTAGAAATAAATCCTTGTTGAAACTGACACACAAGTAGTCATGCTGGATGAGGTGGGTATGTGTGCGTGTATGTGGGAAAACAGGGTGGGGACACAGGGACTGTTATGGGGATGTGGGGTGCATAAAGTGGGACATTCTTTTTTAAAAGAAATTCAAAACAGACTTCTGAAAGGTCATTTTCTAAGACTCTTGCTGGCAGTGTGAAAACAGCCCCCCCACCTTGTGCACGGCCTCACCCAGCCTCACGTGGCTGCATCATCCTCCCCCGACGCAGGGCTGCCTCCCCCAGTATATATAAACCTCTGTGCAGCCAGGGCAGGAATCAGCCGGGCCACCCAGCCAGACACCTCGCGGCGCAGGGGAGAGTTCCAGAGGGAGCCTCGTCCAGCCGCTGCTCTGAGGGCTTCTGTGCACATTGCTGCCAGTGCAGGCCCGAGATGCCAGCTGTCCAGCTGCTGCTGCTGGCCTGTCTGGTATGGGGTGTGGGTGCCAGGACAGCCCAGTTCCGGAAGGCCAACGACCGCAGTGGCCGATGCCAGTACACCTTCAGCGTGGCCAGCCCCAATGAGTCCAGCTGCCCCGAGCAGGGCCAGGCCATGTCGGCCATCCAGGACCTTCAGAGAGACAGCAGCGAACAGCGCGCGGCCCTGGAGTCCACCAAAGCCCGGCTCAGGTCCCTGGAGGCTCTCCTCCACCGCCTGACCTTGGGCCAGGCTGCCGCACCCTGGGACACCCAGGAGGGGCTGCAGAGGGAGCTGGAGTTAGCCTACAGCAACCTCGTCCGTGACAAGTCAGCTCTGGAGGAGGAGAAGAGACGTCTGGAGGCAGAGAATGGGGATCTGGCCAGGAGGTTGGAAAGCAGTAGCGAGGAGGTAGCGAGCCTGAGGAGGGGCCAGTGTCCCCAGGCCTGCAGCACCTCTGAGGACGTGCCACCAGGCTCCAAGGAAGGTAATGCCGTGGGGTGAAGGTGGCACGGTTCACGGAAACCTGTCACAGGTGGCCAGGACTGTCCTTCCTGCCCTCTCCTTTCTCCTGGAGACCACGCATCTAACATGAGTCAGACAAATTAAGGAGGGCAAAGCAATCACCTTCACATGTTGCTAGTGAGTTAGCTCCTGAGAGTTCTGTTGAGGTTCGTGGTTCTGAGTTTGTTTTTTTTTTTAATTTTTTATATTTATTTTTTGGCTGCGTTGGGTTTTCGTTGCTGCGTGAGGGTTTTTCTCTGGTTGCGGCGAGCGGGGGCTACTCTTCGTTGCGGTGCACAGGCTTCTCATTGCGGTGGCTTCTCTTGTTGCGGAGCATGGGCTCTAGAGCTCAGGCTCAGTAGTTATGTTGCTCCGCAGCATGTGGGATCTTCCCAGACCCAGGGCTCAAACCCGTGTCCCCTGCATTGGCAGGCAGATTCTTAACCACTGTGCCACCAGGGAAGCCCAGGTTCTGAGTTCTTGTGCCTACCCATGACAGTTTTCACAATCCATAGCAAAATGAGAAATATAAGGACCAGGTGAGATGCAAATATATAGGATCAGTAGAAAGTTGCCAACTATCCTTTTTAGAAAACTGTCCTTTTGTGAATCTTTGTTCAGAAATTGTTGATGCTTACCTTTTGTTGTTAAAATGACCTCTGTTTATGAAATGACAATAGATTTATGAAATGATGATAGGTGGTAGGGTTTTTTTTTTTAAGTGTCCTTCCTTGGCAAAATAAAGAGGCAGCAACCCAGTGTGGGTTCCCTCAATATGTTGTTTTGGAAATTTTCCTGCTCTTGGTCCAATCTGAGAACCTCTGCTTTTAAGTCACTTTGAAGTGGCTTTTGCTACCTGAGATGTCATTCTGTTCATCCTGGTCCCTGCCAGGTGAGTCCATGAGTGTACACTGAGGGAGGAGGGACACTCTTCCCAGTAGCTGGGAAGAAAGTATTTGTGTCACTTTTTGTGAAACTCTGCTCCCAAATATTCACTGTTTAATAAGTTTTCCAATCATGAGGGAACAAGCAAGCAAATCCAGTTAGGGGACTATTAGTCTGGGCTCTTCAAAGATGTCAACATCAAGAAAGAAAAAAAAAGGGAGCTGGGGTGGGGGCCTTGTTTTCGATGAAAGGAGACTGTAGAGATGTAGTAACCAAAGGCAGTACATGATGCTGGAGTGGCCGCTGCATCCAGGCGGACAAAGCTACAAGGGACAGGTTTGGGATCCTTGAGGAAATTTGAATATAGACTGCTTATCAGGTTGTGTTATTGGATTAATGTTCAGTTTCTTGGGTGAGATATGGTATTGTGGTTATGAAGAATATCCGTGTTCTAAGGAGATAAATACTCAAGCACTTAGGGATGAGACATCAGAATGTCTACAATTTACTTTCAAATGGTTTGAAAAGACTGTAAATATATAAAGAGTGAGAGAAAGAAAAATGATACAAATGTGACAAAATATTAGCAGTTGGTGAATCTAAGTGAACAACACATGGGGGATTTATTGTACTGTCTGTCAACTTTTCAAAATCTTTGAAAATCTTCAAAATAAAATGAAGGGAAATTATCTTCTAAAGAGGCTCTGCATGAAAGGCAAAATCTGCACAGATGTGACACCAGAAAACCCAAGGGTCCATGCCTGGGTGTGACCTCGGGCAAGTCGTTTAGTCTCTGCACCTTGGTTTCTCATCCATAACGTGGCAATGAAAATTCCTGTTGTGAATAATGATTTTTGTAGGGTTCAAATGAAATGACTCTAGGTATAAAGGATTTTTAAAAATCCTGTATTGATAGAGTTGGAAGAGATCCAATTCTAAATTTTACAATGAAGGGAAGTAAGGTCACAAGATGCCAAGGGATCCCTGGTTGAACAGCTGATCAGTGATGGTGCTGAGACTTGTTGAACTTGAGCCTTTGAGCACAAATGAAAGAATCATTATTAATAGTTGTTCAGTAGTTGATCAGTAGTTGTGGCTCGTGGACTCTAGAGCACAGGCTCAGTAGTTGTGGCACATGGGCTTAGTTGCTCCACGGCACGTGGGATCTTCCCAGACCAGGGCTCGAACCCGTGTCCCCTGCATTGACAGGCAGACTCTTAACCACTGCACCACCAGGGAAGCCCTGATTTTATACTTCTTTTTGTCCTTTCCAGCTGCTCTACTTTTGAAATAAAGACAACAGCCCATTATAGTGAACTACAGACTTGGAAGCTCTTTTCTAGCAGTGGATTTTTCGTGAGCAGGAAATTACATTAGTACAAGAATGTATAGCTGGAAAGGGGGCCTCGAGAGCATCTGATGCCTCTGGCTCAATTGTGTAGATGTGGAACTTAGGCCCAGGGAGGCTGCTCAGAGGTTCCCGGTCACCAGCTCTCTAGTGGCAGAGCCAGGACTAGAATTCAAGCCCCTCCCCCGATGTTCAGTGGATCTTCAGGACCCTGACGTGACCTCTAGTTTATAGAACCTAAAGATGAATGACAGAAAAGATACATTTAAACATCAGGGAAAGAAGGCTTGGAACAAAAGATGTGCTTCAAGGTCCTAGATTTGAGAGTAAAGGGGTGTTTGGTGCGGCTGGGATTCAGGTGTAGGTGTGCTTTAGGCAGAAGAGGCAATAACTTAGGGATGGAGGGTGTGGGACTGAGGGCTTAGTGAGGCTGAGTGGCCAGAGGAAAGGCGTGAGGAAGTGGACTTTTCCTGACTCCACCTGTAATTCGAATTGTCACCAGCATCTTCTTTATTGTATAGTTATTACATAGAAAAAAAATGTCCTTAGAATCACGGAAGTCACTTGTTTATACATGTGTGTGTGTGTTGAAATAATATATGCATATAAAATGTTGTAGTAATAATTCAGTAGTGAAATGTCTAGAAATCTTTTAAATAATCTTTTAAATCTTTTAAATAAATAGAAAATACAGATTACCAAAAGATAAACTAAAGCTGCTATGGCTCACAAGAGAAATCCCACCTTCCCCTTTATTTCTTGTCTGCTTTGGACTCTCAGAGAACAGAACCTGGGATGAGGGCTTGTGTGCAGTGTTTGTATGGGCCACGATCCCAGGGAGGAGAATCAGGGACAAGGGAGAGTGTGACAGGGAAGGAAAGAGAATCAGCCTGGGGCAGTGGGGGAGGGCCCTTCTCCAACTGGTCCCCATGGTGGGCAGCAAAGGCTGTACCCCATCAAGACTTCTGAGAATCTGTGTAGAATGCAACAGAGAAAGGGAGCATTCCTTCCCAGATTCGATACTCTGTTGGTCAGGGATCATCCCATGGGGTATATCACACTTCCCCGATCCACAGATGTGAGCACCAGGCTTGTTCTTGCAGAGGTTGACACAGCAATGGCTAGAAAAAGGTGGGCAAGATATGCAGGGAGGGGCACCAGAGTTGCTCAACACAAGTGCTGCAGATTTCACTTCCTCACCTATAGGATGGGGAGAATAATCCCCCCAATTAGAAGTAACGTGGGAAAGCATCCAGCACAGTGCCTGGCACTGAGTGACCACCCAGTAAATGCATTATAGCTATGAAGGGCTTCTTTTGCTTGAGCTCCACTATTGTTTAAAAATGTCATTTATAGGGACTTCCCTGGTGGCGCAGTGGTTAAGAATCTATCTGCCAATGCAGGAGACAGGGGTTCGATCTCTGGTCTGGGAAGATCCCACATGCCGTGGAGCAACTAAGTCTGTGTGCCACAACTACTGAAGCCCGCACACTCTAGAGCCTGTACGCCACAACTACTGGGCCCATGTGCTGCAACTACTGAAGCCCATGCACTCTGGGGCCCACGTGCTGCCACTACTGAGCCCGCATGCTGCAACTACTGAAGCCTGCCTGCCTAGAGCCCGTGTGCTCTGCAACAAGAGAAGCCACCACAATGAGAAGCCTGCACACAGCAATGAAGAGTAGCCCCCGCTCACCACAACTAGAGAAAGCCTGCACACAGCAACGAAGACCCAGTGCAGCCAAAACAAAAGAAAAAAAAATGTCATTTATAGATCAAAATGTCGACGTGTACATATCATTTCTGTAACACGCATTGATTCCAGAGACAGTATATGTTGGAGCAACCAAGGACAGTAGTCTGCTAGCTAATCTTCACCTTCTAGAGTATTCACGACAACCTGTGATTATGTTGGCACCCTTCTTCTTCTTCATCCTCTTCATGTATATAATATTGACCTAACTTTTCAGGCAGTGATAGAAAATAACTACAAAAATCATTACAATGTCATTTGCTTATATATCTACATATAAGTATGTAAATAGGACAGAGCATGAAGAAAATATTTCCAAAATTTTATAATAGACATGAACTTCTCAACCGCAGAAGGACTGAATTTTCATAGAAACAAAAGCCCTAAAAATTTTTAGCTGTCTGATACAATACAGTCCTTAATCTTTTCATAACCTCTTTTTGTTTTTCTCCCACATTCAGAATGAAATCTGAGTGATTTTGAAACATTCCAGAGAAATTTTAGTTTTGTTACATTTTTACTGAGGATCATTTCGTTTATAGTTTGAGCTAAGAATTCTGAGGCTCAGCGGAATTGAGTAATTGCGCAAAGTCACACAGCTGGTACATGGCAGGACTGACTTAGGAAACTATGACTTCTGGCTCAGCCAGGCCCCTTCACGCAATGGCTTCCCTGCCTTTGGGCTCTGCATCCTCTCCCACAGGCTTTGCTTCTCACGCCAGGCGACTCTACTCTGGGAATCTGACCGTTGTCAGGTGTTCCTGGCTGACACAGCCAAGCAGCACCGAGCAGATTTGCAATCCAACCATCCCACCTGCCAACTGAGAACTGGCCTTACAGTCATTCTGGAAGCCATTCCCTGACCTTATGGTTTTTTTTTTGTTTTTTTTTTGTGGTACGCGGGTCTCTCACTGCTGTGGCCTCTCCCGTTGCGGAGCACAGGCTCCGGACGCGCAGGCTCAGTGGCCATGGCTCACGGGCCCAGCCCCTCCGCAGTACATGGGATCCTCCCGGACCGGGGCACGAACCCGCGTCCCCTGCATCGGCGGGCGGACTCTCAACAACTGCGCCACCAGGGAAGCCCGACCTTATGTTTTATTGTGATTCTTGTTTACTCCAAAGAAAGCACATGAGGTGTGGTTCTTGCAAAGGGTTTGGGGGTTAGGGGGCCAGGGAGAAAGACCCCCTGGTTAGAGCCCTGAGGACCTTGGTGGGACCACGAAAGGAACTGGGCACCAGCCAGGCACGTGTAGGGGAGGAAGAGCTGACGGGAAGATGTCTCTCTGGGAAAACCGCCTGGGAGCTGTGTGTGCATGAGCCACCCACTGGAATCTGAGTCAGCTCCAGGAGTGGGTCACCCCCTGAAGTGCTGAGCAGTGTAGAGCCTCTGGTAGCAGTCTCAGTTCAAGCAGGAGGCAGATACCACATAGCAGGTTAAGTCAGGGATGTTCAATATAAAGAAGTAACTGATGAAAGAGCAACTATGAGATAAAATAAACCCCACATGGCACCCTAGGGCTGAGGGAGGGTACAGAAGAAGGGCAAACTTGGAATAGGTTCCGACATCATTGAGGAAGGTGGGGTTGAGCCCATCAGAGAGCAGAGACGCTGGCCGGTGAGCCCAGGTGGAGGTGGAATGGACACCTCCTGAGTCTGGGAAAGGCTGCAGGAGCCCTGCAGAGCCAGTGTAGGGGCTTGCAGAGGTCTGCAGAGCACGGGGGTCCCCATGCAAGGACTCTGGGTGCGGTGTTGAGAGGGTCGTGGAAACGTTATGGCCAGGCTGAGGCTGCAAGCTCACAGAAGAACCACGTCCTTGGCAAGTGCCTGAGGCAGAGCTCCACCAGATGTCCTCACTCCTGCTGCCAGCCCAGCCCCGGCGGGACACTGCAGGAGACTGCCCCCCACCACTGTGTCCCTCTAGCGCCCTCTACTGAGAAAGCCTAACATCACACTCACTTTAAAGGAGAAATGTCTCTTTTTTCGAGAGAGCATCTATGGAAGGGTGCATTCAGCACTGACAGGCAGTAGTACATTTCTAACTGACCCACATCCCCACCACAGGGTGGAAAGGTTCACAACTGCCATGACCATGGCACACGTGGGTTCAAGTCCTAGTCCCACCACTTACCAGCTGTGTGACCTTGGGCAAGTAACTTAACCTCTCTGAGCCTCAGTTTCCTCTTCTGCAAAACGAAGATCATAACATTCCCTCTTAGGACTGTTATGTGGAATAGGGGTCATGATAGCAAAAGCCTAGCACAGGACCTGGCTCATAGGAGGCTCTTAGTAAGTGGTCGCAATAGTTAAATTAGGGGCAGACTGCAGTTCTAAAGCCTTATTCTACTTCTCTAAAACTTGTGAAGGCACCAGATCACATAAATAATTTATATAAAACTGCTTTGAAATGTAGAAAGAGCCATAAATACCTGTTAATCATCTCTTTTCACAAAGAAGCTGTTTTTCAGTGCCAGTACTTTAATGTCTTCAATGAAGTTACCTGGGAAAGTGCCTGTTTGGGTTTGTTTCCCCCTCACTTTTTTTTATTCCCTGTGGCTAAAGAGGGCATTTTCCTTTCTTTCTTTTCTTTTGGCTGCACCATGTGGCTTGTGGGGATCTTAGTTCCCCGACCAGGAATCAAACCTGGGCCCCCGCAATGAAAGTATGGAGTCTTAACCACTGGACCACCAGGGAATTCCTGAGAGGGCGTTTCTGCACCAGCATGTGGCATCTTAGTTCCCTGACTAGGAACTGCACCCAAGCCCCCTGCATTGGAAACATGGAGTCTTAACCACTGGACCTCCAGGGAAGTCCCCCATTTTTCTGAATTTTCTTCTCATTGACTTGCAGGTGTGTGCCTCAATATACATCTTTTTCTCAGTTAAATTTCTCACTGACTGCTACACTCACAGAGTGAAATAATTTGTATCAGATGCACAGAGGAAGGAGCCAGGGGCAGGGGAGGGCAGGCTCACAGTAGCCCTTGATGGATGGCAACTGTGTGTCACAGAACTGAAGGGCAGGGAGCTGGGGTGGGGTGAGGGAACTCCCCAGCTTGGTACAGATGTCACTGCAGTATTTCTCTCTCACCTCACGTTACTTGACACCAGCTCCTATGTTCTGAGAATTAATGGAAACAAAGTTTGAATTATCCAGAGGAACAGTGGTCTAAGGAAAGGTACAAAGGAAAGGAAAACAGCTCACCTCAGGGAACTCGCTCAGTGACATGACTTTGAGAAACGGCCACACTGTATGAGTCTCTGGTCAGTGTCAGAGGTTGGGTAGGCAAGGCGGGGGGTGGTGGCTTCTGACAGCCAGGAGTCAGGGCTCTCTCCTTGTGTTTTAGGCCTAAGAGATAAGTCAAGTGGTTGGGAGAGGCAGACAGAGGGCAGAGGCCTGGGCTTCAGGAGGCAGGGACGGTTGAAGACAGCTCTGTCAGCCCCTCGTAAAGGAAGGGGCTTCCTCTCACTTACCTGTTCCTGGCAGCACAGAAGAAGAGGGGACCTTGGGCACCCTGTTCCTCTCGCATGCTGCCCACGCAGGTCCCGGACTGGTCTGGTCTAGGGAACCTACATCTGACCTAGTAGATCAGCCTCTGCCTTGGGTACCCTCCTAGGTCAAGGCAATCTTTAGAGGGAAGAACAGAGGAGTTTCCTCACCTCCACAGCTCTTCAGACAGGGAGAAGGAGACTCAAGGAACCAAATTAACTTCCCAGGACTTTCCAGCAACCATTTGGATGGTCCAACTGATCCTGGTTCCCAAAGTAGCCTGGAATGAACCCATGTCACTTCCTGGCCAAGAGGACTTTGCCAGATTATCCATTCCTAAAGGGAACCATGGACCAGCTGTATCTTATTCACCTTTTTTCTCCACATCTAGTCTTAACACTTAATAGGTGCTCCAGAGGGGTTGGCTGACAGGATGGATAAACAGCTTCCCAAGGCTGCGGACACCGAAGACCTTCCACATCCCTAGGGGTACTCCCAATTACCCCTGGAGTGTGGAGTGCATATCTAGGATGACCTCAGTTGGCTACACGTTTTGGCTTAGAGTTCATAACTGGTCACCTGGCCCAGTCTAGACTGAGGAACGTCCCAGGGTGTGAGCACGCACCCCCTCCAGGGCAGTCACACTCCCCTAGAGGCCAGCTGAACAGCTGCATGAAAGGCAGGGGTGGAGACTGCTGTGGGGTCGGGAGGGGAGGTGGAGGGGCTATACCTGAAGGCCACGCCCAGTGCCCTGGCCCAGCCCAAGCCTTAGCGCTTCTGAGCTGGGAGCTGTCCCTACCTCCTTACAGGGAGAAGCCTTTTCTAGTACTGTAGTTCACCTAAGCTGAATACCAGAGACTATAAGAGGGTACCTTGATTCCAGACATGTGAAAATGTGAAAGAATGTGCAGCTGAAGATGGATTAAATGTGGCACATCCAGGACAGTTAAGAGTTCCGTTGCCTGAGAGGTAAATTTAGAAGAGTTAAGCTAACAAGTGATGAAAGACAGAGAACGTCTTCCTGACTTTCTGGGCTGTGTGGGAGCCCAGCCTCAGGCATTGCCCTGACTACCCTCCCTGCTATTCTGCTGGGCTGGGGGCCAGGTCAGACTGCCTGAGACATTCAGCAAGAGAAAAGGCCGATGTTTTAAGCATATCTTTTTATTCTGATGCTTTGACGTCAGGGTCTTGCTGATAACAGGAGGGACTGCCCCTCAGAGGGTTAGCCAGTTCTTAAAGATAGTAAATGACTCACCTGTAAGCACACCTTTCATATACAAATGAACCAATTCGGAGCCTACACCCCACCCCCTCCTCCATCAGGGTCTCACACTCAGAACCACTATTCCCCTGCCCTGATCAATGGGGGCCAGGTACCAGACAACTAGGGACAGCTCCTACGCTTCAGAGCCTGCAGAAATTGTTCAGAGTAGCCAATCCTAAACCTGCTTACCCTGCCTTACTCATTCCTTCCCCTGGAAATCAAAATAAAGCTCTCACCCATGTTCCCTGATGAACCCTGGTGCTTCACCGTGTGGCCCTCTATGGGGTGGTGTCCCCCCTCCTCTAGGGATCTGTGAGTATAACGAGCTATCTTTTTTTTTTTTTTTTTTTTTTTTTTTTTTGCTGTACGCGGGCCTCTCACTGCTGTGGCCTCTCCCGTTGCGGAGCACAGGCTCCGGACACACAGGCTCCGCGGCCATGGCTCGCGGGCCCAGCCGCTCCGCGGCACGTGGGATCTTCCGGGATAGGGGCACGAACCTGTGTCCCCTGCATCGGCAGGCGGACTCTCAACCACTGCGCCACCAGGGAAGCCCGAGCTATCTTTTTAATGGCAATTGTCTCCTGATCTGTTGGCCTCACCATACCTGAACCATAATCCAACCTGCATTTTAAAACAGCTGCTCCTGTGGCTGTGCTTTTTCCTTGTATTCAAGGGCTGCTGTATGCCATAATCCTAAGTCAAAGGAGCAATGTGTGATACACTGTGATGACTTAATGTCTAACCAAGGTCACCCACACCTCTTCCCTTCTCCATGGCTCAAACCGTCCCCCAAATTCCTGCAGGAATCCTGCACACTCTCTTCCTTGTCTAAAGTGGTCTTGGAAAGGGATCTGACAGAATATTTCAGCCGAGCATGTTAAAGCTTAATATGTTAGTTCTTACAGGAACACTTGCATTAGGACAGGAGAAAAAAACACCTAAGTCAGGCAGAGAATTGTTAATTGTTGAATTTCTGGCATCCCAGAAAATGCTAAGGATTTTCTCAATATCCCTGCTTCACACCTCACCTACTCATAAACCAGACCTTCTAGTGGGAATTATTTTAATTTTGTACAAGCTTACTTTATTTTGAATACTCTACTCTGTGCTAGGCACATTGCCATGCAATTTATTATTTGTGAGCTTTTTATTATGGAATTTTTCAAACATTCACAAAAGTAGAGAGAATAGGGCTTCCCTGGTGGCACAGTGGTTGAGAATCTGCCTGCCAATGCAGGGGACACAGGTTCGAGCCCTGGTCTGGGAAGATCCCACATGCCGCAGAGCAACTAGGCCCGTGAGCCACAACTACTGAGCCTGCGCGTCTGGAGCCTGTGCTCCGCAACAAGAGAGGCCGCAATAGTGAGAGGCCTGCGCACCACGATGAAGAGTGGCCCCCGCTTGCCACAACTGGAGAAAGCCCTCGCACAGAAACGAAAACCCAACACAGCCATACATAAATGAATAAATAATTTTTTTTTAAAAGTAGAGAGTAATACAAACCCTAACATACCCATCACCCAGCTCCAACAGTTGTCAGCATAGCCCAATCTTGTTTCCTTGTCCCTCCCCCTCCCTGAACCCCATTTATTATCTTAAAACAAATCTCAAACATCCTCATATCTTTGGAAGCCTATTTAAATCCCATTCTCAACATAGTCTATCCTTAGGCCTCTTTCCTCACAGTACAGTTTTGCCTCTTTCTTTTAATATAGTTTCTAAATGGAATTTGGAGAACGTGGACTTTCAGGAATTGAAGTCAGAGTTAACTGAGGTTCCTGCTTCCCGAATCTTGACGGAGAGTCCATCTGGTCATCCCAGGAGTGAAGAGGGAGGCACTGGTATGGAGTTAAATTTCACCTCTTCTGTACCAATGTGGTCTTTATCTGTGTCTAGCTCTGCATTCAGAGTTGCTTAGCCCACTATGGGGGAGGGAGGTGGACAAATAACCTCCCTGGGAGCAGAGGCAGGACAGGGGAAGAGGAACAGAACCCCCTTTCTGCTCCCTTTCCAGGGCACACTGGCAGGAAGTTGGCCTTTCCCTAGCAAAGCTCTGTATCTTTTCACCTACACTTGGGATGGGGACTGGGCTGCACTGAGGGAAGATGAGAGATGTGTTTGTTTCACCCACTTTGTTGTCATATAGAATTGATTGCACCTGAAAAACAACATTTTTCAGTAGATCCTTCATATCTTTATCTTGGGGCCAGACAGACACCATGGACCATCCCAGCATAGTGTCTGTTACTAAAGGTACCTTTTCTGAACTTTAGGTATTTAGGAAAAGTACAATTGACCCTCTGAAAGGTGTTCCCTGAAAGCCTGACTTTAAGACAAGGACTGTGTCTTTCAGAGACAGTGACTATCCATGTTGTTGACAGTTATTGCTAGTACAGAAGGGCATGCATGAGGATGGAGAGTTTTGAGATATTCAAAATATGATTCTCTGAGGTATGGGCAACAAAGAGTTTCCACTTTCTGTAAGGAAATTGAGATGCCCATTAAAATACAGAGGTTTATTGTGATTCGATCAAATTTAAGTTTTCAACCAACTCTTCATTTAAAAAATCATACTGAGATTTTATTATATTAAAATGATGGCTGAAGTATGTGGTCCATTGGGGAAGGGCTTGAAAAACTTGTTTTATAGAGATTATTGTCTCATTTTTTATAATAATGAAATAAATCAGACATGAAAGTCATAAAGAGTAATGCAATGAACATCATGAGACGTTGCCCAGCTTAAGTCAAATATTACAAATACGGTGTGAAGCCCTCTGTGAAGCCTTCATCTTTACAACCGATACCGAGTAGAAGTATTTATTGAAAAGAATCCACGTATAAGAGGACCCATACTGTTCAAACCCATGTTGTTCAAGGGTCAACTGTACTTTGATATCACACAGTGATCATAGAATATTTACTGGGCATTTACTCTATACCAAGCACTTAACATGCATAATTACATTTAAAACTTACCACAGCTCTACTACCCAAAACACTACTCTTATCTCCCCTTACAAATCAGAAAACTGAATCTTAGAGAGCAAAGTAACTTACTGAAAGTCACAGTAAGTGACAAAATAAGGTGATGCGTGGCAAAGCCTGGTTTAAACCCAGATGGTCTGTCTCTGGGGTTCTCACTTCTACCGGCTCTGCCATGATTCCACATTGTGGAAAGATGGTGGCTATATGGTGTTTGTTTTAATTCACCAGGATGTGGAGAACTCATTTGGGTAGGAGAACCTGTCACTCTGAGAACAGCTGAAACACTCATGGGCAAGTACGGCGTGTGGATGAGAGACCCCCAGGCCGCCTACCCCTATACCCAGGAGACCACGTGGAGAATCGACACAGTGGGCACAGACGTCCGCCAGGTTTTTGAGTATGACCTCATCAGCCAATTCCTGCAGGGCTACCCTTCCAAGGTACACATGCTGCCCAGGCCGCTGGAAAGCACAGGCGCCGTGGTGTACCAGGGCAGCCTCTACTTCCAGGGGGCGGGGTCCAGAACGGTGATCAGATACGAGCTGCACACCGAGACGCTGAAGGCTGAGAAGGAAATCCCTGGAGCCGGCTACCACGGGCAGTTCCCCTATTCCTGGGGCGGCTACACAGACATCGACCTGGCAGTAGATGAGACAGGCCTCTGGGTCATCTACAGCACTGAGGCGGCCAAAGGCGCCATTGTCCTCTCCAAGCTGAACCCAGAGAATCTGGAGCTGGAACAAACCTGGGAGACTAACATCCGTAAGCAGTCAGTCGCCAACGCCTTCATCATCTGCAGCACCTTGTATACAATCAGCAGCTATTCATCGCCTGATGCTACCGTCAACTTCGCATACGACACCGTTACCGGTAGCAGCAAGGCCCTGACGGTCCCGTTCAAGAACCGCTACAAGTACAGCAGCATGATCGACTACAACCCCCTGGAGAAGAAGCTCTTTGCCTGGGACAACTTCAACATGGTCACCTATGACATCAGGCTCTCCCAGGTGTGAAAAGCCGCCAAGCACTAGCAGAAAAGGCAGAAGGAAATGATGTTGAGGGTTCCTGAGGGGAAAGCCAGCCAGCCAGCCCATGCCCATGCAGCTTTTCTGGCTTTCCAAGCTTGCATTAACCCAGAAGAATGTGCATGGTCACCATGTCCAACTGGGCGGGAATAACAGTCTGGGGATTTAGATGATTCCACGTTATAATAGATATTCTTTTCTTCTGTCAGCTTTTAAAGGGATATTTAACCAAAATAGTTTAAGTTTTCTGGTGATTTGAGGCAAAAGCTATAATGCATAGTAGTTTCTTCATGAAAACCACAAAGCTTTTGATAAATGGTCCTCAATGGCTAAATAACATATGTTTGGAGAATAGTTTGGGAAAAACATGTTTCCCCACGTGGAACCTGTTCCATGCATCGCCTGCTATTGCATGTTGCCTGGTTACCATGAGCTATAATAACAAGCAGCACTCCTAAAGGCAGAGGAACAGCTACTGCGGCAGCGCTGAACATATATAAAATGTGTTTACTACAGTTGGCTTCTAATGCTTCAGGTGGGATCCAGTTGGATATTACAGCAACTTTGCCCCGTGAAATAAAATAATCTTACACAATATTCTCCTTGAACTTTGTGAGATACTTTGCTGAAGAGAAGAGTACAGATTCCAACCATCAGATAATTCCTTTGGGTTGGAAGGTATGATTACAGGCTGCTAAAGTTTTGGGGTGTGTGTGTGTGTGTGTGTGTGTAACTGAGAGGATTATGCCTGGTTTTGAGGTGTTGCTCACAATGACAGCAGGCAAACAGTGGAATCCATACCTCCCTACACCCATCTCTTGGTGATTTTGGTCCTTCTCAAACAATCTTTTCATCTTTTCTCCAACTTACCCTCTTGCACCCTAGCTCTATTTTGGTTCTTATTTGCTGTCACAGGTATGAATTTCATAAGCCATAACCTCAGGTGAGCAGACCTAAGGAATTTAATTACCTCTTTACCTAAATTTAAATACCTCTTTAAAGGTCTAGCTCCAAAGACTGTCACATTCTAAGGTACTGGGGGTTAGGACTTTTTTTTTTTTTTTTTTTTCTCTTTTTTTTTTGCGGTATGCGGGCCTCTCACCGTTGTGGCCTCTCCCGTTGCGGAGCACAGGCTCCGGACGCGCAGGCCCAGCGGCCATGGCTCACGGGCCCAGCCGCTCCGCGGCATATGGGATCCTCCCAGACCGGGGCACGAACCCGTATCCCCTGCATCGGCAGGCGGACTCTCAACCACTGCGCCACCAGGGAGGCCCCAAGGACTTTAACATATGAAGTGGCGGGGAGACAGTTCAGCCCATAACAACTGGGTATTACCACTCTATTCCACTGGTAGCAAACTCTTAAAAACTAGAAAACCCGGAAGTCAGAGTGCATGAAGTCATTCACCCTTCTAAGGACAGGTAGCTGCCAGGTGTTGAATGAAAAGTGGAAGATGAGACACTTTTGGGTGATGAGATGAGTGGTCACAGCACACACATAGGTAAGGCCTACCTTGTTTGCACAGCCCTGCCCACGTTTCCTTTTCTTTCCCTCCACCAGCTACTGCTTCTGGCTTCAGGATAGAAGAAGAGGGTGATGGAAGGAGGAACAGAAGGGAGAAGGAAACTCTTCACTTAGCTTCCAGGACATAAAACTCCTCCTCCATTATGAATTTCTCCTTCTTGGTTTTTATTTGTTTGTTCTGCTGGTTCTTCCTTTTAGTCTGTGTTAGTCAGGGTTCTCCAGAGAAATAGAACCAGTAGGAGATATGTAAGTATAAATACAGATTCAGATATAAAAAGAGATTTATTATGAGGAATTGGCTCATGCAATTGTGGAGAAGTCCCACTGTCTGCCACCTGCAAGCTGGAGACCCAGGAAAGCTGGTCCAAGTTCAAAGGCCTCAAAACTAGGGGAGCCAATGATGTAAATCTCAGAGCAGGGTAGAAGACCAATGTCCCAGTTCAAACAGGCCAGCAGGGAGCAAAATGGGTGAATTCCTCCTTCCTCCACCTTTTTGTTCTTTTCAGGCCCTAAAGGGATTGTATGATGCCCACCCTTACTACAGAGGGTGATCTACTTTACTGAGTCCACCAGTTCAAATGCTAACCTCATCCAGACACACCCTCACAGACGCATCTAGAAATAATGTTTAATCTGGGCACCCCTTGGTTCAGCCAAGTTGACACATAAAATTAACCATCACATAGCCCCAACCTCTTAAGATTGTAGCACCCCAGGGCTCACTTTAGGGTTTATCTACTCATTCGTCTGGTGATCTCGTCTAGCATCATGACTTTAAATGCCATCTCTATGCTGACAATGCCTCAAATTTATATCTCCAGCCCAGGCTGCTCCTGAACTCCAGATTCATACATTCATTTGCCCACTTGACTTCTCCACTGAAATGTCTGTTAGGCATATTAAGCGAGCAAGAATGGAATTTCTGAGTTTTCCCATCTCACCCCCTCAGACACTCCAAATCTACTCGTCTTGAAGCTGATGGAAACTCCATCCCTCCAGTTGCTCAGACCAAAACTCTTGGGGTCATCCTTTACTCTTCTCTCTCACAACCCCTCATCCAATCCATCAGAAACTTTTATTAGTTCTATCTTCAAATATATATATCTAGAATCTGACCACCTTTCTCACCATCCCAACCATTACCAAATTATCATTGTCTTTTTCCTGGATTACTACAGTAGCCTCTGAAAGGTTTCTGTTTCCTCCTGTCGTACAGCCTGTCCTCCACACAAACAGCCAGAGCATGCGTTGCCTTTTCTGAACACCCTCCATGCCTTCCCAGCTCATTCAAAGTCAGTCCTTACACAGCCCCACATGATCTACCTCCTTCTCCCACCACCTGTGACTTCATCTACTAATGGCCCGATTCACTCTACTCCAGCCAAGCCCCACTGGCCCCTTCTCCTCCTCTGGATACACCTTTGTCTTAAGGCCTTTGCACTGGCTCTTCCCTCTGCTCTGATGTCCACACACCTAACTCCATCACTGTCTTCAAGGTTTTACTCAAATATCACCTTCCTAATGAGGTCTACCCAGACCACCCTATTTAAAATTGCAACTCACCTGCTTCCTCTGCCACTTCTAATCTTTCTTACCCTGTCTTATTATTTTTTTTTCTGTCTTATTATTTTAAAATGTCTTTTCCATTACATTTAACATCTCCTAACATATAATTTGTTGTTTTTAAATTATATATACCTTTTGTCAGTCTTCCCCCACTGGAGTGTAAATTTCATGGGGGCAGCGATTGTTTTGTTCAGTAATATGTCCCTAAACCCTCTTGCACTGTTGGTGGGAATGTAAATTGATACAGCCACTATGGAGAACA
This sequence comes from Mesoplodon bidens, assembly GCF_964165515.1. NCBI lineage: Eukaryota > Metazoa > Chordata > Mammalia > Artiodactyla > Ziphiidae > Mesoplodon > Mesoplodon bidens. The sequence goes on along the minus strand of NC_138177.1, from coordinate 29,897,074 downwards.
GTATGGAGCTTCCTTAAAAAACTAAAAATAGAACTACCATATGACCCAGCAATCCCACTCCTGGGCATATACCCTGAGAAAACCATAATTCAAAAGGAGTCATGTACCACAACGTTCTTTGCAGCACTATTTACAATAGCCAGGACATGGAAGCAACCTAAGTGTCCATCAATGGATGAATGGATAAAGAAGATGTGGCACGTATATACAACGCAATATTACTCCGCCATAAAAAGGAATGAAACTGAGTTATTTGTAGTGAGGTGGGTGGACCTAGAGACTGTCATACAGAGTGAAGTAAGTCAGAAAGAGAAAGACAAATACCGTATGCTAACACATATATATGGAATTTAAAAAAATGTCATGAAGAACCTAGGGGTAAGACGGGAATAAAGACACAGACCTACTAGAGAATGGACTTAAGGACACAGGGAGGGGGAAGGGTAAGCTGTGACAAAGTGAGAGTGGCATGGACATATATACACTAGCAAACGTAAAATAGATAGCTAGTGGGAAGAAGCCACATAGCACAGGGAGATCAGCTCGGGGCTTTGTGACCACCTAGAGGGGTGGGTTAGAGAGGGTGGGAGGGAGGGAGATGCAAGAGGGAAGAGATATGGGGACATATGTATAACTGATTCACTTTGTTATAAAGCAGAAACTAACACACCATTGTAAAGCAATTATACTCCAATAAAGATGTTAAAAATAAATAAATAAATAAATAGACTCATGACCAAGATTTAACAAAGCCAAAATAATAATAATATGTCCCTAGAACAGTGTCCAGCTCGCACAGTAGGTACTTAATATTTTGAACACATGAATAAACAGAAAAAATATCTTGAAACTTTCCCAGAAACAATCAGAAATAAAACTACCTCAAGGGGTATCCCTTCCCACCATTTTCCCTCCTTGATTCTATGCTTAACTGGCTGTGTAACCCTAGACTAGTCACTTAACCTCTGTTCCAGCGGTAATGGAACTTTCTGTAATGACAGTATGCTCTATATCTGTAACATCCAGTATGGTAGCCACCAGCCACATGTAACTATTGAGCACTTGAAATGTGGCTAGTGCAAGGAACTGAATTTTATATTTAATTTTGATGAATTTATGTTTAAGTAGCCACCTGTGGCTAGTGGCTACCCTATTGGACAGTGCAGGTTTGTTCTCTCATCTGACTGAGGATGAGGCCATGTGTGTGTTGAGCCCCCAGCTGGCGATGACAGGTGCTCCAGGCATGCTCCCCCTGCTTCACTGCTGCAGCAGCAGACCACAAGAAGGAACCTGACTTCCACATCAACAGCACAGCCCGCTATGTGGGGAGGGGATCTGAGCACACATAAGGGTGGGTTTGGAGGGAGAACACCCACAAGGACTCTGAAGAAGTGAATGCAATAAAAGATGGCCCTGTTGGGGACCAAGGCAGGCCACCCCAAAATGTGCCTCAATGGTGTATGGATTATCTTAAATAAGTTACTTAAGAAACGGCCAATGCAAGAGGAATACTCTGACCCTCCTTTCTGTCTGACCCTTAAAGTAGGAAATAAATCTCTCACATAAATGGACACACTTATGGTCAGAGAGAGAATTCGGGCTGAGAAGCCTGTGTAAACAAATCTTGTTACTTCTTTTATTTACTACTCCAAGCCCAAACTCTGTTTAGATTCTTCATTAATTGAGCACCCCCAAACCTAAATTTCTTTGTCCTACCTATTCCTCACAAATATATTGTTTCCTTGTCTAAAAAGTATAAAAACTGCCTGCTTTGGCCACTTCTTTGGTCCCAATTCCATGAGACCTCCATGCACATGAATTAAAATTTGTTTCTCTTTCTCCTGTTCATCTGTCTTGTCAATTTTACTATTAGTCCAACCAGAACTCAAGAGGAATAGAGGAGGAAATTTCTCCCTCCCCAACGGCAGCTGAGGACATTTCCCAGAAGTGGATTTGAATTATCACCTCTTTAATGCTTTCTGACTCTTCAGAAGAGTCCTGTGGGTCCTTAGAAGTGCTCTGGGGAGTCTTGAGCATGAGACCTGAGCAGTATGCCCCTCCTCCCTAACTAAGCCACTCTGCGCTTGGCTGCTGTACAAGTTAAGTTTCTTCTGTTAGAGTTTGAAATTCACTTAAATCTCCAAGAAACAAACTTTGAAAATGTCGTCCATAAATGTGAAATGCAGCCCAGTCCAAGCCCAGGAGATGCCACAAAAGGCCACTAAACTGTCATGTCCCAGGCTGAGGTCTGAAAACCCAAACCCCTCAGGGTTCTCTGGAGCTCAGATCTTTAAATTCAGATTTTCACTCATCCAGGTTTAGTAACAAACACTGAGGCCTGATAATTTTTTTTTAATTCAAATACAACTGACTACCATAAGTGTTCTACCATGTGGCATAAATTAAAGACCTAACAGAGACATCAGAGACTTGGCTTGAGAAACCAAAGATTACTCTAAGTGCATGAGTAAGGATAAACAATGCTCAACAGTGGTTGTAGGAGAAGAAAACTAGGAAAGAAAGAACAAAGATTTTCCAAGAGAGTCTTCAAAGCCAACCCCAGTGACTTCATGGAAACTGTTTTTTGGAGTTTTCTGTCAAAGTCTAGTTCAAAATGACTGATGTTTTAGGTGCTTAAGAAGGAAACTTTGGAGTCTTCAGTTGGAGAAGGAGGTGGGGCTGGGGGTACTTCGGAGCCAGCTGCACTAGGAGGACGAGCTTGTCCCAAATCCATATCTGAGGGTATCTCCCCGGCTTCATCACTTTTCTTGGTAAATCTCTCTTCTCTGGGAAGAAAGGCACACTGAATGTCATTTAAAGATGGGATTTTTAAAAAGAACCCCCAGATCCCGGCACCTAAAGAGCATACAGCATTTTGGAGGACATCTTGACTCACCTACCCACGTTTACAGAGCCATCACCTGGCAAAGATAAGATACACTCTATTTACACTTTCTGTGTCAGCTCTTCTCAGAGACGATTTAACCATCTCCACTGGTCCCATGGAACCAATGTAGCTGGGGTCCACCCCTACCAGCCAGCTCTCTGTAGTTTCAGCTCAGGGCAGGCTCTCTCTCTCTCAGTGTTTTATTTGCATACCAGCTATCCTCTGGCTAGTTCAGCCTAGGCTCACTTCAGCTCTCCTTTCTGCCTAGTTACCCCCTGCCCCCCGTCCCCACCTCCTGCCTGCCAGGTTCTCCTTCCCTTCTGCTAGAATGCACCAGGCATCTCCATTCTACTCAGGTCTGGGCAAACCCTGCCTTCAAGGGAATAGGACTAGCCAGTCAAGTGATTAGAGATTCAGAATTAACTGTTCGCTGAATGAACACCTACGCTGGTCTAGGGACTTGGAAATTAACTAGAAACTAACTACATTCAGATTCTCAACGACAGCTCACCCCTGTTAAGTTTTTCAGCTGAGGAAGCTGAGACAGAAGGCGATTTATCCGGGTCATAAGGCCAGTAAAATACAGAACTGGAATCCAAACACAGATTTCCTGATCACAAGTTCACTGCTGCATCTCCCAGTCAGAGCTGATCCTAATGTTGCCGTGGGGATGTGGGGGAATGGGGAGGGGCTAACCGGGAAGGAAGCCAGGAGAGGCCCCAGAACTGTGGGATCTCTTCCTTCCTGAGTGGATTTTAGAACATAGTGACCACAGCACCCTGGAGACAATGCCCACTCCACAGTCTAACCAGTGGTGTCAAATTTGCCATGCAGCCCCATCTGTAAAGGTTTAAAACTCCATACCTATGTTAACTAAGAAACTGTACATAATTTTTAAAATCAATTCACTAATATCTTACATCCCAACAAACTCTAAAGTCAAGAAGCACTGTGAACAAACTGGACGGAGGTCCCTATTTCAAATCAATAATTTTTATTTTGGGCCAACTTGTCAGGTTTCATAAAATCATTATTTTTAAGCTCATACTATACCCACAGAACTCAGACCAAAAGTGTCAGCTCTGCCAATTGTTGTTTACTCATATCTGCATTATTAGAACGACTTCAACCCAGGTTTCTTGGCAGAAATTTGTTAGGCCACTTTTCTCTGTTGAGGGTTGCATTCATTAAGACTAGACACAGTAACTTATAAGTCCACTTAACCCACACAGACAAACTGCAACATGTTGGCATTTGCTGCGAGTGAGTGAAGCAGTCCAGTGAAGCTGGCCTTCCTCCAGCTTTGCAGCTCCCGTCCTCCCATCTGGAAAGTCTCAATCTACACACAACCTCCTGACACACACCGACACACAGGGAAGGTGCAGCATCCAAGCAAACATCAACTTCAATAGAGCTCACTTTTCATATAAATTGGAGTCCTAATGCTTTCTTTATATACCTTTATATATGAGATGTCTTGGGCACCTGACTGGATCTGGGGATCTCAGACCAGAGAGAGTGTAGAGCAACCCACAATGGCCATCGTAGGCTTGCCAGATTTAGCAAAGGAAAATACAGGATGCCCAGTTAAATTTGAATTTCAGATAAACAACTTTTTTTACTGTAAGTATATCACAAATATCACACAGACTTACTTAGGACAAAAAAAAAAACCCTTTTTGTTGCTCATCTAAAGTTCAAATTTAACTAGGCATCCTGTATTTTATCCACTGAGCCTACAATCAGGGGAAGGTGTCAGGCAATGGACTTGTTTGAGAACTCCAGCATGCAGCTCAGGCAGCTAAGTACTCCAAGGCAGGCAAACCCGCTCCATTGCTCCAGATAAGCTGTTGAGGCCTCCCCTTTCTAAGGGCATGCCAGCACAGTCTTGGGCACCAGGTGCAGAGTCATGAAGGAGAAAAGCAGTCCTTGCAGGGAGCTTACAGCCTAGCTGGGAATGAGGACAATCTTCGGGGAGTCCCTGCTGTTCCCAAACTTTGCAAAGTCATGCATTTTTATACTGAGAGGGTACATCATAACTTCCAGCTGATTATCAAAGTGATCCTCACTCCTCAGTCAAGAGCCACTGACCTGAAGTTCATCCCAGCGCCCTTTATCATTGCCTATTGAAGGATCACGTGACAAGGGTCTGTTTCCCACAGTGGGTGACACAGTGTTTTCTCATCTGTAAAATCTGCCTTGCTGCAATGGATGAATACATTTACATAAACCAGCGTCTGGAGGCATTTTACGGCACTTGGTGAGGATCAGCATTTATGTTCCATCCTAACCCCCACCAGAGGCCCCAGAAATACCTCATGGTCATGGTGATTCGGCGCCTGGTCACCTCGGAGGCCAGGTCTCTGTAGGGGAGGTTAATGCTGTTGCCCATGGAGCCTTTCTCTGCCATGGCCTTGCACTCAGAGGATTTAGATTCACCGCACCTGTGAATCAAAAACAAAAGCACCAGCAAACATGCTTTAGGGGTTGGGACTGCTCTGCCTGGGTCCAACATGGCACGGTTTGCAGAGGACTTTCACTGCCACGTTCTCAGTGGGTCTTCCCTACAGCCCACCCCCCTTCCCCCATTCCCCAGTCCCACCCCTGTCATGAGGCAGACATTTTCTCCTTCAAATACCTGCTGTGGGGGAAAAGCAAGGTCCTCCCCACCTTAGATAGAACAGGTATTATTAACCCAATCTTGTGATATGGAAACCAAGGGCAGCTATGGTTTCCCCCAGGGAACAGCTGAGGAAACGGAGGCCCAGAGAGGTGAACTGTCTCTCCCCAGGTTGCACAGCTGGGCCCTGTCGGTGCTGCTTCCCCTCTAACGAGCGCCACTTCCATGGAGCCCTTCTCTCACAGGGCTGTTTGGCATCCCTGATACACGCAGAGCCGCCCTCTTCCTGGAGCACTTACCTTCTAAAGAACAGGAAAGGGACATAAGATTGACAAGGCTACTTATTCAGATATGCACCTGGCAGAGATACTGGAGGCTTGATATTGAGAAGAAAAATAACAGCAGCGGGACCTCTTTAGTGTCGGATGTGGGATGTACTTTTACAGTATTCTGTTTGGTAACTACAGTAACTCTGCAAGGTAAGTTATTATGATCCCCATTGAGCCAATGGGAAAACTGAGCAGCAGAGAAATCAGGTAGCTTCCCCAGGGGGCATAGAGCTAGAATCTCAACCTACGCCTGCCTGGCTTCAAAGACTCCAGTACAGAGTCAAGTGACCCTCCAGTTCTGCCTTGGTGCCAAGCCATTGCCAAAGGAGTAAGGGATGAGTCTTCATTCCTGGATACCTGGTCACACGAGGTGATATGGCCGTTCTCAGAACATGAGTTGCGATGGCCTGAGCTCATCAGCCTGGTCTGCTGGCTGGAAATGTTTGTTCTTAGGAGGAAGCCCAACTGACTCACCTTTTGATTCCAGATCAGCTCAGGATATGACCCTTTCCACACCTCAGCTCATGGTCTTTGAAGAAACGCCCTCATTCTGTGCAGCCTCTGTTCCCACACGTCAGTTACTCCACCGTCTCAGAGAAGGAAAAGTCCAAAACCACCACTACTGCCGCCAACTGCCTCCCAGGCTTTTTAAATCCTCCTGTAATCAATCTCTCTCAAGAGCTTGAGTTCATGGATTGATTTGTGCCCTTCAAAGGTAGCAGCTGGGACTTTCCTGGTGGCACGGTGGTTAAGACTCCGAGCTCCCAATGCAGGGGGCCTGGGCTCGATCCCTGGTCAGGGAACTAGATCACACATGCATGCTGCAACTAAGGGTTCACATGCTGGAGTTAAGGAGCCCGTGAGCTGCAACTAAGGAGTCCACCTGTTGCAACTAAGACCCAGTGCAACTAAATAAATAAATGAGGTAGCAGCTGACACAGATTTTCCCTGCAGAATTGACCTTGATGAGAAATCCCCAAAGATGTTGCAGGGGGGGAGATGGGTCTTGAGCACAAAGCAGGGGAAGAGCCTATGGCGACATGAGCAACGAGGAAGCACAGAAAGAGGCTGGAAAGCATGACCTGTTACTACTGACTACACTTAAAAAGCTAATTCATGTACAGCTGTCCTCCCAGCACCATCGTAATAATTGATCCCACTCCTTCCTGATGACTCAGCACTTCTGCTGAGGCGGCAGGTGCTTTGACTTTGAAATAAAAGGTATTGACTGATTTCATGACTCTCACTTTTGAGCTGCATGATCTTGGGCAAGTAATTTAACTTCTATAAGCCTCAGTTTTCCTACCTGTAAAAGAGGGGTAATACTCATAGCAGCACTATTCACAATAGCCAAGACATGAAAACAACCTAAATGTCCATCGACAGATGAATGGATAAAGAGGAAGATGTGCTGTATACACACACACACACACACACACTCACACACACACACACAATGGAATACTACTCAGCCATAGAAAAGAATGAAATAATGCCATTTGCAGCAACATGGATGGACTTAGAGATTATCATACTAAGTCAGTCAGAACGAAAAAGACAAATACCATATGATATCGCTTACATGTGGAATCTAAAATATGACACAAATGAACCTATCTATGAAATAGAAACAGACTCACAGACGTAGAGAACAAACTTGTGGTTGCCAGTGAAGGGGGAGTGGGGGAGGGATAGAGTGGGAGTTTGGGACTAGCAGATGCAAACCATTATATATAGAATGGATAAAAAACAGGGTCCTACTGTATAGCACAGGGAACTGTATTCAATATCCTGTGATAAACCATAATGGAAAAGAATTTTTAAAGAATGTGTATATATATATATATATATAATTGAATCACTTTGTAATCACAATATTGTAAATCAACTATACTTCAATTACAAAAAGAAGTAATAATCTCTACAAGGGCAGTTGTGAGGATTGGGAAAATATTTGCAAAATCCCTAATTTAACCTTGTTTGGGCTTTTAAAATGTTTAAATTCGTGTTTATATATACACACACACACACACACACACACATATATATACATATATACATTTAGCCCAGGATGAATATGAATATGTGTGTATACTGCCCTTGATGTAATAACATGAATGTAAGCCTTTTCCTCACAAACTCAATTATATACTTTTTGAAACTAGGAGCCCTATTTTTTTTTAATTAATTTATTTTATTTATTTATTTTTGGCTGCGTTGGGTCTTCATTGCTGCACGCAGGCTTTCTATAGTTGTGGTGAGCGGGGGCTACTCTTTGTTGCGGTGCACGAGCTTCTCATTGGGGAGGCTTGTCTCATTGCAGAGCACGGGCTCTAGGCACGTGGGCTCAGCAGTTGTGGCTCGCAGGCTCTAGAGCACAGGCTCAGTAGCTGTGGCACATGGGCTTAGTTGTTACGCATCATGTGGATCTTCTCGGACCAGGGCTTGAACCCGTGTCCCCTGCACTGGCAGGCAGATTCTTAACTACTGCGCCACCAGGGAAGTCCAGGAGCCCTATTTTTTCCCTCCCTCCTAACCCAGGCTTGGCACAGTGTTGAGTTCCTAGTGGGAACCCAACAATTACTTAAATTAAATCAGAAATTGCAATAGCATTGTGTTCCCATCTGTCTCCTTTAGCCACGTGATTACCAAAGTCTAACATAATCAAATTTCTCTATTGTGTTTGAAAATGTCAGAAACAATTATTGGTTTGTTTTGTGTTTGTTTGTTGTTGTTCTGGCCCAGTGACTTTGGAGAATGAAGTCTGAGCTCTTAAGTAGGAACCCTTGGGAAGTTTGCTGTCATCAGATATATCTGAATGATTAACAGCAATACAAACCTGAACAAACACCTGTCTCCTATGCTAGTCATCCTTTATGATATTCCATACAAATCTAAAACATGTTTCTGAACACTGACATCCAAACATGAAGTTGACACTTCAGATGTGTAAGAAGAAGCCCTGCTAATAGAGCAGTTTGGTGGTAAGAGAGTGTATTTCTCTCCATTAACTATAATGAAATCACATTAGAAATTAGCTGCTACTTCTGAGATAACATGTGTTAAAGCTGGGGTTCACGAGGGGCAGGACAAGAATAAAGACGCAGACGTAGAGAATGGACTTGAGGACACGGGGAGGGGGCAGGGTGAGCTGGGACTACGTGAGAGAGTAGCATTGACATATATACACTACCAAATGTAAAATACATAGCTAGTGGGAAGTAGCTGTATAACACAGGGGGATCAGCTCGATGCTTTGTGCCTACCTAGAGGGGTGGGAGGGAGACGCAGAGGGAGGGGATATGGGGATATATGTATGCGTATAGCTGATTCACTTTGTTATACAGCAGAAACTAACACAACATTGTAAAGCAATTACACTCCAATAAAGATGTTAAAAAAAAAAAAGCTGGGCTTCAAAACATGGTCTGCCTGACACCAAAGTTCACAGATTTAATGACTGTGGTTTTCCACTCACAAAATAGAATAAAATGAAAACAGGTATTCTCTAAAAAACAATAGAAAACTCTACAACTACAATATTACTAATTTTACAATAGGGGAACTGAAACTTCTTTCTTAGGCTCTCTCAGCTATGTGGAACAAAGACCAAGGGATAGGGATTGTTGGGAGGATATGCATGCAGGCAAAAGCGGGACAGGAATCCTCCTGGAAGAACAGGATGGGTCACCCTGCTGTGCCTCCCAGGAAGACTTGAACTGGGAAAGCCAAAGTGGAGACACCTCTAGGGACTATATTATCTTGCCATTCCTACAGCTACAAAAATTTATGGCTCTAGCACTCTACCCTGAACAGGATTCAGTTATTCTCAATCTCTGCAAGATGTATAAGCCGGGTATAATTTTTATAGGCATAGATGCCTAGCTGAGGTAACAGGATAATTAGCACTAACACAGGTGTGTGAGTCCCTCAAGTCTACTCTCAGCTCCCTTGACCCCCTCTCTAGTCTGCATTTGCTTGGCTGAGTGCCAACCTAAGTTATATTCACCTCTCTACCTCTTGACGCCTGTACCCATGCAGCTATACATGGCTAAAGAAGAACACACACCTTGATGACTACTCACTTGAAATTCATGACTGCAAACTTCAACTGGGTACTTATCTCAGGCCTAGAAACTTTCTCATCTCTTCCCAAACCTCCAACACTTTTTCCTAATTCTCATTTTCAGCTGAGGAAAAGAGAAACAATCAAGAGAACTTCCAAAAGTACCCACCACCCACCCATCTACCCACCTTCCAGCTTTTGTGCCATATTGTTTGCCTCTTCTCCCGTTACTAGAGATGAACTATGAGCACTCTTTTCAGAGACCAGCGCTTGCACTTGGACACCTGACCCATCCTCTCTCATCCACATCAGGTCTTCACTCCAGTAATCCTCTCCTCTTGAATATCAAATGTCCCCTCTCTACTGGATCTTTCCCATCAGTGTACAAACATTATTTCTCCCATCTTAAAACTCTGTCTTGAATCCAGTTTTCCCCACCACAAAACAAATCAACAAAAATTTCTTGAAGCAGAGTTGTTTGTATTAATTGTCTCCAATTGCTTTCCTTCCATCCTCTATCAAATCCACGCCAGTGGTGATTTACCAAAACATCGCTCCTCTCACTCAGCCATCAGTAGCGTTTGAAACAGTAGATCACTCCCTCCTCCTTGAAACATTTCCTCATTGGCTTCCAGGACACCACACGTCTCCTGCCCCAACCTCACTGGTTACTCTTTCTTAGTTCCCTTTGCTTGTTTCTTTTCATTTTCCTAAACTCTTTTTTTTTTTTTTCCTTCGGTAGGCAGGCCTCTCACTGCTGTGGCCTCTCCTGTTGCGGAGCACAGGCTCCGGACGCACAGGCTCCGGACGCACAGGCTCAGCAGCCATGGCTCACGGGCCCGGCCGCTCCGCGGCATGTGGGATCTTCCCGGACCGGGGCACGAACCCGCGTCCCCTGCATCGGCAGGCGGACTCTCAACCACTGCGCCACCAGGTAAGAATGAACTCTTGATCAACCCCTTCAAACCTGCTCTACTTGCTGTCTTCCCCATTTCTGTTAATGGCAACCCCATCCATTCAGCTGCTTGAGCCTCAAATCTAGAAGTCATCTTTGTCTTCTATCTCTCTCTCTCTCAAACTCACATTCGGTCCGTCAACAGATGGATTTTGAGCTCAACTTTTCAAGTTCTATCCAGAATCCAGCCATTTCTCACCACCCTCACTGTTACCTGCCCTTGTCCGCAACTCATCGTTTTCCTTGGCATGAATAGTTGCAAAAGCCTCGTAACTGGCCTGCCTCCATCCTTGTCCCTCCTTCGACACGCAGCCAGAGCCATCCTTGAAAAATATGTCATGTTTCTCGTCTGCTCCAAACTCCTCAATGACTTTCCATGTTTACTCAGAGTAAAAGCCAAAAACCCTTGCAATGGCCTTCAGAGCTTATTACAATTTGCCTCCTTCCCTCACTCCCAATTTCTCTGACCTCAACAATTGTTACTCTCCCTTTTTCTCACTCTGGCTTCCTCATGTTCCTGAACACCCAGGGACACTCCCTCTTCAAGCCAGGCTTTGCACTTGCTGTTGCCTCTGCCTGGAACACGCGGCCCCAAATATCTACATACCTTGTTTCCTCTGTTCCTTCAAGTCTTTGTTCAATTTTGCCTGCACAGTGATGCCTTCCTTGTGTACTCCATTTAAAATATAGAAAAAAACACAGGTTTTTGCCTGCTATACTCCCTGCTGTATCTCAACACGTGAAACAACATCCAGCGCATCGTAGCTGATGCTGTGGCACGTCATCCAGATCCTCTTTCTGGCTGAGGCACTCGTTTCCCCAGCTGCTAGGAGTGTTGGTAGCTGATGGCTTTCAGGTGAGTCCCTCTCCAGGCATTGCTTTCAGCTGAAGACAGTTGCCTCAGCCCCTCCCCTAGAGACAAATGATAACCCTCATCCAATGACTGACCAGTGTAAGGGTATGAATGCCCAGACCCATCCTACCTCGGGAGCTGCCTATAGAATCAACCGAGGCCCTTGTTGTAATTATTGATACATCGCAGTTCAGCTTCTCTCTCCCAGGGATACTGATGCAGAGGGCACTCCCCCAATGAGCTTCCTGCACAAAAATCTACATTTCAGCGTGTTTCCCAGGAAACTCAATCTAGCACAGCGGGTGCCAGCAATGGTCTAAGGAAGACAACTCTAAAAAGAGATTTTGGCTGTGGATTACCAGGCAAAGAGAACCTTATCACTGATGGTATGTGGAGCATTAGCAGTCCCTGGCAAGTTGTAATGACCAGTGGTTAAAATTTTCATTGATGTGCAAGAGGGAGGGAATATGGGGATATAGGTATACATATAGCTGATTCACTTTGTTATACAGCAGAAACTAACAACATTGTAAAGCAATTATATTCCAAAAATTTTTTTTCATTGATGGTGAATTGGGATGGGACTGTGTTGGAAGAGGATGAACTGGAAGGTTTAATATCTCAAGCTTTTGAGAGGTTCAGGGGAAGAACCAATTATAAGGACAATGCCTCTTTCTGAGAAAGATGATGAAAGATTGGGGTCATTAATCAGCAGTTGAAGGTGAAGTGAGAAAGTCAGAGGCATCTTTGGCAACAGCTTAGTTTCTGCACCCAAAGGCCAGAAGATGTTGAGGATAAGGGTGAGGATGTAATTATAAAAGTAGCATTCCATGGGCTTCCCTGGTGGTGCAGTGGTTGAGAGTCCGCCTGCCGATGCAGGGGACACGGGTTTGTGCCCAGGTCTGGGAAGATCCCACATGCCGCAGAGTGGCTGGGCCCATGAGTCATGGCCGCTGAGCCTGTGCGTCCGGAGCCTGTGCTCCGCGGTGGGAGAGGCCACAACAGTGAGAGGCCCATGTACCGCAAAAAAAAAAAAAAAAAAAAAAGTAGCATTCCAGAGGAGGCTGACTTCTCAGTTCCAGCAAGGCTGGGAAAAAACAGGATCCTGAGATTTGGGATGAAGAAAATCCTCAGAGGGCTTCCCTGATGGCACAGTGGTTAAGAACCTGTCTGCCAATGCAGAGATCACAGGTTTGAGCCCTGGTCTTGGAAGATCCCACATGCCGCGGAGCAACTAAGCCCGTGCACCACAACTACTGAGCCTGTGCTCTAGAGCCCACGAGCCACACTACTGAGCCCACATGCCACAACTACTGAAGCCCGAGCACCTAGAGCCCGTGCTCCGTAACAAGAGAAGCCACTGCAATGAGAAGTCCGTGCACCATAACAAAGAGTAGCCCGCGCTTGCCGCAACTAGAGAAAGCCTGCACACAGCAACGAAGACCCAACGCAGCCAAAAGTAAATAAATAAATAAATAAATTAGTAAATTTATAAGAAAATCCTCAGGGCCTGCCGAGATGGTTTAGTCCTCCCTATTGGAGACTAGCACTCCTCTTGATTAAAGATGCTGCAGAGGCCTCTGTGTTGTAGGGTAACACACACACCCTTCAGGATCTCCATTCTGGCTGCCAGACCAATATCTAGAGTCAAGTCACCACATAGCCTGCCAGGAAACTGCTAAGGGACCAAAGGGACTATAGGAAGAAACAGCTACAGCACTCAGCTAACCTGTACCAGCTGGGCCTGGTATTAATCTATATTTGAGACCGGATCCTGTGAATGCCGGCTCAAGTGGGGTTTAGGAGAGCCCTGTCCTGTGATACATGTTTTAACTCCCCAGCAAGGACCCTGGGAGACAGTGCTCACCTGCTGCTATGATGGCTCTTGGAAGCTGGCAGTAAGAGATGGCCCATGTCAAATGAAGTACAAATTCCAGGATGGATGGTGGAAGGTAACACAAGACAGAGAAATGGGCATTCTAGACTGGATATACTGTGTAAGGGCAGAAAACCCAGTTGAGAATGCTCTGGGGATGAACATGGCAGACATTCCCTTTACCAAAGGAACAAAGAATGTATTGCACAAAAGGGCTCCAGTGTCATTAGGAAGCCCAGGGGTGGCTGTCCTCTGTAGGCAAGGGCTGACAGTGGGAGATGCTATGACTGGAATTGGCCTCACGTATAGCAGCAAGCATAACAGATACTAAAATAAGGGAGGTCAGGTGGTTAAAGATCAGGAACAGGTGGATAATGTTATCATAACCAGCAGCAAAACCAGAGTGGCAGCTGGGTGGTTTGGCCCCCACAGAACTATAGAAGTGGTTCATAGAACACAGCCTTCCCAGGAATGGTGAAGAGTCAGCAAGTATTGCTCAGTTTCTACAATCAAATCAGTGCTGGATGATGAGGCTGAGGGCAGCCACCTTAATAACCCATACTCACTAAAAGAGAAATCAGGAATTTCCCTGTTGGTCCAGTGGTTAAGACTCCATCTTCCTAATGCAGGGCACATGGGTTCGATCCCTGATCATGCATGCTGCACAGCGTGGCCGAAAAAGAAAATAATTAATTATTTAAAAATCAATAAATAAAAGAGAAATCAAGTTCTAGGAGGAGGTCCTTGCAATACCCTGGTGAGAGTGTATGATAATGATTCCTCATGGGGATCTAGGGCCATTTACCCAAGTAACCATACACTGGGAATTACCTACACATTTCGAAGATGTTTGGATACAGGATTCAAGTTGACCTTGATATTCAAAGTGCCAACATGGTCCTTCTGTTAGAGTTGGGAACACATGGAGGCCAGCGATAGAGTCCTGGCCCAGGTTTGACTCACAGTGAGTCCACTGGGTCAAGGACCTACCCAGTGGTCCTTTCCACATGCTTTCCATATGCTTTTTATGATTGGAACAGACGTACTTGGAAGTTGGCAGTCCTCTCCTGTTGTGCCTGGGACTGAGGTAGGAGCTGTTGTTGTGGGAAATACTAAGTTGCTAAATGAAAGTCTCTGAAACTGTCTCCTCCCAGTCAATATAGTAAATCAAATATCTTGTGCTGGGTGGTTATCGCCCTGATTGGTACCACCGTTAGAAATCTAAAGGGTGCAGAGATACTGGCTCCCATAATATCCCCATTTAATTTGCTCCTCTGGCCTCTACAATAAACCAGACTGAAGATTACTGCAAACTCAACCCAGCTGTAGCCCTAATTGTAGCTGCTGAGTCAAGTAATACATTTGTTAGAGCAGGTTGATGTGGATCTACCCCATCAGTGAAGTTTTTAGGGATCCAGAGATCTGGGGTCATGCCGTTCCATCACCTCCAAATTAAATGACAAAATATTGCACCTTACACCTCTCACAAAAGCACAATTTTTGGATTCTGAGGCAGCATATTCCATACTTGGGAGTACTGAGTGACATGAAATTCTGCCAAATTTGAGCAGGTTCTAGAGCAGGAAAGGCCCCTGCAGGTACAGACAGTGAGGCAAGTGTACTCACTTGCCACTTGGTTGATAACTGACTAGAAGACCCCATGGTATTAAAGGTATTGATGACTGGAAAAAGATCTGTGTGGCAAGATACAGTAGGAAAATTACAATGCAAGACCATCTGCAATGGAGTTTTATGTATACAAGGTTCCTGGGGGAAACAGAACACCTGACCTCAGGACGTGAAGTGACCAAATGGCCAGGACTGTTCATCTTGAGCAGCTCTGTTAGGCCCTCAGGGTCATAAGTTGAGCAGGCCCAGCACCAATCTATCATAAGCTATATATCTAGAACTGGGCAAAAGTAGGTTCCATGCTACAAGCAGGTGGCCCAGAGCCCCATATCTTTCATTAATATTGCACAGCACCTCTCCCTCAGATCATCCCTACGTTTGCATGGAGTGTCCCTTATGGTCAGCCTAGAAAGAAGGGGAAAACTCAAGTTTGGTCCCGTCAACGTAATAAGTGGATGCAAGCCAAAACTTGATGGCTGCTGTGCTGTACCTCTTGTTAGACGTGGCCCTAAATGATAGGGACAAGGGAAAATTGTCCCAGTAGAATTTTGGGCAATTCATCTGGCCATTTACTCTGTGTGGAAAGAGAAGGGGCCCAAGCCAAGAATATCTGCAAAGTCATGAGCAATGGGAGAAGACTTGGCTTGTTGGTCAGGAGCTTGGAAGGAAAAATGACTGGAAGACCATCCAACACTTTTGTGACTAGAACTGACTCATACTGTATATGGTTTTGCCTTCTCTGCCTGCAGGACCTCAACTGGCACCATCAGAGAGCTTACAGAATGTGTGTTCTCCCCTCAAGGGTTCCTACCTCTCTTTGAACAAAGGAACCCACCTTACCTCAAAGGAGATGTGGCAAATGGATGCATAACCATAGAGTCCACTGTCCTATTGCATACTGTACCAACTAGAAGCTGCCACCCCGACAGTGCAATGGAATGGCCTTTTGAAGATACAATTGAGGCACCATCTTGAAGATAATACCTGCAAAGAAGGCATGGGAGAATTATGCCAACATGAAAATAGCAAAGGAATGAATCAGCAGTTTGCAGATGTAAAGAGAAATATAAAGAGAAAATGTACCAATGGAAACAGTTGAAATGTTCTGATAATTACCCACAATTTCCATATACTAGGTCCAGTGCCCACTCTTATCACAGACACCACTGAATTTATTTATTCAGAAAATTCCTCAATATTTATTTTATTTTTAAAATTAATTAATTAATTAAAAAAATTTTTTTGTCTGTGTTGGGTCTTTGTTGCTGTGCACGGGCTTCCTCTAGTTGTGGCAAGTGCAGGCTACTCTTCATTGTGATGCACAGGCTTATTGTGTTGGCTTCTCCTGTTTCACAGCACGGACTCTACGCATGCGGGCTTCAGTAGTTGTGGCTTGCGGGCTCCAGAGCGCAGTCTCAGTAGTTGTGACACATGGGCTTAGTTGCTCCGTGGCATGTGGCATCTTCCCGGACCAGGGCTCAAACCCGTGTCCCTTGCATTGGCAGGCGGATTCTTAAACCACTGCGCCACCAGGGAAGTCCCTCCTCAATATTTATTAAAGGAAGCACGGTGTGAAATAATTCTTGAGTAAAGGGGGAAATACAATCTGAAATTCCTGTTTTTTTTTTTAAATTGGGGTATAGCTGTTTTACAATGTTGTGTTAGTTTCTTCTGTACAGCAAAGTGGAGTTCCCTGTGCTATATGGCAGGTTCTCATTAGTTATCTATTTTATACATATTAGTGTATATATATTAGTCCCAATCTCACAATTCATCCCATTCCCCCTTTCCCCCATTGGTGTCCATACGTTTGTTTTCTACATTCGTGTCTCTATTCTGCCTTGCAAACCAGTTCATCTGTACCATTTTTCTAGATTCCACACATGTGCATTAATATAGAATATTTTTCTCTTTCTGACTTACTTCACTCTGTATGACAGTCTCTAGGTCCATCCACATCTCTACAAATGACCCAATTTTGTTCCTCTTTGTGGCTGAGTAATATTCTAGTGTATATATGTACCACATCTTCTTTATCCATTCGTCTGTCAAAGGACATTTAGGTTGCTTCCATGACCTGGCTATTGTAAATTGTGCTGCAATGAACATTGGGGTGCATGCGTCTTTTTGAATTATGGTTTTCTCTGGGTATATGCCCAGTAGTGGGATTGCTGGGTCATATGGTAATTCTATATTTCCTTTTTTTTTAAGGAACTTCCATAATGTTCTCCATAGTGGCTGTATCAATTTACATTCCCAGCAACAGTGCAAGAGTGTTCCATTTTCTCCACACCTTCTCCAGCGTTTACTGTGTGTAGATTTTTTGATGATGGCCATTCTGACCAGTGTGAGGTAACACCTCATTGTAGTTTTGATTTACATTTCTGTAGTAATTAGTGCTGTTGAGCATCTTTTCATGTACCTTTTATCCATCTGTATGTCTTCTTTGGAGAAATGTCTATTTAGATCTTCTGCCCATTTTTTGATTGGGTTGTTTGTTTTTTTGATATTGAGCTGCATGAACTCTTTGTATATTTTGGAGATTAATCCTTTGTCCATTGATACATTTGCACATATTTTCTCCTATTCTGAGGGTTGTCTTTTCGTCTTGTTTATGGTTTCCTTTGCTGTGCAAAAGCTTTTAAGTTTCATTAGGCCCCATTTGTTTATTTTTGGTTTTATTTCCATTACTCTAGTAGGTGGGTCAAAAAAGATGTTGCTGCAATTTATGTCCGAGTGTTTTTCCTATGTTTTCCTATAAGAGGAAATTTTTTCCTCTGCATTTTTTTTTTCCTCTGCAATTTTTGGGAATAGTTTCAGAAGGATAGGTGTTAACTCTTCTCTAAATGTTTGGTGGAATTCACCTATGAAGCCATCTGGTCCTGGACTTTTGTTTGTTGCAAGCTTTTAAATTACTGATTCAACTTCAGTACTTGTAATTGGTCTGAACATATTTTCTGTCTCTTCAGGGTCCAGTCTTGGGAGACTGTACCTTTCTATGAATTTGTCCATTTCTCCTAGATTGTCCATTTTATTGGCATATATTTGCTTGTAGTAGACTCTTATGATCCTTTGTATTTCTGTGGTGTTGGTTGTGATGTCTCCTTTTGGATTTGTTTCTATAGGTCTTTTTTTCCTCCTTCTCTTGTGATTTGATGACTGTCTTTAGTGTTATGTTTGGATTCCTTTTTCTTCTTTTGTGTGTATATCTATTATAGATTTTTGTTTTGCTTTTACCATGAGGTTCTTGTATAGCAGTCTATATATATATGCACTTGTTTTAAGTTGCTGATCTCTTAATTTCAACTCCGTTTTAGATACCCTGCACTTATACTCCCATCCCCTCATGATTACTGTTTTTGGTATATTTTCTATCTAATTGTTTTGTGTATCCCTTAATTGCTTACTGTGGATACAAGTGATTTTTACGACTTTTGTCTTTTAACCTCCCTGCTAGCTTTGTGTGTGGATGATTTCCTACCTTTACTGTGTTTGCCTTTACCAGTGAGCTTTTCCTTTTTGTAATTTTCTTGTTTTTAATTGTGGCCTTTTTTTTTTCCCACCTAGAGAAATTCCTTTAGCATTTGTTGTAAAGCTGGTTTGGTGGTGCTGAATTTTCTTAGCTTTTGCTTGTCCGTAGAGCTTTTGATTTCTCTATCAAATTTGAATGACAGCCTTTCTGGGTAGAGTATTCTGGTCATAGGTTTTTCTCTTTAATCACTTTAAGTATATCATGCCACTCCCTTCTGGCCTGTAGAGTTTCTGCTGAAAAATCAGCTGATAACCTTATGAGAATTCCCATGTATGTTATTTCTTTTCCCTTGTTGCTTTTAATATTCTCTCTTTAATTTTTGTCATTTTGATTACAATGTGTCTTGGTGTGTTCTAATGTGGGTTAATCCAGTATGGGACTCTCTGTACTCTCTGGACTTGGGTGAGTGTTTCCTTTCCCATATTAGGGAAGTTTTCAACTATTATCTCTTCTAATATTTTCTCAGGCTCTTTCTCTCTTCTCCTTCTAGGACCCCTACAATGTGAATATTAGTGCATTTGGTGTTGTCCCAGCAGTCTCTTAAACTGTCCTTATTTCTTTTCATTCTTTTTTCTTTATTCTGTTCAGTGGCAATGATTCCCACTACTCTGTCTTCCAGCTCACTGATCAGTTCTTATGCTTCATTTAGTCTACTATTGATTCCTTGCAGTGTATTTTCCATTTCGGTTATTGTATTCTTCAATTGTTTTTTTGTGCTTTATATTTTCTAATTCTTTGTTAAAAACTTTAATTTCTCACTCTGTGAATCCATTCTTCTCCTGAGTTCTTTGATCATCTTAACGATCATTGCTCTCAACTCTTTCTCAGGTGGATTACTTACCTCCACATCACTTAGTTCTTCTTCTAGGGTTTATCTCGTTCCTTCATCTGAAACATATTCCGCTGTCACTTCATTTTGTCTAAATTGCTATTCGTATTTTTATGTATGCGGTAGGTTAGTTACATTTCTCGACTTTGGAGAAGTGGCCCTCTGTAGGGGACATTCTATGTGTCCCAGCAGTGAATTCCCTTATCATCACCCAAGGGCCAAGGGCCGGGTGGTCCCAGGGTAGGGTCTGGCCTGCGTTTGCTGACTCTGTCTGCAGGCCGCAGAACTGTAGTTTTCTTGCTTCTGTTTGTCCCCTGGTGGGTGGGGCTGGTCTAGAGGCTTGTGCAGGCTTCCTGGTGGGAGGCGCCTCTGTCTGCCTCTTGGTGGATGGTGCTGGGTCTTGGCCTTCTAGAGATGGTGGGCAGAGCCATGTCTAGGGACGTGTGTAGAGGTGGCTGTGCTCAGGATGGCTTTAGGCAGCATGTCTGCTGACGGATGGGGCCGTGTTCCTGCCCTGATGGTTGTTTGGCCTGAGGCATCCCAACACTGAAGCCTACAGGCTGTTGGGTGGGGCCAGGTCTTGGTTCCAAAATGTCAGCCTCCAGGAGAGCTCACACGGATGAATCCTCCCTGATACGTCTGCCACCAGTGTCTATGTCCCCAGGGTGAGCCACAGCTGCCCCCCGCCTCCCCAAGAGACACTCCAAGACCAACAGGTAGGTCCAACCTAGGTTCCTATTGAATTATTGCTTTCGCCCTTGGTCCCAGTGCATGTGAGAGTTTATGTGCACCCTTTTAAGAGTGAAGTCTTTATTTCCCACAATCCTATGGAGCTCCTGCAATCAAGCCCTGCTGGCCTTCAAATCCAAATACTCTGGAGGCTCCTCTTCCCAGTGCCAGACTCCTGGGCTGGGGAGCCTGATGTGGGGCTCAGAACTCTCCCTCCTGTGAGAGAACCTCTGTAATATAATTATTCTCCAGTTTGTGGGTCACCTACCTTGGGGGTATGGATTTGATTGTATTGTCAGTCTGCCTCTCCTACTGGTCTCCTTGTGGTTCCTTCTTTGTCTTTAGTTGTAGAAGATCTTTTCTGGAAGGTTTTAGTCTTTTTCAATGATGGTCATTCTGCAGACTGTTGTGATTTTGGTCTGCTCGTGAGAGGAGGTGAACTTAGGGTCCTTCTACTCTGCCATCTTCGCAGCTCTTCTATAATTTATCTAGTTCTGGAGGCTGAGGTCAGGGTACCAGCGTGGTCAGGTAAGTGTCCTCTTCTGAGATGCAGACTTACTTTATGCTCACATAGTGGAAGGGCTAGAAATTCCAGTTTTCTGAAGAGCACAGATACTAGTTTAGATTAAGCTATGTGGATTTAGCAAGGCAATGAATCACTTTATTGCAACCTGCCAAACACCAGGCATAGTGTGTGTGGATATATGTGTGTATGTATATATATTTTATTTCATTTAATCAAAACCTTGTGAGGAAGACTGAATCATTCCCATGTTAGAGCTGGAGAAACAGACTTAAGAGTTGTGATTTTCTTAGTAACTTCAAGTCCAGTGCTTTCATAGCAGTGCAGCTGAGTAGTTAAGAGCTTGTGCTTTGAGAATCAGACTTCCTGGACCAAATCCTGGCTCCTACACTTACTGCATGTCCTTGGGCAAGTTATCTATGCCTCATTCTCCTCATGTATAAATGAGAATAAAAATACCTTTTAAGGGTATTGGGAGGCATCAGATGATACATGGTAATTAGGACAGTCCCTGGCACACTGGCTTTTTCTGTTTCCTACTTTTATGCAGACATAGCAGGAGGACTAAGGAAGAAGCTAGTTTTGGACACGTGTGGCCAGAGTGTGTTACTCTTTGTGTTACCACTTTTCCCTGTGTTCTCTGGTCAAAACGTACTTGGGAGAAGCCTTTGTACTACGGATGTGGATGAGAACTTAAGAGGGAGTATGAGCATGGTCTGGCACTAGTGGCTAGGTCCTGTCCCTTCAGTAACCTAAACCACCAGGGAAGTACCACTACTGTTTGGTCACTGTCTCTTAAACTGCGAGCTTCTTGGAGGGTGGAATCATGCCTTTGGCTTTAAACATTTAGGACCTAGCAAGGATGATGCTTCTCATGTGTTAGGTGCTGCACAAATGTTTCTGGAATAAATAGGAGTGCCCATGTGCCTTTCCCTATGGTTAAGAATAGGATTGCTTTATGTGGGAGGCCTACTTGGCCAGGAAGGTTAAAACAAAACTAAACTCAAGCACCTGAACTATGCCCTGATTCTGGGCTGCTGAGGAAAAAAAAGGTGGTAATGTCTATGAGTAATTGTTTTTCCCCCATAAGGCTTTAAGCTGGATATAAAATTCTGGTAACTGAGTTGTTTAAGAGGGAACTTTATAACATCCATTTCTATTCCCAGGTTATAGAAATTCAAGACCCAATCAACCCCCGCAATGGGTATCACTATCAGCTTCTGTGGGAAGTGTGGCTTTGCTCTTGGTACAATCGTCTTTTTGGCTTCTCATATTAGAGTTTGAGAGGGCAGCTCCTCTCTGGAATCAGTTAACCTTATTCATGTTAATGCTTGTGTTTTGTAGCAGATGAATCCCTTGGCCAACATTTTAAAGTAAAACTGCTTCAGCTGAACAGTATGTGTACTTCCAACTTGAAAACCACAACCCTAAGTTACTAAACCACGTATTGTTCCACACCTAAAAGTGTGAAATTAACTGAAATTGAACACTTCCAAATCTAACTCCAGGGGGCCAGAATACATCTGTCCATCCTTTTTCTGTCCCTCTACATCATCCTTGAACCTAAGACTTATTCATCTGGAACCTCAGGCCTGATTAATGAAATTTCCTCACTCTAATTCTCCACTGAATATTAACTCATTTAGGGGCTCCCTTTTCATCTCAGATGAACAAATTGTTGACTTCGCTTTTTTTGCTCAGAAACCAGTAAGACCAAAATTTACATACAATTCTACTACTTACTACTGTATCAAGAAATGGTGAGAAACAAGACCAGATTAGTATTACCTAAATACTTTTAGAAGGTTTTAATCATACTTAAAGTTAAGCAGTATGGATATATGGCAGGGGAAGGGAGAGACTGACTGGAAGACGGCTTGAGCTTGAGGGACCCAAGAAATAGAGGTCAGGTATCAGTGATGGCAACCTGAAAGACCTCAAGCTACCACTAGACTATGTTGAGGTAAGAACTGTCTTCTATATTCCCAGCACCTGACACATACGTAGCTGATACTTGACTCCTTGCCTAATTATAACAGAGCCTCATTGCTTGCTTAAACTCTCCAGTGCAAGAAAAATTTCCTTCTACTTTGGTATGATATTTCCCTGTCCAGGGAAATGTGTGTTTTTGACAATAATTCTTTGGAGTAATTCCATGTTGGAATATGGAGTTAAGTTGGTGAGTCTTACCCAAACTTTTTTAACCATTCCTAGATAACAGCCTACTAGCTATGGGCATTAGTCAATATGTGTTGTCTATATTGCTTGATATCTACCAATTTTCACTGTAAAAAATTCTTGTCAAATTAGGTGTGGAAAAGACTGACGGAAAGTATCTGTAAAAATTCGAAGAAATTCTGTATTCGCCGTATGTAAAAGACTCTAGCAGACATGTCAAAGGAATGGCATAGGCTTTGTCAAAAGGTTGGATGGAAAATAAATGTACACCTAAAAGCATGCAATTAAAGTATCCATATTTTCTGATTTCCCACTCTAAACAGCCCCCAGTTCAGAAAGATAGATCTGAGGGCTTCTATTAAGAATCTAAGTGATGCCATGTCACAGTCACCCTACCACAGAAATAAGCTTTTACCCATTATAACTCAAGAAAGGCTGAAAATCAATAGCACTCTTGGCTTAACATCTGTTGCCACCATCTTCTGGATATTCCAGGAAAACCAGTCACTAATTTGAGCACCAACAGCAGACCCAGCCCTACACCTGAGGGTGTGGAGACCAGCACATAGAGGAAGGAAAGGGGCCAAGGAACCAGTTCCCTTTGGCAACATAAAAGAAACATGCAAATGCTAAGATAGCCAGTGTAACATTAAGACATCTTTGTCTAGTTCTTTTGTTTCATTTCACAA
This sequence comes from Mesoplodon bidens, assembly GCF_964165515.1. NCBI lineage: Eukaryota > Metazoa > Chordata > Mammalia > Artiodactyla > Ziphiidae > Mesoplodon > Mesoplodon bidens. The sequence goes on along the minus strand of NC_138177.1, from coordinate 29,873,379 downwards.
GCAGAAATTTTATGGCTAAAATTTCTTAAAGCACCTAAAATAGAATTAAGATGCTTTTCACAAATAGGTCAACTGTGGTTAACTGCTGACTATGATTGGAATGGAAAAGTGAAAATACTGAAAATGCCAAGAAGCTATGAAATCTGATACAGTGGCAGCATAAAAAAAATCACTGATGGGGACTTCCCTTGGTGGTCCAATGGTTAAGAATCCGCCTTCCAACACAGGGGATGCGGGTTCAACCCCTGATCAGGGAACTAAGATCCCACATGCCACAGGGCAACTATGCCTGCACGCTGCAACTACTGAACCCGTGCACCACAACTACAGAGCCCATGTGCTCTTTAGCCCACGTGCCACAACTAGAGAGAAGCCCACGTGCTGCAACTAAGAGACCAGACGCAGCCAAAAAATAAATAATATTTAAAAATAAAATGGATTATTTGCCTTAAAAAAAAATCACCGATGACCTGTTAGAAAAGACATACCTCATACATTTAGGTTCTGACCATCTACTCTCAACTTTTTTAAACCTATGATATACTCTGATCCTACCGTCTACATCTTGCCCCCAACCAAGAGTATGTTGGAGATTTGCTTTCTGTAATTTATACTGTGAAAGCAAGTAAATTAAATGCCTTTTCAGACTATACTCACCTCATTCCCCAACACAGCCCCCGACCATTCTTCTATCATAGAGCACAATTGGTATTTACTAAGGACAAAACCATGCCCCTTCCCCCTTACCAGAAGGGCTGAAGGGGCAGAAGGTTATGTGACCAAGTCTACTGTCAACCACTAACTGCAATGTCTTCTGGGTTATTGTGTTCTATGTTGGAGAAGCCAGAGATAAGATTTATATGACCAAACTGCGGAGAAGCACTTATACAAATCTTTCATTGGCTATACTTTCGTTGTCATTTTTTCCACTGTAGATCCTAGCCAATAAAGGGCCTAAGGTATTAATGGTTTCAAATTAACACAACCAACTGAACAGCACATACTTGGTGGCTTGTAAGTGAAGACGGTGCAAACTATACAGCTGGTTGGTCACTCTGTAAGTCCTAAAAGTCCTAAAATTTAGGAGGACTGAACTTAAGGATGAGAATATGAAAGGAGAAGGCACATATGTGAAGTAGTGACTACAGCATTTTGGTAGAGGCTTGTGTTCCCAGCCTTCTCCATCATACCAAATTAGAGCACATTTAGAGAAAAACCTGAGACTGGAAAGCTTGGACATCAAGGTAGGGTTTATTAGTACTTGCATATTTTAAATGTTTAAGAATCACAGCATCTATGAGTAAAGAAGGCACACAGGTTATTAGTAACTGAATCTACTAGTTTTCCTAAAGCTGGGTCTGGAAGCCACGCATTCTGGATACAGGATTTTAGGCAATTGAAATCCCTCAGTACGTCACTTCATAAATTGAGTAAATGATAAAACAAACTCCCTTACTGTCTGCTTGTGTGGGTGATAATGGCTATGAATGTGCTAGCAAAAAAAAAAGAAAAATACAAATATAAGTACTGAGATCTATTTTGGGTCCTTCCATTTCCAGCCATAAGAATGGTGATTCTATTTTCTACATTCAGCACTTTGCATCATCAAGAAAGACTTCTCTTCTCCTCCTCCTTGACAGACTGCTTCCAACAGGAGTATGGCTACCTTGAGAACAGGAGCCATAAACATTATCCTCTAAAACAATCTTTACTTTGACTGAATAAGCTTTATAGTTTTTGAAAGTCCGAAATCAAGTTTTGGGATGATAATTTTTTTCCTAGAGCATAATGTAGTCTTGATCACTCTTTTTGGTATGTGATAAGCCTTCTTGCTTCAGATTTTAGGAATGGATAAGAAGCTCCAAGACTCATTATTTAGAGAATACTTTATTAGTTTCTGTAATCAAACCCATGTAGATAAGACCTTACATATTTAATACAGTGTGTTACCCCTGTACAAATGGAAAAATTTATGTTTAACGTTTCTAGACCAATATGGCTGTTGATTTCTGTACAATGCCAACCCAACACGGTACAACTGGGATACTTCTCCAAAGTTGACAGCACAGCTAAAGTTTCCAAAAATTCAAATTATATATATATGTATATATATATATATAGATTTATTTATTTATATAAAAAGACCAATAGCAGTATGTTATGCATCAATAGCAGCAACAGCTTTTCCAGGTTCTGCAGTCATCTGAACAAAATTATAGAGACATCCAGCGCACTCCATTAAAAAAAAAAAAAAGTAAAAAACAAAACCTCAGAAAACAGCAAATTCTGTTACTGTTGTGGTACCTGGCACCATTTTTTTTTAATTAGCTTCTCAATTATCATCTGGAAAGAAAACATTCTAGAATAACATCATTAAAAACAGGTCTGATAAAGCACGGTCACTACTACATATCATAAAGCAGGTACAAGATATTTTACATTCACAGAGGTATAATACAGTACTGTCCTACATCTATAATACTAGAGGATATAATGAAAAAGGCATTATTTGAGACTTGATTCTACTTTTCCAGCAGAGGGCCCAAAGGATGGTTATAACACAGCTCTGGTAGAGAAATGCACCTTCTTAGATAGGATTTCCTTTCTTTAGTGGCACAGTTCTAGGTACTCACTGATCTTCATGAACATCAGCTAAAAACCGTTTAAAAAATAAAAAAACCCTACTGGATTCATACAAATGACTGAGTAGAGGCAAGCAAGATTCAACCTAACTAGTATTTGACCAACTCTGTTGTGTCTGAACGGTAAGAGTTCCATGGAAGAAAGAAGACGCCAAGTAGCACATCAAACCTTTGGGCCACAACCAAAACACAGCATCTTTTCAAACAGAAGCAGTAGCCAAACACTGCCCACCTGGATATGTTCAAGGATGCTGACGTCAATATTTCATCATCTGCTCACTCATTCAGGAAGAAGGGGAGATCAGTTACTGTATTTTGATTGTGTTCAACTCAATCACCACGTTACAAAAATAGCAAGCTGCCATAATAAAAAATAAGGCTCCTCTATCCAGCACCAGTTATCTTCCGTTCTTCACCACCAAGCCTATAAATGCTATAACCATATCCAAAGAACATAACGGAGCAAAGAAACCACATCTGATGTCTTAGCTGGGATCATCGCATTGTCCAGGCTGAGCTATTCCTCTGTGATGTTACTGCCCTCACGTTTCTGGTGTTTCATCTAACCGTAAGGATTTTAGTTCTAAATTACGTGCACTCAAGGAATGTGTGCACGTATTCGTATATAAATTTGACTGAAGATGTATGGCCATCAACAGAGTGCATGTTATATAGTAGGTGCAAGCTGGCAAAGCCTCATTTTTACTGGTGCAGCAGCTGTGTGTCAGTGTAAATTGCTCCTATGTCCCTTGTGCACCTCCAAGCTCTGGACAGGATAATGTCAGAGACCATTTTACCCCTTTGGCTGCTGGCATTATCTGACTTCATCCTCCCTCTTTCCCCTCTCCCTTCCCCCAACCCCCTGCAACAGCCCACAGCCTTTAGGATTTTGTTTCTTCGGTTTTGATTGCCTGAGGTTTGATTGGTCCAGTTCTAACAGGTTTGGTGGCTATGGTGGGTGCAGGGGGTGGCTTTTCTTCTACTTTTTCCTGACAGACACCAGGAGGGTCGGTCAGTGTTTCAGGAGGTTTACTTGAATCACTGTCCACTTTCTGGGCTTTGCCTCCTATCTGTTTGTTCTGTTGCTGTTCAGAGAAGAACCGCTGCGTGGACTGAAGAACCTCTGCTCTCTGCTTTGCCTTAAAAAATGAGAAACAACAACTGAAAATGCTACAGTATTACCAAAGCTTGTCAATCAAGCTCAGTTCAAATTCTTTTACCAATCACAAATCAGTTTTCCCCATGTTGGTCTGGCCCCAAAGTACCTCACTGATCTTTTGGCTTTTAATGGATAGATTTCTTCCTATTTTTGAAAACATTCCATGTGATTTAAAAAAATAATAATAAAAAAATATAAAAAGAACAGGACCACCTCCCACCATCTTTTCAAAGTTTTCCCTTTTATAAAATAATAAAATAGAAATTGTTGTTGGCTTGTATCTTTTCTGGAACAAAGCTTATTGACATGAAATTTTATTTAGGGAGCCTGCTTGCAAATTTGAAAACATATATGTAATACTTAAAACTTCTAGTTATCAATATGTGGTCTATAATAAAATGAAAAGGAAGCACTTATATTGTGGCATTACCAACACCTAGGACCAAATGTCTTGTGGCTGAGTCCTCTTCCCACAGCTCTCTTCTGCAGGGGAAGAGCATCAGAAATTAGTAACTACAACTTTACTTGATCACTAAGTTCTGATAGCTCCTACCATATTCTGAGCTGGTAAAATAATTTCCTAGTTTTATTGACTCTGTGCCCCCACAGAATATACTTACGTCAATCTGTAAATTATACCACTGTATAACATACACAATTAAAACTAAAGTTTCTACACCTCTTGCATATAACAAAAGCCCTTCATGTTCTATAGGTAACCTGTACTATATTCAAAGATCTGAAGCAATTTTCATGAAATCTGTATCCTTCCCCAGCCCATTCATTACTAAGCTCTAATGTCATTTCCAACATGGGGATGTATGAAAATCAAGTGCCAAGAAGGCAAGAGAACTGGAAACCAAGGCCAAATGGTTTCCAAAGATTTCTACACATACTAGTATTTTTAATAGTTATGAATGGATGGAAATCCTAGGCACATAGCCTATTTAAAAGTGGATAACATTTAATAAGCATTTTACTGCAGGGAAGTCTTCAAATTTGATTACTCAGGATTAGAAACAAGGGATATCCACCCAGAAAGAAACTTTACTCAGTCAACCGAATTTTCTAACGGGATTGTCACAAACATGTTTCTAATTCAGAGTAAAGCGTTTACTATGGACATTTCCCATTTGAAAGCAGTAAGCTTTTCTTTGTTCTCGTCTGACCTGATATATAAAGTGACAAAATTGGCAAAATTATTAAGACCTCTGAAGTTAAGTCTAGAAACAGAAATAAACTGATTCAGCTAGCTGTACAGGCAGACAGGTAAGGTTTATGCTGTAAAAACTGTCCCCACACAGACTCCTAAAGACACCCTTCTGCATTAGCAAACCTCAAGTTTATCAGCGCCTTTTATCACGAAGGATCCCAAAGTGCTTTTTGAGTTCTTCATCTACAACTACACAATCTGTTGTGGAATATGGCTGCCTCAGGTGGCAGGCAAAAAAACGGGTATGAAACCAGTTTGAGAAGAAAACTGTACTTGGATGACTCATGAAGGAAGAAAAATCAAGATAGGTAACATGCCTCACCCATTCCAGAGTTTTCACATAACCATGATTTATATCTTGGGATGGGGGGAAGGGGGTGGGGTGGAAAGGGAGAAAAGAAAAAAAAGAAAATGGGGAAGCCTATAATAATTCATATTACTTATTTGCTCTTCCAAAAAATGTAGCAGCTAAACTTAGATCTCCCTCAAATATTTATTTTGTAAGCAATTCATTTGGCCACAGAGTTTAAAATGTTAACTTGTTTGCTGACTATAGCTGCAAAAAACAAAAAACAACAAAAACATTAAAAAAAAAAGAAAGAAAAAAGTGTGGGGGGGTAGGGAGAAAAAAAAGAAATTAAAAAAGGGGGGCGGGGTAGGATGAATAAAAGTAGTTAGTTTGGTTAAAAGTCTGCTAAGACAATGAATGCCTGGATATGCAGTTATGGGTCCAGAGGCATCTTAAGACATGGTTCAGAGACAGATTCTTGCTCTGTTGGCTGTTAACACTGTACTAACCTTCATGTCTTGTTCAGCCTTCAACGCAGCCTGGGCCTGATTACCTCTGACTCCAGATAGTGATCCACAAGGACCCCTGGCTACATGTGGCAAACGAGCATGGCTCATGAGGCCTGTGGTCAGCGGAGGAGGCATCTGACTGGCCAGTGCCATTGGTGGCCTCTGAACAGGCGCTGGGAAGGTGTTAGTATGTGGGGCTCTTACCAATGGAGGGACCAGGTTAGGCTGAGAGAGAATCTGAGTGAAAAAAACAAAACATACAACATTGAACTGTTAAAAAAAGAAAAAAATTGCCAACTAGACCAGGTTGGCTTATCCCAGAGTAAATCTGTGCCCATTCTGTCAGTGAAAGGAAGTGTATGGGTTTGTGCCATTCTATTACAAGGACCAAGAACAAATGGGCCATGCTTGGAGAATCTAACAGAAAAATTAGGCAAAGCATGCTATGGCACTTCAGCTGGTTCTAGCATTTCAGCTACAAATTCTGAAGGGGAGACAGAAAGGCTATTAATTAGGATATATTTTAAAAAAGACTGCAGAAAAGGCACATACCTATACCAAATATAATCTGAAGATAAATGAAAATAATACTAATTCAACAAATATATGAGAGTGCTTATTAACTTTAGTTAGTCCTTCCATATGATTAGCAAAGGGAAGCCAACATTTTTACACATACATTAGAACACCTTTTTGAATTTCCAGCTCAACTACATATAGTTATCTTAAAAAAACAAAAACCACCCCCCTCCACGCAACTTTAAAACTAGAAAACGTTAAGCACTGGGACCCTTCTCTGAAAAGTCATCTTCAAAAAGATAAAAGGATCAGGACTGAAATAAATGTTCAGAGCTGTGTGGGGAATCTTTTGACTATATTTCAATTGTCTGCTTTAGAACTATATGGTTACTTGTGTCTAGCTAAAAATTGTAGAGAATATATTTGAATGTCATAAATTTACTAAAAACTGTTTCTAAACTGGTTATAATACGGCAAGATTATAAAATCAGAGAATTAGCCAGATTAGCAATCACTTGCAAGTAAATAATACTCATTTCTCACTTATATCTGCCCACCTGGGGTGCAAACTGTGTAGGAAAAGGTTGTGTCATTCTCACAGTGGCAGGGGCTGACTGGAACTGCTTCTGATAGACAATGCTGTTCATTTTGCTGGACTGGCTGTTCGGACTTGTGGAAGTAGCCCTTGGAAAGAAGCCATCACTGGTCAGTACGGTAATGCCACATAAATGATGCTGTTAGATTTTTAGAGACATTGCTCTTGGTAGATTCATCATACTTGGTAGCTGAAAATTTACCAAGGTGAGTTACCAAACATTATGGTGGTAATGAGGAGACACTGGAGGTGCAGATGTGAGAAAGCACACTAGCTAGATTTTCCCTGGGTTAAAATTTTTTTTCTTAAAATAGAGTATAGCAAATACATTCTTAATAATTTAATAGCTTAACATTTTGGTAAAACTTCAGAATGTCTTATACTTACTATAGGAACAAGTGGCATTAAGTATCTAACAAACAAATGGTGCTCAGTTATTCGGATATTCTATAAGCAAATTTAAAGGCCCACTTTACCGGAAAGGACTAGACGTTGGTGTGGTGCTTCTACCGCTGATTGGAGGTGTGCCTGGTTTTATATCAATGCCACTTCCAAAGGCTTTTAGTTCCATTTCAGACATCTGAGAAAGAGCATAAAGTAAACTTAACATTTCTGCAATTCCATAAACTGAAGTGCTGTGTTTAGTATTCTATATATGATAACTTCATCTGGCAAAGTGCAAAGAACCTTAGTACAAAATTCCTCCACAAAATTTATGAATTCTTTGTTATTAGGTAAAAACCAGAGGGGACCAAACACATTAACAGAGAGTAGATAAAAAATAAGTATACTGAGTTTGACATTTCTTGGAGGGTGGTAAAAACGGATGCATTTTATTTTTATAGACTACACAGATGCATATATCTAAACTCATGGCCTTAAATCCTCAAAGAAACTGCGTAAATTTCTCTTCACTTACTTTTCCTGTGGTTGCGATCATGCTATGCTGTGTTCCAGCAGGGATTAAGCCCCTGAAAGGCTGGCTTACTTGTGCAGGACGACTCATGCTCTGGGCCTGTGCTTGTGGGGTGGTATGCTGTAATGGGGGCTGAAGAGTCTGAGGCAAAGCAATTAAAGGCTGCCCAGTGGATCCAAAATTAGGCAAGGAAAGCTGGGAGGCTGGTAAAGGTACTGTAACCTAGAAAATAAGCAAACAGAAACTGTAACAATTTGCTTAGACCTGTTGTATATCCCTTTTACTATATATTATACATGACTCTTCAAATACTTTTGAGTAAGGTTTTAAACAGAATACTTCAATCTATTACTATATTGCACATATAAATATTTTGTTTAGTGACTATCTCCATTCTTTTATTAAATGTGCAACAATAAAACAGATTAGCAGTAGAGAAACTATACATATAAAATAATTATGACTATCTTTGAATTAACCCATAGTACATGCCTAATAACCACAAAATACAATAAAATTATGAATATACAATTTAAGAAAGCAGTTACAACTTTCATTTTTATAATAGACATTTTTATACTGTTTTCAGGTGTGGTCTAAATGAGCTTTGACAAAAAAACAGTGTTTCAGTTCTCATACAAATAATATTTAACTTGAACGTCAATATGGTGATATTTTTTGAATTCTCACCCCCTAAAATACCCACCAAAAAGTTATGAGAAAATGACTAATGACTTGCCTCTCTCCTCCAGCCCTCCACCAACTTTCAAAGAGTAAGCTGATTAATGACATTGCCAGAAGAGATAGTTTCATAAAAATATACATTTTTCACTGAAAATTATTATTACATTCATATACTTCAGAAATGTGTTTGTCATTTTTACTCTGTCATAACTCTGCCACACAGTCCTATGTATTATATTAACCGGTGTGGTGGTCTTCAGGGTCTTCCTTCACCTCTAGCACGAATGGGTAAAGCATTTATCCCACTTACATGTAACTGCATATCCTGGACAATGGTTTTCAAACTTTTACATTTGTGGAATCTTTTGTTAAAATAAATGATCACACAGAAATCCATTTTAAAAAGAGGTAAAAAGCATAATGGATTGAAGTGGGGGTGAGAAGAGGGGTGGTATAGGACTGAAACATGTCCCACTACTAGTGGACCCCATGGAATTCCGAGACACCTCAGAGAGAAGTCTGAAACCACTGCACCACCTCCCCATCTTAGTTCTATTTAAATTCCCCAACAATAACAAAAGCAACAGCAACAGCAGCAACAACAACAATAATAGTAAAGAAAATTGAGGAAATTTACCATGCCATAGTTTACCTGCTGGAGAGCACTTGGTGACTGGGCAGTGTTATAAAAATTTGTCTGACCAGGCTGTTGTACTTGTCCAGAATAAAGATTTGAAGCCTGGGTAAGATTCGCTCTAGCCTAGAAAATATTTTGTAAGAAGTAAGATTGAAATATTTTTCAATTCAGATATCAAGATCATGACTTCAAAGTAATCTCTAAGAATTTTAGCATTAGATAGAAAGGAAGATCTTGTTTTTTCCACTGTGTCATTTAACATTTTTTCTTTCAAAACTGTTTTCTTAAATAATTTGCTGCATAGGAATACAAAGACAGACCATGATTCTAGCTCCTGCCTTACCTGGAGAAGATGTGTATCAATCAGTTGGGAACCCCCTAGTCCTGATGCCTGGCCCAGCTGATGTTCATACAGTATAGGAATAGGCTGAGTATTTGAAGTTTGCTGAAACGCAAGACCCGACTGTGCCTTGGCAAGTTCCTGGTGTTGGACAGCTGGGAAGTTGTGGATGGCAGTACCAGAAAGTACCACTGATGGCTGGGATAGACTGCTTTGCATGAAGGCTGGCTGAGATCTACAGAAGTATTAAAGAGAAAAGGCTTGTGTTAGAAGTTAATTCTATCTGGAATCTTAAGAATGAGTATCTCAAATGACCAAATACTCTAATCAGCACAATTAAAGAGGCAGAGTGTGTCTAAAGCACTTGTTTCAAGATTTAGAGCCCTGTATACAGCAAAGTTCCCCATGTAAAAGTTCTGGGAAAAGGCTTGCTCTTCCTGAGGAAATGGTAAGATTTCCTTCTCTGTAACAATGAGAATAATTCTCTTTTCATGTGTTCATTAGCCAGCTCAGAACCAAATCTGCTGTTTTTCTCTTTGGTATTGACATTCTATTCAAATTTATAGCACCAACAGCTCTGACTTCCGTTATTTGTATTTCATTGCTTCCACATATATGTGTGTGTATATACATACATACATATACATGTATATATATTTTTCCTCTAAGAGGTCTCAAGACCTCTATGGAATGAAGCAGAGTAGTAGTTAGCAACAGGATTACCCACAAAATTTTGTTTTGTTAATTGAGGTATAAGGGACTTATAACATTACACTAGTTTCGGGTGTACAATATAATGATTTGGTATTTGTAAATATGCAAAATGATCACCACAATGAGTCTAGTTAACATCTGTCACCACACAGTTACACATTTTTTTTTTCCTTGTGATGAGAACTTTTTAAGATCTATTGTCTTAGCAATGTTCAGATATGCAACACAGTATTATGGTCAAAGGGTATAAACCTCCCATTATAAAATAAGTCATGGGGATGTAATGTACAGCATGGTGACTATAGGTAATAATACTGTACTGCACATTTGAAAGGTTAAAAAAAAAAATACAATGCTGAAATCTAACCTCAGACTGCCCTATTATTTCTGGGATGGAGGTGTCCAATCTTTACACGTGACAGGAACAAAACCCATTAAGCAGGAGCACTAGTCTAGGGTCACAAGTAATCTTTACAATGTCCACTTATAATCTGTTTCAAATATAAAATGTAAAACATAAGCATACTGTTAAAACTACCCCGGTCCTGGCAGAAATTAATTCAAGGATTCCCTGTTAGTAAACACTATGCTAGTTAGGTTCAGAACAAGAAACAGCAGAATGATGCGGTAGGGATACAAACAACTACTTTCAAAGTTGAAACTGGTGCCTTCCAAGTAGCCATTTGCCACAATTACATATACAGCTTATATTTCTATTGAACAGGTCTGGTCTTAAAAAGTACATCTTCCAAGGCAATTGCAATGCTAATCCGTCTCCCATGGCTACGGAAGACATGACTAATTAATTACTAAACTCTTTTTAACAGCTGAAAAGTTGCAAACTTTTCAACAATGTTTCAAACAGCCAGTACCAATTAAAAGGAGATTAGTTTTGAAATTATTTGCTATTTCTAAATCTACTGAAGTTTTAAAATTTTAATTTTTACCACAAATTTCAAGATAACCTCAAATTTAATAACATGAAAGAGACTGCCTATAATTCCAGTTGGGGTAAATAATTTTACTTGTAGTGAGAGAGAATTTCTTGGAATAACCAAACCAAACTGTCATACTGCCATTACTCTGGTATGACAGAGTAATACCAGAAAATAAAACATACTATGTAATTATACAGAGGTACTAAATTCTACTGAATAATCTTTAATAAAAAACGAAAGTGAGATCCACATTTATTAAGTTTACTAACAACTCTGTTCCTTTGAGAAAGTTTGATTAGCTGAGCCTAGCTTCTTTAGGAGTAAAACATGATCTGAAAGAAATGAGCTGTATCAATTGATGCCAAGTTTAATCTATAAAGTACGGAAATTCTACCTAAAACACTTAAAAAGCAAATTTCTAAAAGGAAATGCCTAGTTTTGCAAACTTCTTTACAGTAAATATCCTAAAAGGATTTTTTTTCTTTTTTTTTTTTTTAATATTTACTTACTTATATATTTATTTGGTTGCACCAGGTCTTAGTTTCCGAAGGCGGGCTCCTTATTTGTGGCTCACGGGCTCCTTAGTTGTGTCATGTGAACTCTTAGTTGCAGCATGCATGTGGGATCTAGCTCCCTGACCAGGGATCGAACCCAGACCCCTGCATTGGGAGCGTGGAGTCTTATCCACTGCACCACCAGGGAAGTCCCTTATTTTTCTTTTTGATGGTTTAGGGCCATTACCATAAGTATCAGTGACAGGTATACCATGATGATGACTGAGTTATGCCATGATCACTGCTGTCATTCAACTCTTACCCCACCCTTCCACTCTCATTAAGTTGGAGATGAGAGACACCTGGGTTAAATCCAGGCTCTGCCACTTATTTGCAGTGTAACATTAGGATAAAATACCAAAGAACCCAAAAACAAACCAAAGAAACCCCCCACAACTCCTTCGAATGTCAAAGGGGATGACTTAATCTACCTTATATGGTTTTGTGAAAACTAAATAAGTTAGTGTATGTAAAGGGCTGAATAATTATCTTATAAAGAATTCAATAAAGATCAGTTTTCATTACTTGCTTAAACTGCAAAGATAACTTACAGTAGTGAATCTTTCAAAAGAATGGTTTTTTCTACACTACAGAGCATCACCACTCATCACCACTACTTCTATTCTTTGTTTGACACTCTACTCTCTCGCTTTTATTATATTTCACCCTGGCCTCTGCCCCCTTACATACTGTAATGTCATCTGCCATGCCTCAGCTCTTACACAGAGCAGGTCTGGATTTAGAGTTGTTAGCAGCGAGATGGCACTCAAACTTTCAGGTCTTTTAGCAGCTATTTTCTGTGATTTCTAATTGTTATAGGACTGCTGTTAGCCTCTTCTTCAAGACGCTTTGACGCTTCACTTTGTTCAATAAAGACTGACAGAAATTACCAGAGGCTGAAGTTCATGACACATACTCAACACAATTATTTAATGTAGTTTATAAGAGGGTCATCGCGTTTTGGAGGGGAAGGAGGGAGTAGAAAGGATATGGCAAGAAGGCTCAGCAATTACATTGTTTCCAACATCACATACATTATTTTATTTTATTTTATTTATTTTTTTCCAAAGAAATTGCAGTAATTAATTGCACTTCACTACCTTTTTCCTTATAGTTGCTTAGCTCTTCTAGAGCATATTTTGTAAAACTATTAAATGTCTTTAGCATAATATTCTTCTACTTTTTTTTTTTTTTTGCGGTACACAGGCGCCTCACTGCTGTGGCCTCACCCGTTGCGGAGCACAGGCTCCAGACGCGCAGGACCAGTGGCCATGGCTCACAGGCCCAGCTGCTCCGCGGCACGAACCTGTGTCCCCCGCAACGGCAGGCGGACCCTCAACCACTGCGCCACCAGGGAAGCCCCCACATACATAATTTTAAAGCTTTTACCTATATGGTTGAAGTGAAGAACTGAATAGTTCCTGAGCCTGGGAAACAGCAGGTCCAGCACCCAAACTTAGCTGGGCTTGATGCTGCCCTTGCAGTGGTGCATAAATAGGGATTGGAATCTGCTGAACTGAAGTTGGCTGCAATGCAATGAAAAAACAATATATGAAGACCATATACACAAATGACAACACCTGGAAAATAAAAATTTGAGATACGAAACAAAAGATTAATGCTATGTATCAGTTCCTTTTTAAAACAAAACCAAATGTAAACATCTAAAATTTCTTTTCAATCCATTGCTAGTTCTACATTGAGCCCCCAAATACTATCACACCACAAAAATGCAAAGAAACAAATACAGAATGGAAGCAGCCTGTGATACTTACCTGAGAGAGACCTGGTTGGAAGCCTTGTTGCTGAGCCAAGGATGGTGGAGCCAATCGTGCATGTTGGGTATTGAATAAATGACTTGTGTCCATATAGAAAGCTGGGATTTGAGCTACAGATTGGCAGGAAAAACAAGCAGCAATGAGTGTCTAAACTTCAGAATTTTCCAAACATTAACAGAAAACCCAAAAAGCAGATTTCAAATAAAGTGAGCCCTCTGAAAATTAATTCAGCCAAGGAAAAACTAGAAATGTGAAAAGAAACAAATGCAAAAAGATGTAAAACTTCTTTCAGACAGGTGGATGCAAAATTAAAACAATGAAACTCTAGAACTTGTGAAGGCAGACGAAAATAGACACTCTCATACACTGCCGCCACTGGAGAATAAACTAGTAAAATTTTACATAATCCACTAAAATTGAAAATGAACCTACCTGTTTACCAGCAAATCCACTCCAACTTTAAATCTACCAACTAGAATTTAGCAAAATATTTCAAAAGAATTGACATTTAATAACTGAAAGAATTTGGTATAGATTCTTTTTTTTTTTTTTTTTTTTTTTTTTTTTTTTTTTTTTTTTTTTTTTTTTTTTTAAAGAAGATGTTGGGGGTAGGAGTTTTTATTAATTAATTAATTATTTTTGCTGTGTTGCGTCTTCATTTCTGTGTGAGGGCTTTCTCTAGTTGTGGCAAGCGGGGGCCACTCTTCATCGCGGTGCGCGGGCCTCTCACTATCGCGGCCTCTTGTTGCGGAGCACAGGCTCCAGACGCGCAGGCTCAGTAGTCGTGGCTCACGGGCCTAGTTGCTCCGCGGCATGTGGGATCCTCCCAGACCAGGGCTCGAACCCGTGTCCCCTGCATTAGCAGGCAGATTCTCAACCACTGCGCCACCAGGGAAGCCCGGTATAGATTCTTAACAGATTTCTTCTCTATGTTTATACTCACTACTTTGTATTATGCTGTTTCTATATAATAGTATGTTTGGGAGAACTTCCCACGTTTTTAATTTATTATCATTATAAACAATACTGCAATGAATGAACACCCTGATACATATATCTCTGATTAATAAGTAGGTTTACCTGTGCAATAAGATTCCCAACTATGAAACTGCTACTACAGTGACTATGTACACATAAAATATTCTGAGATACTTTTCTAAAAGAATTCTGCCAATTTATATGCTCACTAGCAATGTACTTTTGTTTTGTTTTTTTGCGGTATGTGGGCCTCTCACTGTTGTGGCCTCTCCCGTTGCGGAGCACAGGCTCCGAACGCGCAGGCTCAGCGGCCATGGCTCACAGGCCCAGCTGCTCCGCGGCATGCAGGATCTTCCCAGACCAGGGCACAAACCCGTGTCCCCTGCATCGGCAGGCGGACTCTCAACCACTGCGCCACCAGGGAAGCCCAGCAATGTACTTTTAAAAGCCTATTAATAATACCTGTGGATCCTTATCTATAGTGGGTATTAAATATGCTGGGTATTATCAATCTTCCTAATAGTTCCCACATGGAAAGACAAAAAATAGCCTCACTGTCCTTTTACTTTGAATTTAAATCATTAGTGAGCTTGAATATTTTTCAAATGCTTATTTACTATTTAACTCAGATTAACATTGTGACATTTAGTAGGACAAGTTACCCCCTGCCAATAAATAATTTTTTCTCTTCTTTGTTGTTCTCAGGTTTATTCTTCCTCATGAACTTTATCATCAATTTGTCAGGTTTCAGATAACAAACTCCGGTTATCTGTAGAGGGTTGGTTCTAGGACCACCCCCCAGATACCAAAACCTGCAAATGTAAAATGGGGTATACCATTTGCATATAACCTAAGCACATCCTCTCATATACTTTATTTATTTTTTAATTATTTCCAATTTGTTTATTTATTTTTGGCTGCATTGGGTCTCTGTTGCTGCACGCAGGCTTTCTCTAGTTGCAGCGAGCAGGGGCTACTCTTCATTGCGGTGCGTGGGCTTCTCTCATTGCAGTGGCTTCTCTTGTTGAGGAGCACGGGTTCTAGGCACACAGGCTCTAGAGCACAGGCTCAGTAGTTGTGGCACACGGGCTTAGTTATTCCGCGGCATGTGGGATCTTCCTGGACCAGGGCTCAAACCCATGTCCCCTGCATTGGCAGGCAGATTCTTAACCACTGCGCCACCAGGGAAGTCCCCTCTCATATACTTTAAATCATCTCTAGATTACTTATAATACCTAATACAATGTAAATGCTACGTAAATAGTTACCTGTGGGCAGAAAATACAAGTTTTGTTTTTTAGAACTTTGTGAACATTTTTTTCAAATTAGTTTCAATCCACAGTTGGTTAAATCGTAGACTCGGAATCCATGGATATAGACTGTACTGGACACTAATATGTATACTATATTTGTAACATACGTGTAAGAAATAATTGCCACGAACCCCAGAATGCTTGTCAAGGAGAGAGAGCATTCAATTCTATGAGGAAATAAATTTGCAAAGCAGATCAAAAAATATTTAAACTTGAAAGGTAAGGGAAGAGAGAAAAAAAAAGCATTAAAATGTCTTCATTTTCTAAATTCCTTATATTCAAACATCTTACCTGCTGCAGACTGAGACACATAGACTTGTGGACTCTGTTGCTGCTGGGCAATAAGGGAAGGCATACAGCTTAACTGCGAAAAATGACTTGCAGAAGGCAGGCTGCTTGTCTGTAATTGTTGGGGTTTCACTTTACAAATATTAGGAGGGTCTGACGTGGTTGTAGATTTTGTACTTAAAGAAGAGGTAGTATATGTACCAGCTCCTACATTCGGGAGAGGGATAAAATAAGGGTGAAATGTAGCATATTTTAAAGTACCACTGTTGTTCACAGTAAACTCAAGCACCAACCAGAAACTGGAAAATTAGTATTTATGCCCACTGTGTACTTATTAGGTGCTTATATACGGTACCTCAGACCAAAAGTGGATATGAGGGGGCTTGTAAAAGGAAGACACATTTATCAGATGCAAATAAGACTATAAAATCTAGAGAAATATAAATAGAAAATTAAAATGAAGAGAAAATTTAAAAATAAACTCACAAAATAAGGAGGCTGAGAGCCTACAACATTGTTACAGTTTAGCCTCAAACTATTATTTAGTTTTTTAATCATCACAAAGGATAACCAAGAGCTTCATTCATTTATGGTGAGGCACAAATATTAGCACATAAATGGGCCTTGAGAGATCACAATTGCTCCTAAAAAGTCACATAAACTTAAGGTTAGATTTTTTTTCCTCTTTCTGGCAAAATACCTTAAGGATAATCTTTAGAACTTCACTTATTTATAAATAAACATTTGAACATCTATTAAAGGCCAGGCATAGACATAAAAACACAGAAGGATAAAGTACCTTAAGAATAATTATTAATATAAAAATTTAATGTAAATTGCTCCTAAAAAGTCATATAAACTTAAGACTATTCCTCTCTCTCCTTGTATATATACCAGCAAAAACTGGTATTTAGTAATACGTTAAAAACAAGACAAACTATGAATAATACTAGAGCAAATGACAATATAGGTATCTGATTCAAAAGTGTGATGTAGTAGTTATTATTATTTTCAGATATCAAATGATGTTCTAAGAGAGGACCAAGACTGAGGTACCTCTGTTCTTGCACTTGAATCTCTACCAGTAGGGTGACTAGCCAAGAAGGTCCTTGTTAAAAATTTATCCTAGTTGAGGGGAATGTGGGGAAACTAGACCCAGAGGAAAGGAAGTAGTTGGGTTCCAAAGAAAGAACTAGGAACCTCCCTAGTCCCTTTATTTCCTAATCTTCCTACCATACTCTCCTCCTGGTTCCTTTATAGCCTCACCCCCTATCCACCCAAGCAGTCTGGGGCCCAAGCTGCTAAGCATAATGAAGATGCCTTGGAAATGGGTGATGGGGAGTGCCTGAAACGGTTTAAAGAGGGAAGAAGTACAGTGGGAATACTCTCTTTGATTTGAATATCTGGGCTTGTCTTAATACATATATCTGATTCCAGATATTTGTACAAAATAACTATAGTACAACCTCAGTCCTTTTGGTGCTTGAAAGTAGCATAGAAAGCCAGAATACTGAAAATCATTACTGCATTCATTAAATGAGAACTAGCCAAAGCAAGTAAATTCTGTGCTGTATATATTTTACATGTATTGGAAAGGAGTTTCTGACTGTTTTGGAAACATTAGAGAGTATTAGGAAAGCTTAAAACGAATTTCTATTTTCAGTAGAAGAAACATGTTTATACATACGGTAAAAGGGTATACCTTCTTAGAGTCAAATATTTCAGAGACATCTCTGGTTCTTTAAGAATGATAAAGCCCCATATGAGATATAGTTCAATGAAAGGATTACACACTAGTGAAACATTTAAGAAAGAAAAACACCTTCTAACTTGGGATGCTGATGGACTCTCCTTTAAAGAACAAGAACAAAAACAAACCCCCAAAACTAACGGGTATCATTTACTCAAATAACACAGACTGGAAATTCTCTACCCGTAACTCTTCCCCAGAAAATATGTTAAACCAACAGACTTGGGCCAAAAGCTCCTTCAAATTAGATACAGATCACACAAAACTTAAAAGCTTTGTGATTTTGTGTTATTTCCGAGTTGGTCTAATTAGCTCTATGAGTTAAATAATAAAAATTAAAAGGTGAAATTTATAGAAAAATTTTGAGGAACAAGACAGAAAATTTCCCACCAATTCCTTATCTGTATCTGTATTGGGAGTTGGGGTGGGAAGAAGAGAGGGTCATGCGAAGTATTTTAGTAAGCCATCATTAAATATTTGCCAAATTAAAATTGGGAGAGGGCAAGAGAGGGGAGGGAGGGAAGTTTATAAACCAGCTGATAATTATCTCATGTGCAATCTTCTGTCTTTTACAAATAATACTTTGAGGGATAGTAAACAGGAAAAGATCATAAGAAATTTTAAATAATTTAAGATATTTAAAGAAAAGGTACAAGACTTCTACCTGATAGTGAAGTTGTGGGAGTGACTGAAGCAACAGGAATCTGAGGCATCGATGCACTTGAGAATGAATTGTAATTAGCAGTGCTTGGTCCACTGGCACTACTGCTGACTCCACTCGCGATTGGAGGTGCTGTGGAAGTTACTGGAGATCCCTTTTCCCTAACATTTGGAGAATTTTCCCATGCCTTACGTGCAGACTCCATCTGCAACCAAATGAACATTTTTTAAAGCCAAAAAAAAAAAAAAAAAAAAGGAAAATCACTATGCTAACAGAACTAATACACATATATAAACAAATATATATACATAAATGTTTTCCAACGATAACCTTTCAAAAACCACATATATAGATTAGGACCATAAGGCTTTCAAAGCTTTCACTTTCTCCTTTATCTCCACTCCTTTATTCAAATTGGAGGCAGTGGGCTTTAATTATGTCTCTATAGAGAGCTTGTTGAAGGCTTTGGCAAACAGGTCAGTGAAATATAGTCACAGCTCTTGTATCATCTAAACCTGAGTCCCTATTCCTACCAGTGAATAAGGAAATGGAAATACCATGTCCCTTTAGGACTGACTTAAGGCTCTGGTTCTAGCAGGAAAGACATTAAAGGCCCTCCATTAAATATCCATTCTCTCCAGTCTTTCTTTTTAAACTAACAGTTCTCAAATGGCAAGTGACAGGTACCTTTTGTTTGGCTGTTTTATGCTCACAGTGTTTTAAAAGGCAGTGTAACCAGACAGGTTTTAGGCTTGGGTACAGTAGAAACACTTCTTGTTTCACCTCTAGACCCCATCAAGCATTTTGGGTTCTGACTGCCACGATTTGTATTTGTGGCTGCTGGTTTTACCTGTAGGCTTAGTTTAATCTATCTAGAGCTGTTCAACAGATAGACAAATGCAAGCCACATATAATTTTAAATTTTCTAGTAGCCACACTTTAAAAACTAAAAATAAAGAGGTAAGACTAATTTTGGTAACATATGTTATTCAACCCAATATATCTACAATAATAATTAAAACCTATAATCAATACAAAAATTGAGATGTTTTAATTAAAAAAATTAACATTTCAGAGCCAGCATCTATTTAATTTTAAACTTACAGCACACACCTCAACTTGGATTAGCCACATTCAAGTGCTCAATAACTACATATGGCTTGTGGATACTGAACTGGAGAGCACAGATGTAGATCCTCAACTATCCTGAGGCTCCTTGAACAGGAAAGGAACAGATAGAGAGATTCTGAAGTTTTTAGTTCTACTAGTCAAAATACTGAGCTGAGAGGAAAAATCTAAGATAACCTATAAAATTCAGCTGCAATGACTTACACCAGGGTACTTTTCACAAATAAGATTTTAAAATACTACTGTTGGGAAGTCTGTAGGTCTCTGAAGTACCAACTTTAAAAATTTCAACCTGATTTTAAGTATTTGAGAAATATCACATATCTCCCTACTTTCCTGTTACAACACACACTATATATAATATAACCTTTTCTTGGTGGCTAATATCATTACTACAAATTCGAAACACAGGACACTTTTAGGTTTGCTTGACTCTTTTCCTCACAATCACCTTGCTGGTTTCAAATGTATTTTATTTTAAAACAAAAGTCTTAGAGGGTAAGAAATAAAACAAAAAACCCCCACACCACCACTTAGCAAGTTAGACAAAATGCAATTTGCTTGTACTATCTGAGATTTTATAGCTTAGAGCAATGTTATAGACTACAATGCCTTTTACAACCAGTTTTGTTGTATGGGAAATACATAAATTATAGGTTATCAATCTTACATAATACTTAAGCCATATACAGTGGTTTCGTTTCATTTCTTAAGCAGCATGAAAATTTAGATTCTAATTTTGGAAATTCAAGGAAACCAAAAAGTATAATTATTTAACTATATTCATTTTTCCTTTTGGCAAGTATACTGTTGACAATACCCATATAATAGAAATTTCCATACTTTATAAATTACTCAAATAAAGAAAGGTGTCCAAAAAAAAGTAAAAATAGATAATTGACAAGGACCTACTGTATAGCACAGGGAACTCTACTCAACATTCTGTAATAACCTATATGGGAAAAGAATCTGAAAAAGAATGGATATATGTATAGGTATAACTGAATCACTTTGCTCTACACCCAAAACTAACAAAACATTGTAAATCAACTATACTCCAATATAAAATAAAAATTAAATTAAAAAAAAGTAAAAATAAACCAGAAAATGTCTTAAGCTAATACAATTTAAATTTACTTTAATTCAAATGTGTATTATTTCTTTTTGGGTTGTTAAAAACATTAAGTGAAAGGCAATGTGGAAGGGCTTTCTGAAGAATCAACAACTGGCCTGAAGAATAATTAATGATGATATTGTATTTGCTTATGCAAAATGAGACTGCCTTAAGCGGAATAACGGTAAAAACCACATGTAAGATATAGAATGAAACACAGGTTAAGAGAGTCATTCAGGTGGAAAAACAACAAAAAAGGCTGAGTAGGAACTGGCAGTAAACAGTAAGAACTGGGTAAAGATGGAGTTGACACAAAGCAGAAGCGGTTGTCTTGTAAAATTTTATAGTCTCAAACTTCTATTTAAGCAGCTTCTTAAAAAGAAGTTGGAGGTATTAAAAAAAAGTTGGGGGGGGCAAGGGGACAAGTGGTCAGGAGGCTGGAGAATCAAATAGAAAGAGTCTAAATAAACACTGGTCACATTATTAAAAAAAACTTAGTTACTCCCTCTCCTGAAGATCATCAAAAAGATTCACTGGCAACCAGTGTAGCATTAGAAAGCCCTGCTACAGTAGAGGATAAATACTTGCCCAGGTTATGAAACTAAACAAACAGCACCAAAGAGATAAATAAATGCAGTTAAAAAAAAAATCCTCACTTAATTCTACATCTGTACTTTTTAACCACTGACTAATCTTGAAGTGAACAACTGATTTAAAATACTCTCAAATAACTCAATTGTAAAAAAAGTATTAGTAACATAGCTCAAAATTATAAGCATAATAGATTAAAAAAAAAAAAGCCTAAACTTCTTGACATCAAAAAACATGTGTTGGGCTTCCCTGGTGGCGCAGTGGTTGAGAGTCCGCCTGCCGATGCAGGGGACGTGGGTTCGTGCCCCGGTCCGGGAGGATCCCACATGCCGCGGAGCGGCTGGGCCCGTGAGCCATGGCCGCTGAGCCTGCGCATCCGGAGCCTGTGCTCCGCAGCGGGAGAGGCCACAGCAGTGAGAGGCCCACGTACTGCAAAAACAAACAAACAAACAAAAAACAAACAAAAAAAAACATGTGTTGTGTAAAATCTCTTTTGGACTGCTACTCAAAAATTATCCAACAAAAATCAAATCAAAATCACTTGTATTAATCAATTACATCTTCATAAAATATTCTTAATTACTATATTACATTCATTCAATTCACACATGACTTAGAGGAAAGACAGAAAATTAGCATTCTTACCATTATCAGTACTTAGGATAAAAAAACATGCAACACCAAGTTAGTTGTTTTCTACACAACTAATGTATCCAGTAATTATTAAGATCTCTAAGAGGAACTCAGTACAAACATGAAATATAAAATGTTCTCCTGTACTTTTAAGACAAAATTCACAAGCATAATATGCCTCACTTTAAATATGAGGATATCAAGTCACTGCTATGTGGTATTAGAAACTAATACAATTTTAAGGTATAATTTGACATCATTTCTTCAGCTTAGTGTTGCTGCTTTTCACACAAAACTAGTAAAAATACCAAAAGTACTGTTAACTTATGTCCCCTTGCATGCAATAATCAAGGACCTTTAGAGATGGATGTAGTACATACCTTGAAGGTGAGGCTGAAAGTAGTGGGAGGAACTGAAGTTAGGCTGGAGCTCTGTTGTATAGTCTCCCTCTTAGGGAGGGGGAGGGTGCTGGGCAGGGGCACCTGAAAAGGTAGGCAACACATATTATTATAATCTAACTAAGTCTGCTACAAAAGCCCCATTAAAGATAATGCTAATGTATTCTAAGGTTATTTTCATCACAGCCAAGAGGAATATTTGACTGCTTAGTTACACTGCATTTATAGTAACTGATAATTCTCGACATCTTAGATAAAACTTCTGAGAAGAAATACTATCTGCTTATTTATGCACAAATTGACAGAAAAAGAATCTGTCGCAAACATACGGTAAAAACTCAAAGGTCATGCTTCCTATATTTTAATGTATATGCAAAGCACCTGGGGGTGTTGTTAAATGCAGATTCTGATTCACTTGGCCTGGGGAAGGCCTGAAATTCTGCCTTTCAAACAAGCTCCCAGGTGATGCTGATGCTACTGGTCCCTGGACCATACGCTGTATAGCAAAGCTCTAAGTAATATAATTTCCACCATTTACAGGACCCACAGGTTCTATGAGAAGCATTTAACATGATAGGGTAAGTGTAAGAAATTATTCTCTTTACAGCAACCTAGTCAACTTATAACTAGATTCAAGAACAAAAGTAATGTTGGGAGGAAAATATATAGTATCACCCCCACCTCGTTACACTAACCAAATTGCTTTGCTATAGTAAGACATGATTACGGCAAGTACTGTTAGAAACTTGAAGATACTAGAAATTCACTACTTGTATCTTTTTTTTTTCCTCTAAGTCTCTGGATCTTGAGATTTTATTATGTACTACTATATGATTGATTTGTACTACTACATGATGGTTCAGTCAGTTGTTTAAACACAATGACTGAGTTGTTGGGGGTGGGTTTAAGATAATGACTTTGTGGTACTATGGACAATCTAATGAAGATTATTTTATAAATCTTTAAAATAGCTGTGCCATGATAATCAAAAACACCACCTGCATTTAAATCTTCAAGACATTCAAGATTCAAAACAATTGTAATACTACAACCAATAAGTATCAGCTAAGATCCTTAAAAAGTGCATTAAGCCTCAGTAAGGTAAATAAGGCTTTTTTTTTTCAGTTTAATTTTAATTTTTTATTTTTTGGCCACGCCAGACGGCTTGTGGGATCCTAGTTCCCCGACCAGGGATCAAACCCGTGCTCCCTGCAATGGAAGTGCAGAGTCCCAACCACTGGACCACCAGGGAATTCCCCAGTTTAATTTTTAAAAAGACAAAAGTTCTATGCATAAAATGGAGCCCCCAGACTAATGAATTAGAAAGGGACATTTCAAAAGGTCCTAAAATTTTTTCCCATGTAGGACGTTTGTTTTTAACACTACATTAAGCTCACAATCACCACCAAACTCGGCACAAATAAGCGACACTGTGAAATCATTCCAAACTGATGGCCTTTTATAATGCTCCCTGACCCAAACTGATCTTGTTTGCAAACATACTCTGGATACACTGCTAAAAATCAAATATAGACTATTTACTTAAACACAAGACTGGGCGTCTTCCCTTCAGTAGTCCTCTGTGTACAAGTCACTATGTAAATTAGCCTTGCAGATTAGACAGAAACCATTAAAATGCTCATATGGATATCTTCAATGAGTTTTAAGGGTACTGAGAATAATGATCTTCCCTTCCATATTCATATTTTATAAATTATATTTTTAGAAAAGAGTAGTTTGGCAGAAAGCATCATGTACTTTCTGGAAAAGGTAACATACTCTACATTTTTCTAAAGTGAGAAAAGACAGCATGATTCAAGTATAATGAAACCTTATTGAAATGTTACTAATTCAATATTTGAGAATCCATGTAGTGACACCAGGAAGTAAACTGACAGAAAGTCTTTCTGTCCTTCCCAAGTTTTCTATTACTTCCTATAAGAAGTGAAATAAACTTTCTCCAAAAGGTCAGGGAAGAGGATTTGGCATATGAAGTGAAGCTTCATAACATAAGTTGGACAAATTACGTTAATCAGCTCCAAAAGTGTTCTCTTATCACAAAAAGAAAATGTGTGTCTTCCTCCTTTCTCTCCTTTTTCCTTCAGCTGGACTACAAAAGTTGGATTAAATGATCCCTAATGCATCTCACCTAAAAGTCTATATACCTGATGCTAGAGAGAAAAACAGAAAACATAGGAAAGACACTGTAATAAAACATAATTGAGATTTTTATTCTAAAATAATAGAGTTAAAGCTTTTTAAGAGATCTTTAAATATATCTGTAAAGGTTATTTTTTTTAAAAGAAGCCTTTGTTTAATATAGAAGACTATATTTAAAAAAGAGACCAGATTAATTTCCACCATACTTGCTCTCCAAAACAAGAGCCATACATGTAACTTCTAAAATGCTCTTCTTCTTCCATGGGAGGTTACCTAACTTTTTTTTGGCTCACAATTTTTCACCTGTCATGTTAGTGAACTAGGCAAAATACTGGACTGTACTGATTTTTAACCGTGTCTTGAATTATAACATGGTTGCTTTGGGATACTAGAGCTAAATTTGCATAACTTACTGTTATCTTTTAACACATTTTTGAATGGAGACATATTATGGCCACAGGCATTAGTTTCTGCAAAAATCCCCTGGTCCATAATGTGTTAATAGAGCATTTAAGGCTATATGAAGATATACATTATAGCTCAATCTTCACAAGAGGAATGAAGTTGTTAAGGTCCAGTATAATTTTTTAAATTCAAAAAGAAACACATAAATTTTTGGTAATAATCTAATTGTCTTTTTAAGTGAATGACCTTTCACTGCATTATAAAAAGGTGTCATTTAAGAACAAAATTACCAACCAAATAAATGGTGAATCTGTAGAATGTGAAAGCTAAGAACAAAAATTCTTACCAAACCAGGTTAATAGGATTAGTACTTATGAAACCAAGCCTCAGCATCACAAGCCTGGATATTAAACATAAAGCTGATGACTTTCAGGGGAAAAACAACACCTCAGCTTTGACTATTTCCCCTAATTATATTACAGTGCTCCTAAATACAAACTTACTATCAACTTTTTCCCTGAGAAGAGTTAAATACTGGTTATAAAGTGTGTATTAGATAACAATAGCCAGGTTCCTATTCAAACTTGCCACATCTCAGGTTGATTACTTACATTATTAACCAAAGAATCCTCCATCTTTGCATTATTAGTAGCCACAGTGTTAGGCAGAGAGGAAGAAGGTGTAGTATAGTCTGTTACAGACTCCTGTGGAGTGGTAATAGAAAAAAATACGTTTTAAACTGAATTAAAGAGTCACTTTCTAATAACAGCCTAACAGTTGTAAAGTTGTTTTGGAAGAAAGCAGGAGAGGAGAGCAGACCTTAAGACTCAAATCTTAAAGACCAACAGTGGGATAAAACAAACAAGGACCTACCACATTCCAACCACTGCTGGGGTCCTATACATTTAAAAAATATACTGTATAGTACTAGGAGGTTGTCAACAGTGTCAAATATTTATTTCTATGGATTTCTAAAAGAACTCTGTGTGGTTCTTATACTCAATCTATAGCTTACTTTCAACTACTGATTTTTTATTTTCTTCAAAATAAAACATGGATAAATCAATGTCAAGATCTTAGTTGTCACAATTAATTAGGTTTTAGGATAAACTCCTTGTTTATCATCATGAATCTCTTCTTTAAACATGGCAGAGTTAGATCACACAAGCTTTCACTTCCATGCATTGAGTTGTATGGCAATTAAAAAGAGAAAAATATTCAAGTGATATGAAAGATTCCATCTACCTTTCTTCTACATGAATACATGTTCCGGAGTGAACACCAAATGGCAGATATAAATCTGCTACCCCCACAAGTGTCAGTCCCCATAAAGTCGCTCAGTGTATCTTGCCTTAATGAGTATTTCTAAAGATATGCATCTTTCATTCAATGTAGTCCCTAAATGCAAGTCAACCATTCCTCTGGTGCTCAACCAATGAAACATGATCTGTTCCAACCCTGAAAGAAAACTGGCTATACTGGAGTTACTAAAAGTTTATCTTTTAGTTTATCTTTCCTGACTTCAGAATCTCACTAGTGTGCAAGATAAGGAGGGGTCCACTGTAACTCCATTAACAAAATAAAAAGTAACATAGAGCAATTCTTTCGAAGTCTATAAACATGCTGAAAAGCATTCTAATCTTGGGTAAATATTTTTTCACTTTGAACTACTCAATAGTCCAGAATTAAGTTGCCATAGAAAAATAAGTTACTGTAAGGAATTTCTTTAGATCACATACGCACACCATGAAATAAAATCTTCTCTGTAAGAAATAATAACCCTTATAAGCTATAGAATTATATGCCTCAAGAAAAAAAAAAAGTATTTTGTTGCTCTTTTCCCCATTCATTTTAGACGTGGTTTGCACCAACTGAACTGGTAATCATTGCACGTTGCTTACCTTCACGTTAGTGCCATATTCTGGGGATGATACTGAGATCATTGTTCCTATTTCAGTAGACATTTCTGAAACTGCTTTGGTTTCCTTTGTTGCCACAGGATCTGTACTTCTGACTGTAGCAGGGCTTGATTTCTCTTGTCCTTCTGGCTCCACCTGTTGGGCATCTTTTACTTTTCTATTTTTTAATGAACGTTCCTTTCCAATAGGACCAGGTTTATGTTCTTTGTTTTCTACTGGACTCAAATCTGGAAGCTAAATTCAATGTTTATGACAAAAACACATCATGATCAAAGACATTCATTGAAAACAAATCCAATTTTGAAACTTATTTATTCTCCTTAAGTGTTAGTGGCTTTCAGACAATTACATCTGGAACATGAACTATATTTACCTTCTGGGCTTTGATAGGGCCTGCCCGTGGCTGCTTCTGCCGTTGCTCTTTAGGTTCAGATATTTTGTCAGTAGTTTTTTCCGAAAGCACAGGAACAATTTCATTTTCAGCCCCGTTTGAAGCTGGAGCACCAAACTGAATTGTGTCAATTCCAATTTCAACTCCACTTTCTTGACTATTCTTTGTTCCCTAGTAAGAGAACATTTAAAAACTTGCTTCAGATGTGAGAGAGTGGCACGGACATATATACACTACCAAATGTAAAATAGCTAGCTAGTAGTGGGAAGCAGCCACATAGCACAGGGAGATCAGCTCCGTGCTTTGTTACCATCTAGAGGGGTGGGATAGGGAGGGTGGGAGGGAGACGCAAGAGGGAGGAGGTATGGGGATATATGTTTATGTATAGCTGATTCACTTTGTTATACAGCAGAAACTAACACACCATTGTAAAGCAATTATACTCCAATAAAGATATTAAAAAAAACCCCTCTGGTTCTATAATGATAAAAACTTAAAAAAAAACTTGCTTCAAAGCAGAGTTCAAATTTGACTGAATGATTTTATGTAATAGCACACATTTTAAAAGTACAATAGAAGGTCTGAAGCAATCTACATCCAACTGAGATTAACTGACCTTGGTTTATGTTTTAGGGGAACATTCCCTTAACCCTACTGATTTGTATTAGAAAACAACTGATAAAATAAAAACTAGGACAAGACTTAAGTTTTAAAGTCCTGGCTTTAAGTGCCCTGGGTTGAAGGGCAAATCACAGCCTCAAGTTAAAACAAATGTAAAACATCATTTAAAACAAATACAGAAAGGCACCACCAGCAAGAGATAAATGAATGAATTAAAGGAGGAGTAGAAAAAAGATAGGAATTCCAGTGTCACCCAATTCTGCTTTGAAAATAAAATGGATCAATATACATGAAAGTACTTTGTGATTGGTAATGGCATGCACACACATCAGAAATTCATTCATCAATTAAACTGCTAATTTATGTCATACCTTCTTTGTGCTAGGCGCTGATCCAGGCAGACACTACCAATCTAACGTGCATTATAATGGATGAAGAAAATAAACAACTAAAAAGTTAGATAAGGGATACGCAAAAATTAAAATATGGTTAAACCACTTAGAAAAAGGCCCTAGGAGGTCATACTGAAACTGAATCTAAACTATAGGATTAGTGGAAGGTGTTTCTGGCAGAGCAAACATCTAGTGTAAAGGTCAGGAATTAAAAAAAAAAAAAAAATTAGTGAGGCTGGAACACAGCAGGTATTAGGAACAGTGGCAGAAGATGGACAAGCAGAAAGTTAGATGACATGCGGTTTTGTAAGCCTGAGGATGTTTGTAACAATGTCCCCCAGGGGACATTCAAAACCACAGATAGTACTCAACAGTACACATACTGTGTTTTTTTTCCTATACATACATACTGATGATAAAGTTTAATTTACAAATTAGGCACAGTAAGAGAACATCCAAATTGCCAGCCACACTATTTTTGCGCTTTGGGGCCACTATTAAGTTATGTAAGGGTTATGTGAACACAAGCACAGCAAAACGACCAACTTGATAACCAAGATGGCTACTAAATGACTAATGGGTGGGTGGGAACACTGGATTTCATGACGCTATTATTCAGAAGGGTGCGCACAACTTAAAACTTATGAACTGTTTTTTCCTGGAATTTTCCATTTAATATTTTCAGGCTGTGGTTGACTGCAGGTAACTGAAACCACAAAAACTGTACTTAACCTTTTCATGGAAGAACAAACAAAAAGACAAAACTAGGGACAAAGTTAAACTTCAGGCCTTGGTCTTATAATCAAGTCACTATTTCATATCATTTTTGCTACCCCTGAATTAAGTGTGTCAATTACTGTGTAAGGTTATTGTTATTTATCAGTATAACAATGTCAACAATAGGAATAAGGCATGTCATTCAGATCTATTTTTAATATCTGAACATTCACTTTCAACTACAAACAGTACTGATACAACTTAGAATAAACATCTGTTTTAGTCAATGTTGAAATTTTCTAGTCAGTTCAATATAAATGTACAATTAATCTTAGAAGAAAGAATGGTGCAGTACTTAATAACTGAAAGCTATTGATTTTATGAACAAAACAATTCAGGACTTATAAATAGTTAAATGAATAGGAAAATAGTTAATGGGACTTAGAGAACGTTAGACAATTTTAGGAAGAATATTATATTCTTTGAAACAAAAAGTGTCTCTAAAATATACGTAAGACAAGGAGAGATGATAAATTCATTCTATCCAGAAAATATAAAGAACATAAAGAGGACGAAGAAAAATATGCATGAGAAAAATGAGATACCAACAAAATATCTTGGTGCGCCAAGAGGCTGAAGAAGAATGTAAGCATCCTTTTAGTATTATCAACTTGTAGCAGAATGTCTACAACAAAAATCTTGCAGCTGAGAGATTATGGTCCCTGTACTTTAATGTCAACTTAAAAGCCTGGACCAAACATTTTAATAAAATTATTAAACCAGTATACTCATCCAAAACAAAGAAAAGAAACTTTCTACTCCATCCTTCTCATTAGTAATGAAAAATCAACTTTCTGTACAAGAAATGCTCTAATTAATCATAATGTCAAAACAAATAGGCAGAAGAAAAATGATTAAACTGGGCATCTCAGATACAGAATCCAGTGATTCTTAATTCTATTTTTACAAAGAGTTCTCTGTAGAACTTAAAAAAATCAAAACAGATGATGAGGCCTACTCCAGACCTAAGTCAGAAAGCTGAACTGGGGGTAGGGAACAGCAGGACGACTTCCCTGAAAGGAAAAAAGAAGAAAAAAAAATCTCTTAACTGTATCTTCCTTGACATTTCTCTGCTCCCCTTTTATGGCAAAACTACTCTAGGTTCTCTACACAGTCGGCCTTCCCTCAGCATCCGTGGGCTCCACCGCCCTTGGATTAAAAAAACACAAAAAAACACCGGAGAAAGTTCCAAAAAGTGAAACTTGAATTTGCTGCACACCGGCAACTATTTACATAGTATTTGCATTGTATTAGGTATACAAGTAATCTAGAGATAAATATATGCAAATACTGTGCCATTTTATACAAGAGACTTGAGCATCATTGGACTCTGGTATCTGCAGGGGATCTTAGAACCAATCCCGCTGCGATACTGAGGGACGACTGTACTCATCTTTTCTCCCATTTTCTCTTAAATTCACACTAACCAGGTTTTTGCACCAAGTGCTCCACCAACATTGTTTTTGTCAAAGTCACCAGTGACCTCCACATTGTTAATGCCAACTGTCAATTCTCAGGGTCTGTCTTACTTGACCTTCCAGCAGCATTTGACACACTTGATTTAACCCTCTTTAAACTCATCTTTCACTTGGATTCCAGGACACTTTTCTTATCACTTAGCTTCTCCATCTCCCGCAACTCCCTGAGTTAGGACTTGGTTTTTGTTTCTCTTCTCTTTTTCTAACTACTTTTTTTTTTTTTTTTTGCGGTACGCGGGCCTCTCACTGTTGTGGCCTCTCCCGTTGCGGAGCACAGGCTCCGGATGCGCAGGCCCATCGGCCATGGCTCACGGGCCCAGCTGCTCCATGGCATGTGGGATCCTCCCAGACCGGGGCACGAACTCGTGTCCCCTGCATCGGCAGGCGGACTCTCAACCACTGCGCCACCAGGGAAGCCCTTTCTAACTACTTTTATAACTCATTCTCCCTTTGTGACCTCAACCAACCTCATCACTTAAACACCATCTAATGACTTACAAATTTATGTAGTCAAACTAGACTATCTTCTCTGAACTACAAATTCTTATATTCAACTACCTACCTGACATTTCCACTTAGATGTGTAATAAACATCTTAAATCTAACAAGTTCAAAACTGAATTCCCTGATCTTCTTCCCCAATGATAATTCATTTTACAGCTTCCCAATCTCAACTGAGGGCAACTCTATCCCTTTTGTTGCTCAAGTCAAAAGCTTTGGAGATAACTGACTCCCTTTTCTCACATACCACATTTAATTCATCAGTAAATTTATGAGCTCTATCTTCAAATACCCAGAAACCAACCATTTCTCATCACTTTTAATGTCACTTTCCTGGTTTAAGCTATCATCATTTGATTACTGCAACAGCATCTTACCATCTATTCTTTGCTCCCACAGACTGTTCTTAACAGACTACTTAGAATAATAGTCTTTTAAAAAGTCAGATGCTACTGTCTTCCTACCATGCCCGACGTCCCTACCAGATCCTCCACCTATTATCTTTCCAACCTCATCTGTTCTCTTTTCATCCCTTACTTCAATCCAGCCATATGGACCTCTTCAAACACATCAGGCATGCTCCTGTGTTAGGGTTTTGTATTTACTATTCTCTGAACCAGGAATTCACTTTTCCTCAGACAACTGAATAGCATGCTCTCTTACCTCCTTCAAGTCTTTAATTCAAGCGTCACCTAAGTAGCCTTTTCTGGCCACCCTATTTTAAGCTGTCTCCACACCCCTTGGGAAATTCCTTATAAACCTTCCTTGCTTTTGCTTTTCTCCTCAGCACTGATCACCACTTAACATTCTATGTGTTATTTATTGTTGGTTCTCCCCAACTACAATTGAAGCCCCATGAGCGCAGGGCTTTTATTCTGTTTTCACACCACCACCCACTTTTTCTAAGGCCACAGGTTAGGACAGTGCCTGATACCATCACAAGTGCTCAATAAATGTTTGTTCAATGAATGAAGAATTGCTGGCCTAAATAGTCAATTACCAAACTGCGTGTTTGAGAAATTACGTTAGAACAACCTCCCGGAAACTCTGCTTCAAAGTAATTATACTGATTATTCAAACATGCATATCATTAAAAACACAGAGCAGTCCAGAAAATAGTAATTGCACTTATACTCTCTGTGTCACAAAGCTAGAACTTTTAAAATGTTGGCCTTAATATGTCTAAAGGTGAGAAGCAGCTTATAACTGTTGAGATTCAGTAGCATTAACATCACTTAGGAACTTATTAGAAATGTACTCAGGCCTTAGCCCAGACCTAATGAATCAGAAACTCTGGGAATGGGTCCCAGCAATCTACTTTAATAAGCTCTCCAGGTGATTCTGATGCATGCCAAAGTTTGAGAAACTGTTTTAAGGAAACTCTGCCACACTAACCCCACAAAAGCCATTATTAAGTCTGCTCCTACCTCTGATGAAGTAGCTGATCCAAATGATGTTAGGGGCTTATTCCATGCACTGACTGAAGGTGGCTGTGGTGGACTAATGGGACCTACTGAGAAGGAGAAGCCACAGGAAATATGACCATTAAAATTTAGAGGCTAATAATCTTTAATCCATTTAACCCTTTCTTTTAATGGTAGCTAGATAATAAAACAATGACTTTTCATATGGTATATAATACTTAAAGAGATTCTTGCATACCAAAATAAATATAATCTCCTCCGGAACATTGTACTATTGTTTTATCAACACAAAGTTGTCTCCATAAAATATGGCTGTAAAAAATATAACATACTTGTCTTAGAAACAAAGGTTTTAAGAAAGGAAGCTAAGAAAAGATTACTGTTACTGCTTCCTACTGAGAAAAAAGAAATGCCTAGGAAAAAACATACTGAGTATATAAATAAAATTGAAAACAAACCCCCAATTCCCATGCCATTTCCCACCCCTCACTTCCTGTTGTACACTTACATTTCTTAGAGATGTCATTCAACACAGCTGGTGGGGCCACCTTGTTATCCCATAATTCAGTTGTAAGAGTGCCATGTGACTGTGGGGTCTGGATGGGTTTTCCTGTGGTTACATAATCTGTGCCATTAGGTGTCTGGGCTGAAGGTAGTCTAATTGAAGGAGGTGGCTGTTTTGAAGACTGTGTTGTAGTCTGTAGTGGACTCTGGACTGGTTTGTGAGTCTGTCCCTGAGTCTGGGCTGGAGCAGTAGGGGCTGGGACTGAGACTTGGACTAGGGCAGGGGTTGGGGCTGGGGCTGGGATTGAGGCAGGGACAGTCGGGGCTGAGGTGGGGGCAGCTGGGGCTGAGGTGGCTGGAGGTGGAGCTGAAGCTGGTGATAGAGCTGAAGCAAGGATGGGAATTGAGGCTGAGGCAAGGATGGGGACAGAGGCTGGGGTGGAAGCGGAGGCAAGGATTGGGGTTGGAGCTGGAGCTGGAGAAGAGGCTGTGGCTGTAGTTGAGGTGGAGGCTGGAACTGGAGCTGAGGCTGAGGCTAAGGCTAAGGTTGGGAGTGGAGCTGAGGTGGAGGTAAAGACTGGGACTGCAGCTGGGGCTGGAACTGGAGCCGAGGGCGATGCTAGAACTGGAGCTGGGGTCGAGGCTGGGACTGGAGCTGAGGTTGTGGCTGGACCTGGAGCTGAGGTTGAACCTGGACCTGGAGCTGAGGCTAGAGCCAAAGCTGGAAGCTGTGCTTGCTGGGTTCCCGTAGCCTGTTTTTTGGCAAATCTTGGTGGGAGCTTAGAAGTCTGACTTCTTCCTTTTTCATTTGCATTCTTTTTATTCCAGACCTTAAAAAATTTGCAGGAATGATTTGTGAGTAACACAGCTGAAAGTAATAGTTCATACATAGACATTCCAACAAAGCTATCTACTGCTAATTTAACTCCTTTACAAAATAGCTACTTGATAGAATAAAAACATCAAGGTTGCCAATGAGTTTTTAAATTACAAGATGCTATAGGGGAAGAAAGACAAATATGTATTATATATTGATATACAGGTCCACAATCTCTTTTCCACTATTCTGAAATTAAGGAAATTAAGGAAATTTGCACTAAATTCATTTGGCAGCAAAATCTGACCCCACCTGACAAAAAATTACTGACTTCACTCAACTCATGTTTGGCACAGAAGCGTTAATCCTGGGAGTGTTGCTAGGTATTATGCTATATAAAATACGCACTAATGTATCTTCCTAAACAATAATAACAAATAACATATGAAAATATCTAGTCCCAAGAATTATATTCAATTAAACTCAATACTACCATCCACACAGGATTTTTACAGTGTTTCCTGCTTTTAAGCCTCTCATTTGTTAGGGCTCTTTATCGCTATGACCCATGTGTTCTATTTATTTTTATCCTCTGTCAGCATTTAGTAAAATGGGTGTTGGGTTGATCTAAAGGAAATAACGTATTGTGATTCATACTATGTATTTCAATGAACTAATTTAGATGACAACAGAAACTTGTATAGGTCAAGAATCTGCAAGTTATTAGAGATCATGGTAGCTGTATTCATTAAATTTCCAAGATGATTTAAAATTAACCCTAACTCTGCAATGAAGTAAGATGGGGCAAATAAGATATATTTTGAAATAAAGTAAAGATGGTCTTCTCTAAGGCAAACGGTGAGCTAGTGATTACATTCTACTTAAAATTTACCTCATTCTAGTTAGAAACAGTTTAAAGTTGTGAAAAATCAGGTCATTCTCGACACTTGAATAATAAATGCAGCCCTGACCTTATAGGTGGATAGAAACCTTGACCATTTCCTAATATATTTTGGGCAACAATCTAAATAACTAGCAAAAAATTGAAACGCTAAACCTGTATGATTTGTTCTTCCTTCTTTCGGCGTTCTTCATCCTGTAAACGTTTCTGTTGTTTTTTGGATACAACTTCAGTAAAACCATCATCATTCAAATTTGACTGGGGGTCTTCAACTACTGTTACTTCAGGATGGTCATCAATTATAACAACACCTACAGATATACAAAAAGATTTAAAATGATATTTTTTTGCAACTGAAAAGATAAATAGAAATGTTTAGTCCAGTAGTGATTAAAAAATAAAAGACATGACAAAGATCTAGTTCTTATAACTCATAGTATATAACTCATTTCCTACACCATAAAATAATGGCCATTTAGCAGCAATATTTGAAAAGATTTCATAGATATATGAAAAGATTTCGTAAACAGGTTAAAAATAAAAGTCCTGAGACTATCTACTTTGAATGATATATTATACATCTTTCTTTCTTAAGCAATGTAGTGGTAACGCCTTGTTTTTTAAAAGAAAAATCAAGGGCTTCCCTGGTGGCACAGTGGTTAAGAATCCGCCTGCCAATGCAGGGGACATGGGTTCGAGACCTGGTTCGGGAAGATCCCACATGCCGTGGAG
Source organism: Mesoplodon bidens (assembly GCF_964165515.1). Classification (NCBI taxonomy): domain Eukaryota; kingdom Metazoa; phylum Chordata; class Mammalia; order Artiodactyla; family Ziphiidae; genus Mesoplodon; species Mesoplodon bidens. Next base: position 29,838,016 of record NC_138177.1, on the reverse strand, counting down.
CAACAAAGCCCGTGCTCCACAACTACTGAGCCTGTGCTCTAGAGCCCGTGAGCCACAGCTACTGAAGCCCGGGTGCCTAGAGCCCGTGCTCTGCAACAAGAGAAACCACCGCAGTGAGAAGCCCACGCACCGCAACGAAGAGTAGCCCCTGCTCTCCGTAACTAGAGAAAGCCCGCGTGCAGCAACGAAGACCCAATGCAGCCAAAAATAAATAAATTTTAAAAAAAGGAAAAAAAAAAAAGAAAAATCAAAATTGTCTTATCGTAGTCAAATCACTTAACCTCTACCTCTCCCAGCCTCAAGATGTGTGCTGTGCTGTAAAGATCTACGTAGTACTTTATCTCATTTGCATCTAACCATTCTAAGAGGTGGGTATTACTATTGTTTCCCCTTTTCAAAGGATGTAATAAGCTCTGAGAGGCTGATGTGCTAACAATGCGATGTTGAACAACTAAGCTGGTCTTATAATTCTTAATGCCTCTAGTTTACATAGACTATTGTCTATAATGTGGAGCTGTTAAAAACAGGAAATACATGTTAAAGTTCCACGTGAATGTAAAGTGGCATAGATGTACATACATCATAATAACCCAGTGGAAGAATAATTCAAGATATACTTTCAGCTCATTGTCTAACTAACAATTATTCCGGCTATCTTGTTAAATTATTCTATATTCCAGTGAGTATAAGAAATCTAGATCCATTAACTAATACTTAGAAGAAAAATAAAAACAGTCCAGATGATGTGATTTTGGGTTGTAGGCATAATGTTTGCACAATAAATATAAGAAAAGGGTGAGGCAATTCAAATAAATTATTTTAATTTTGCAAATATAAATATATAATATGTTCTGATCGGGAAACACATAATAAAAATAGATACTCACTTGGGAATGATACATATACAATTCAGAATGGTGATAACTTGCGGGGGCTGGCAAGAGAATATGACCATGGAGTGGATCATAGGGAATCTACTGGCAAACAGTTCCTTTTAAATAGCTAAAAATTTGCATTTATAGAAACACTGACAGGGAAACAAAAAATAAATACTAAGACTGGCTTTCACTCTTTATAAACCTATTACTGTTATTGTTTTTCTAATAAAAATTTAATTTCAAAGGAAAAAGCCAATTGATTCTGATTGATCTATGACGCTTCTACTTGTGTTCTAAATCCTTTAAGAAATTAACTGTGTATAACACAACACTGTAAAGCAATTATACTCCAATAAAGATGTCAAAAGAAAAAAGAAATTAACTGTGTAAAATGGAGCATATGCTCATCTCAATGCAAGGTTTTAGTCCAACATTTCTAAGGATGTCATGCACTCCAGTATTTCAGACTTGTGAAGAGACCTCTTCATAATTCTAAATTCGTCTCGTTTTTCACTTAAACTAAAAAGTGTGTGTTTAAAGCTCATCTTCATAGACATGCCATCACTCATTATTTTATTTTATTTTTTTTTGAGGTACGCGGGCCTCTCACTGTTGTGGCCTCTCCTGTTGTGGAGCACAGGCTCCGGACGTGCAGGCTCAGCGGCCATGGCTCACGGGCCCAGCCGCTCCACGGCACGTGGGATCCTCCCGGACCCGGGCACGAACCCGCGTCCCCTGCATTGGCAGGCGGACTCCCAACCACTGCACCACCAGGGATCACTAATTATTTTAATTTTCTTGTCTAAGAGCTCCGTTAGAAACCTTTTGAATAATTCACTCCATTACATGAAGCATTTATGGACATGTGAACAATACTTTGTTCTCAACACCCTGTTCTTGCCTGGTGCTTTGCAATGTTTTGGGCTAATGGGACATTATTAGAAGACCATTTTTAGGAAAATGACCTAAAGATGACTCTTAAAATTAACTTCAACAAGTTAAAACTAATAGCTCAATTTCCATTATCAATTCAGAAATAACTGACTTCTTACCTTTTTATACTGTCTTAATCCAATAATATAATACTTTGCAAAATTTCTACTCCAGAAGTTGTTTGGAAAAAGAGAAACTAGTAAACAAATATTTGAGAAATCTGCCATGTTCTGTGGACTTCTGTAATCTTCACTTGTCATTTTCCAAATGTGGTATTTAGATGGATGTTAATCCCTTCTCATGGACCACAATAAGATTAGCATCCAAGCTTCCTATGGATTTACTTTAATCGCTCTAAATCAGAACTTTCCAACGTTAGCAGTATTAACGTTTTGAGTTAGCTGTCCTGTGCACCACTGTAGGATGTTTAGCAGCATTCCTGGCCTATACCCACTAAGATGTCAGCAGCATCCAGCCACCAGTTTTGACACCAAAAATATCTCCAGAGATTGCCAAATGCAGAACCATCCCTGTTAAGAACCACAGTTCTAAAAATTCTTAAAACGCGCAATTAAGTTTATTTCTTTCCCACGTGAATCCTAAAATGGTAGTCTAGAATTAGCTCTCAAAGGTTTGCGTGCATCGGAATCACCTGGAGAACTTGTTAAAACACAGATTGCTTCACACTCCAAGAGTTTCTGATCCAGCAGGTCTGGGGTAGGGCCCAAGATTCTGTATTTCTCACAAATTTCCAGGTGATGTTGATGGTCTGAGGACCACGCTTTGAGAACTGCTGGTCTAGAAATAATAATGCCAAAGCCCTGGGCCCAGATCAAATTTAGTATGTATAAATAAGTATTAACTAGATGAAAGAAAACTCTCATCTACATCTCTAATACTGGAATAACAAAAGTACCTAACCAAAGTTTCCCATTACTACTATCTGGTCTTAACTTAGTAAATCTCTCAATCTTATTCAGTATTTCCAGCTTAAGTCTCATCTGAATGAATGGCAAATAGCACATTTTTACATGTATCAATATACGTGTCTACTCATAGAGATTCCTTGTTAACTACTTCATCAAATATTTCCTTCTTGCTGTGTTATCCTTCGTATTTGATATCCTATCATTCCATGGCTTTCTGAAAGCATTTATCCATAGCAACACTACCTCCCATCCTATTATTTATTCTCTATTTATCGTATCTTAGATGCCAATTTTATCAAGGTCATAACTCACTGAGGTTAACATTTCTTTCCTTTCAGACACAGAATATGTACAGATATAACTAAGCATCTTCACATTTGGTTTTCTGTGCTTCCCCACACCTGTTTAGCAAGGTAGCGGTTAATTTCCTTTTTTTTAAAAGAAGAACAGTGAAACTCTGTGGATTATCTTTAACAAGAATTTTATCAAGCACTCAAGCCTATGCTAAAAGCTGGTGTTATTTCAGTTAAAGCTATATCAGTTGGTGATTCATCACCAGTCTCTATCTCTACCTTGAAGTTCAGCTCTTTCTTTTTTGATGACTTCTTTATTTACAGTATCTATTTAAATGTAACAAATAGATAAACAGATAGATATATAAAAGGGACCTGAGACGCACTTGCATAGTTGTTGAGATCAAACTGTGATAGTGCATCCACTTTCTCTTTGGGTTTTTTAGGGCCTGGTTTGGGCTCTTCTCTTTTTTTCCCAGTAGAATCTTTGGAGTTCTTTTGTCCTGTACCATTAGGTGCTCCTTCCTGGTGGTGTGCAGAGCTGCCATTGACAGGATCAGCACCAGCTGTGCCTGCCGACTGGTCATCAAATGGCCTACAAAATAATAATTTGAGATTTTATTACTACCTCTACATATCCGAACAAAAGAAAAATGCTCTTAGTGGCAGTTTCTGAAGTTCAATCTAAGAAGAAATAACAGTGGGATAGAAGACCCTAACTCTAAAACTAACAAGCTTTAGTGACTTTTATTGGCTACAACTTCACTAAGGCGGAGCTTCCCAGTAAAGGAGATAAATAAGACAAGCTCCTTAGGATACTTTCCAGCATTAAATTCTAGAATTCTAATTATCCTCTGAAGGTTCTTATTGTGTCTATTCTTACTGTGTCTATCATGTTATAAATGAGCTATCAACATTGTTTATAGCAGAAAATTTCTGTGATCCAAGCTAGTCCAAAGTATTCACTAGTGAATCTTCTCCACAAGAGAGCAGCATATGAAAAAAATTTTTTAAAGAATTCTATGCTTACAAGTATGTTTTTTTAAAAAAAAGTTCCATCAGATTTATATACATGTAAACATTTTAAAAACCAGTTTCAATATGGAAACGATTCACGTCACAAAACCAAAGGTATTTCTACAGGGTTTTTTTTTTAACCTAAAAGATTCTTTTCTTGGGTTCATTTTATAAAAACTTCATGAAAATACACCATGAAAAATGGCCTTACCAATTCATTTTCAGCTCAGTCTATAGTATTACTCAAGATAAAAGCTTAACAAGAGCCTGACAAAAAGCATAACCTCAAACAGGTGAAGAATGAATTCATTTCTTCTAAATGGGACTTGCAAAACATTCATTTCACTACAGCCTTACAACTGCTATTTCTGCAGGTTCAAAGTTGTTAACATCTACATAGCACAAAAGTCTTGCTAAGTAGTTGAGATCTACAGTGCACACAAATCACATCAATTTTTCCCTTGAGTATTATTACCTGAAATTCTAATAGTTTGGTTACAGTCAACAACTATTGATATGTTGTTATTGTAACTTATATGTTATCCTATTCTTTTGACTTTTAAAGGGAGGTTTAAATTCTGTGTTAAGCAGGTACTCAAACACAACTGGTAGTATTATTTCCCTGGAACTTCTTCTAAATTATCAGAAAGCAAAAATATTTTCGCTGACTGGTATAGTAACCTGAAGTGCTAAGTGTCAGTAACTAACCAATGCAGATTAAGATACTTTGCCTGAATAAATTTCCTACCAGCTCAGGCTGCAAATCTGGGAATTGGTTTTAAAAAAAACAACAAGCAGGCCATAATAATAGTTGCTTACTATATACCAGGTGTTACATTAAGTGTTTCACAAATATCATGTCACTAAACCTTCACACATTTTTATAAGTACTATTACTTTCTCCCCCTTTTACTGGTGAGGAAGCAGAGTTTATACTACTAGTAAATACCAGAGCCTAGATTTAAAACTAGGAATAATGCTACTTTATAATGTTTCCTAATACTAAAAATAATAATAATAATTTACTAAAACCAACATTTTAATATTTAAAAAAACAGACCAAGTTTAGCACAGTTGAGAAAAACTCTTTTAAAAACACCACCAATGACATGGTATTTATGCTACTGGTGGCCTTGGTGGTTGGGCAGGACTTTGCTTTCTAGGCCTCTCTCTAAGCTGGATCATTTATTGTAGGTTTGCAACTTGAGTGAGGAAGATAATTTATCCTTAAGTTTCAATATTCACTCTCTAGAAACCAGTCCAGAGTGACTGTATATGGTTACAACATATTAATTTAAGTCCCAGAGGACACCTGTGAGCACCAGTTTTCCAAAGAGAAACCAGGAAAGAAAAGCAGGCTGCTCATCATCAGTAAGATGATTTACTAAATGGAAGACACTGTATAGGTCCTGCCCTACGTGTGTAGATTTTCCCAAACCTACAAATTCCTAACAGGACTCTTTTGGGAAATGTAAGGTAACAACAGGCAAAGACTCCTGAGACACACTAACCTCTTTCTCAAGCACCCTTACACTTGTAGAATAGAAAAAAAAATTCTAGGAGAAGAATGTCTTGGTCCTCTATAGACTAGCTCCTTTGCACAGTTCAACCAAGAAGTATACCTTTAGCTTTGTTAAAGGTGCAAAAGTAGGGAATTCCCTGGTGGTCCAGTGGTTAGGACTCTGTGCTTTCACTGCCGAGGGCCCAGGTTCAATCCCTGGTCAGGGAACTAAGATCCCACAAGCCGCATGGTGGCCAAAAAAAAAAAGAGAGAAGGTGCATAAGTAATTATATCTAACACAAAATACTCACCCTCGTTTTCCACTTTTTGATGGTGGGCCACTTCTCCTTTCATTCCTAGGACCTGAGAAATTCCTTCCAGATTTGGGTGGACCATTGTTGCCACGCCGATTCTGGCGATCTATGCCAGGTCTCTGACTAGAAAAACTTCTCTTTGCTATTTCCCTTTTTGGAGGTAAAACATTCTCTCCAGCCTTTATAACCACTTGTGCATTCAAATCAGCATTTTTTTTTTCATCCCTTTCGCGCCTCTCATTGAAATCACTGCTTTCAGAAGCTGTTTCCCATTCTTCGTTTGCCTGATCTGAAGAGTTCTGATTAGATAAGTCTGGTGTCTTATTCCCAGAAACATCCCCAGCAGTATTAACTGGTTCTTGAACCACATTACTAACTGTGCCATTTGTGGGCACTGCCACCTCATTGGTTTTTGAAGCAGCCTCCCTCTCTCTTAGCCGTCTAAATCGGGGAGGTTTATCTTGCCTCGGTGGTCGGGTAGGACGCTGCCTTCGGGGCCTCTCTCTAGCTGGGTCAAATTTTCGCTCAAATTTTGGAGGCCGTTTATCTGCTGGCATAGGAATAAACTGCTCATGTCTTCTTGGTGGCTCTCCATCATCTGGTTTAGGAGCTTCTGCCTGCCTTGGGTTCCACTGATTGTCCCGATAAGCAGGTCTTCGTAAAGTGGAAGGGCGTGACGGGCGACCTCCAGGATCCCTTCCACCACGTCTGAATGTTCCCCCTCTGCCTCGCCTTGTAGGCTCTCCTTTAGGGAGGAAGCCTGGTTTAGATTTATCATCATCCCTTACAAAAGGTTTTTCTAGAGGTCTACTATCTATTCGGACATGATTTTCAGGCTTGAAAGAAGATGGAGGCTTTACAGGTTTTTTGTTTTCAGACCGTTCCTCTCTTTTGGGCAGTTTACCTTTGCTTAAACTATCCTTGTCACTTGCACTTTCATGAATTTCACTGTCTGTGTCAGTCTCTGAACCTCGCTGTCTTCTTCTTTTGGGAACTACTTCAAAATCAGAGCTCTCACTTCGTGTTTCACTTTCTTCTCGCTGTCTGAGGGGCCCTGGGGGCACATGCTCTGCTCGTGGCTTACTGTCTCTATACTGAGGATAGTCTCGAGCATGCCCTCTACCACCCCGGCCACGCCCTCCATAAGAGCCTCTATAGCTTCGCCCTCTGGAGTAATATTCACCTCGGCCTCGACCTCTGTACCCTTGATCTGGAAACCAATCTCTATCTCTAGCTTCTTTCCAATAGGCCCTAGGGGGTAAAGTTGATTCTTTCTTAGCTGTTGGTCTTAAATCTGGTCGAGACCTCTCTGTAACAAGGTCTTTGCTGATGACTTTCTCAGGCTGCTTTTCTTCCTTGACTGTCGGTGCTGTGACAGTTTGCTGGTTTACAGTTTTAGCTGCAGGCTCTACCTCAACACTACTTACAGGTTCCAAAGGCTTCTCGGTATCCTGAGGTGGCTTTTGCACCAAAGTTGAAGGTGAAGTTTCTACTGAAGGAAATTTCTCTGGTTCTGGTTGAGGTGGCAGTGGAACTGACTGTGGCTGAAGCGGTGCCACAGGTGGTGGGGGTGGAGGAAGAGGCTCTTTCTTTTCTGTCTTTTCAGGTTTTGCCATTTTTTCGGTGACCTTTTCTCCCTTTTCTCCTTCTTTCTCCTTCCTTTGTTCTCGTTCTTCTTTCATATCTCTAAGTATAGGTTTTTTAATAGGACCTGACCTTCTCACAGGCCTATCATTACCTTCATCTCTTCTGCTGGAGCTAGGCCTTGGGCCCCAACGAGTTTCCGATTTAGATTTATACAGTTTTTCAGGTTTTGGTCCTTCAGAAGATCGTATAAAGCCCTCTTTTTTTGGTTTTTCCTCTGGTCTTTCTGCTGGTTCTTTTGAATCAATGCATCTGCTAGTTACTTTAGGAATGCTTGCAGATGGCTCATTTCTCTGCTCCTCTGATTTCTGAGTATGGTTAGATCCATGGGAAACACTTCTTTTCCGGGCAGGCTGACTTTCTCCAGCTGAAATTCGCTCTTCTTGAGTGGATACAGTCTTTTGATCAGGTACGTCAAAACAAGCAGGCTGATTATTTGTGTCAGTATGATGAGGTCTAATATCTTCCACTGATCTGCTTAAAAACTTCTGTACTTCTGTCTCACTTGATTCTCTGACAAAGTCTGCTTTTGGATGAGCCTCTAACTGACTATGTTCTACTGGATAAGCAGCAGTTATCTGTTCCTGATCCAATGGGGCTTCAGGCCTATGATAAGGAGAATTCAAAGAAATAACAGCCATCAAGGCAAAAATCTTTCTCACAGGTACATGTACAGCAAAATAACCCCTCTAATTTAAAAAGGAAAAATGGATCCTAATCATAAAGAGCGTTATGTCTCTATAAAAAGTTTAGTGCAACATTATTCATAATAGCCAACAGATAGAAACAACCTAAATGCCTACCGACAGATGAATGGCTTAAGAAAATGTGGTAAATGCATATAACAGAATGTTGTTTAGTATTAAAAAAAGAAAGAAAATCCTGCTATATACTATGTCATGAATGAGGACATTACACTAAGTGAAATAAACCAGTCACAGAAGGACAAATGTTGCATGATCCCGCTTATATATACTATATAATATAATCAAACTCATCCACACAGAAGGTGATTGCCAGGGACTAGGAGGAAGGCGGAAATGAGTATGATTAAATGGGTAAAAAATTTCAGTTGTGCAAGATTAAAAAGTTCTAGAGATCTGTTGTACAACATTATGCTTATACTACACACTTAAAATTTTGAAAGGAAGGTAGATATGCTATGTTTCTACCCCCACAATTAAAAACAAATGAAGCTCATTCCTCAAGAGGAAGTTTAGACCATGCTGACGTGAATTTTTAATACCGAAACTAGTAATTTCCACTTATAACGAGAGTACACTAGAGTAGGTCCATCTTTCCCACTGAATCAGAATTTTAAAACACCATAACATACACTCCTTAAAAGGGCAGAAGTTCTAACTTCATGGTTATAAAGTGTTAGAGATCACCAATTGTCTGATACTTCAAAGTAACTCTGTAAATTAGTGTTTGTCCTTAACTCAGCCTTAGAAAACTTCCATAAGATATCGATAATTAAATGTCTACCATATTTCTCGTTAGTGGAAGAACTACATCCACACTTTAGCCACATTACATGTCAAGTACCTAATCAACAGCAGAATCTTGCCAATTTTGACATCTACCACTAAATTTCAGCATTTAACTAAGTGTACAGAACTACGTTTCAAAATGCCCTAATCAATACAGAAATGCCAGAAAAAGGAAAATACATCCTAGAATGAAATAAGGCATACTAAAATGGGAGAAAATCACATCGGTGGCTCAGTCCTAAATCAGAAAGATCTTCAGAGAGACTACACAGTTTTCATTTCCCCACAATATTCCATTGGTCTACTAATAATTTTAATAATTACCTTATATCCTCAGGTTCTTCTGTTGCCTTGGGAGTGGTGGCCTGCTGAGGCTCAGTATGAGGATAGGGATCTGACCCCCACATCATACGAGGCTCAGAGAGGGAAATTGCATGATCTCTTGCAGAGCGAGCTATATGCTCAAATGACTCAGAGCTGCTCGGTGACCCTTCCATCTGGTCTCTTCTCATTAATGGCTTAGGAGGAATCATTCCTATACAAAAGATCAGAAAAAGATTGGGGGATGGGGGTAGGAGAACAAAGGAAACAAAATCATCATAGACGTAAAATCTACATACTTAATTACTATTTGGACATTCTATATTTAAACCAAAGAAATACTTTTGGCAAGTAAAACTGATTAATTCAAAAAAATAATCTGAAAATTATATTGAGTTTTTCTGTGAATGAGATTTTTATCGTTGCTGTTAAATAGATTTAAAAATTGAGGAAGCAAAGCAAGCAAAACCATAAGAACAGCCTATTTTACTTTAAAGGAAAGAAAAGATAATGCCTATAAAAATCAGATAACAAGCACCGTGACTCTACGTATGTTAAACATTATGAGAATTACACCAAGTGATAAATTTTCAGAAAAACATTTTCTATAGAAAATCCCATTAATCTAGTTTAGTTGATCAATATGCTATAAATTATGCCTCTTAAATTTAAAATTTTCAGTGTAAATTTTAAAATAAAGATGTGATTCTTGATCATATTTTTGTCACCTTTAAATTTTCCTCTGCACTGTCTTGGTACTGGATTATCTGGATTTATTCTGATAAAGACTGCTATTTTATTTGTTTTTAGCTAACCTATTAGGAAATCCAAGTGTTAGGCTGGCAAATGATAGAGAAAGTTGAAAAGCTGTAATATACAATATATGGACAAAATTCAAATGCTCAAACACCTGATGGAATAAAAACAATGTAGCGAATAACAGATATTAAAACTAAGATAGTAATTTTCCATCTGAAAATTTTAAAATAGTATTTGCAAGAGAGAAAACATATTTTCTCTTTGGTCTTACCACACTGTTGGTACAGTACCTGGCATTTAACTACTCTGTGCTGAGAGAAGACACACAATTTTATGATTAAAAAGTCCTATTTAAGTTCTTACTAGATTATAACTCTCAAAGGAATTAAGACTAAAAACGTGGGGAAAATGAAAAACTCTGAACTTGCAAAACTGCAAGTGAGCCATGAGACAATGCCAACTTAAACTTACCAGGATGAATGGGTGGAATATCCATAGCAGGTCGACCTGATATCATTCGCGGATCCATGTATGACTGCATCATGAGCCACCTTGGATCAAAACCCATAGAAGCCAAATGCTGAGGGTGAGGCTGCATGGCCTGGTAAAGAGGTCTGTGTGGTGGTGGAGGGACAGCACCACTGGATGGCTGTGAAGGAACCGTTTGTGGAAGTACACCTTGCTGCTGCTGCTGCTGCCACTGCTGCTGTTTCATCTGTTCCTAAAAAAAGCAGGACCCCGCATCTGAGACTTTAGTTCCATGTGATAAATTAATATAATCAATCAGAAAACAGGCTTTTTTGAAACCTTGAGGGAAAAGAATTCCAAACACATTTGACAGTGAGAGGTGGCAAGATAAAAGAACAAAGAATAAGTTATGACATTTTGCCTTACACTTGACTTAAGCAACGAATCACTCATTAATTATACTAGAGAAACCACTTCCTAGAAAGGAAGATGGTTTCTATAAATGAGGTAGACAGAAAAAAGGAACGACACAGAAGTTTCACAGTAAAGCCCTTATCAACAAACTTTTACTAATTTAAAAGGAGGAAATTTTTCAGGGAAAATTTGTATGCTTTGTGTATTTTGAGTTTTATGTCAAATTATTTCTTATATTACTGAACAATAAACCTTTTAAATCACACATACAAGATAAAATGTTTTTATTGTTACCTGCTGCCGCTGGAATCGTGGTGGTAAAGACTTCTGAAACTGTTTAAAATAGCCAGATAATATAGCAGGCCGAGGCTGAGACCCTGATTCTGGTTCTGTTTCATGTGCTGCTTGTGTGGTCTCTCTTTCACTGCGATTGCTATCTCGTCTACTGAAAACTGGGTCATCTTCTGCCCAAAGGAAAGGTGAAAGATAATTTATACTCATCAACGACACTTGACAAATACATGTTGTTTGTACTGGAGTGAAGTAATTAGATTGATATATTTAAAAAGTTAACAAGGAAGAAAGCATCCTTATTCTAAAACACTTTTGTATTTTAATATTGGTAACCATCAATGAGGTAACATTAGATTAACAAAACCCTAGACTTTCTCAAAGCTGGATTAAGACAGAAATCACATGCCCAAATGCTTTACCATACAAATGTCTGTATTTGATATTTTGTGATAATAAACCATTTCAAATACTACCTATTTTGCACTGATTCACTAAATATTAACACTACTGTCAACATTTACTTGGGGTTCTCTAGGACTTAGGTGAAAACACAAATGGCCTATAAATACTTAAAATAGAACACATTGGTTTACTTAAAAATTTTTTTGATCAGGGGATGTTATCTATAAAGAAAACTCATGAATCTAAGTCTGATGACAACAGAGTGATCACCAGCTATCTTCAAATATATAAATCATTATTCTGTGATATATTTGAAGATAGATGGTGATCACTCTGTTGTCATCAGAGTTTAAAATCATTATTTTATGTAAACGGTATCAATTATGATACACGAGGAGAACCATACACATCCCCCCACACAAAAAAGTTCTCATCCCAAAGAAAACCAGAGCCTTATACGTTCTAGAGAATGCCATTTGTCACAACTACAAAGTCATGCATATTATAAATTCTTTTCTCAGAGAATTAGGGGTGGATTTTAATGGGAAGCTAATGTAATGCCAATGGTAAAACGATGCAGTAAAGAATCACAAATCACATTTTGTCTGTATTACATTCAATATTAAAAATGTTAAAAAAATAAAATATTAGAGAAAAGAGAGCCAAGTAGGTGCAACATTTAAAAACGAAATGCGTACATCTCATGATAAACCCAGCTAAAATTAAACTGCTATCAGAGAACATATAAAATGTGAATGAAAATAAGTGTCACTAAATAACGATTATTAAAAACAAAACCATAATTAATTATGTATATATAGTGGCTGCTGATGGTTAAATTAATTAATCAGGGTCATTACATGTATTCACTGGCAGAACTAGGACTAAAATGAATTTCCTTATTTCTAATCCATGGTCCTTTCTCATTAACTGTGAATGAGATTCCCTAAGAATTGATCAATTTTAAAATAGACAAATGTTTTTCTGTGGTGAGAAATTTTACTTTACCTTTTTTGAGTGTTTTGAGCAAAGTGCTTAAGATATATAATAAAAGCCCATTATCAATATCAACTTATCTCTAGATGGCTTAATATAAAAATTTGTGAAATCTGGTAACTAAACAAATAATCCATATGGGCTGTATCTTATTTTTTTAAAAAAGTGAGATAAAACCCTCTTACTCTTTTTATAGTTACATTAAGGACCAAGTTTGAAGGTAACCCAGAACATAGATAAAAACTTAAAGCAAAACTTTAAACAGCTTTATAACTTCAAGCAGCAGGGTCTTATAGAAAGAGCATGGGTTTTGAGGTAAAAAAAAATTTCAGTATTTCCGTAGCAGAAAATACACTGAAATAAAACTATTTCTATTTTAAATCACTGTGAACTCAAGCTATTCATTAAGACTGAATTTTACAGCAAGTTTGGAGCAAAGTTTTATTAATTAGAGTTTATAAACCAAGTTGGGAAAGAACAAAAAAGCTGATTATAGCTAGCAAAGGCTTTGGATTTTTTTTGGCAGCACTGTGCGGCTTGCAGGATCTCAGTTCCCCAATTGGGTTGAATCCACACCCCCTGAGGTAGAAGCGCGGAGTCTTAACCACTAGACTGCCAGGGAAGTCCAGCAAAGGCTTTTTTCAAAAAGCATAATTACTGTCTGGGAAGCATATAAATGACCTACGGAAGCTTTTCTATTCACACTGGTAGAAAAACAAATATGAAATTATGAACTGAGTACAGTCATTTAATTATGACAATCCAAAATTCCCATTAACCTCTATTCAACTTAAGTTTTAGAGGTATTAACACATGTGAACAAATGAAATTTTATTTAGTAGTTAAATGTCTTGGAATCAGAAAGAGTAGGAGAAGAATCAGCATCTCTTTCAACTATGAAGCTAATACAATTTTGCAGACAAAATAGAACTAAAGGTCATCTAACTATACGGTATCTACAATAAACTCACTTTAGATCCAAATATATACATAAACTGAAAATGAAAAGATGGACAAAGATATCCCATGGAAATAGTAATCAAAAGAGAGCAGGGTGGCTACACTAACATGAGACAAAATTGACTTTAAATCAAAGAAGTTTTACAAGAGATAAAGAAAGTCATTAAATACTGATAGAAGGTTCAATACTGCAAGATACAACAATTATAAAACACTTACACACCTAGTAACAGACCATCAAAATGTATGAAGCAAAATACTGACAGAATTAAGGGGATAAATAGTTGCACATTAATAGTTAGAGGCTTTGGTCTTCCCTGGTGGTTTAGTGGTTAAGAATCCACCTGCCAGTGCAGGGGACACAGCTTTGAGCCCTGGTCCAGGAAGATCCCACATGCTGCAGAGCAACTAAGCCCATGTGCCACAACTACTGAGCCTGCGCTCTAGAGCCTGCGAGCCACAACTACTGAGCCCACGTGCCTAGAGCCTGTGCTCCACAACAAGAGAAGCCATCACAGTGAGAAGCCTGCGCACCGCAACGAAGAGTACCCACAAGCTTGCTGCAACTAGAGAAAGCCCGTGCGCAACGAAGACCCAACACGACCAAAAATAAACAAACGAATTTATATATATATAAATATAGAGGCTTCAACATTCCAATCCCAATAATGGCTAAAATAGCCACAGAGAAGATAAATAAGGAAAAAGAGGACTTAATAAACCAACTAGATCCAACAGACATACAGAACACTCTACCCAAAAACAGCATACACATTTTTCTCGAGGGACATTTCCAGGACAGATCACGTTAAGCCACAAATCGACTCTCAAGAGTTAAAAAGACAGACATCATATAAAATATTTTCTCTAACCACAATGGAATGAAGTTAGAAATCACCAGAAGTAAACCTGAAAAATTCACAAATCTGTGGAAATTAAGCAATACACTCTTTAACAGCCAAAAGATCAAAAAAGAAAAGTGAAAGGGAAATTGGAAAATACCTATGAGATGAATGAAAACAAAAGCACAACATACCAAAACGTCTGGGATGCAGCAAAAGCAAAGCAAAGAGGGAAATTTATAGCTATAAATGCTTACATTAAAAAACAGGAAAGCTCTCAAATCAGTAACCTAGAGTTACGACTTAAGGAATGAGAATAAGAAGAACAAACTAAACCCAAGGTTACTAGAAGGAAATAAAAATCACAGCAGAGATCAAGAAAATAGGAGAATAGAAAAATAGAGAAAAATCAATGAAAACAAAAGTTGGTTCTTTGACAAGATCAACAAAATTGACAAATCTTTTTGTGGGGGGGTGAACTAAGGAAAAAAGAAGACTCAAATTACTAAAATTAGAAGTGAACATGGGGACAATACTACCAATTCTATAGAAAGAAAAAGGATTATGAGAGAATTATGGACAACTGTACACCAACAAACTGGATACCCTAGATGAAATGTACAAATTCCTAAAAACAAAAAATCTACCAAGACTAAGTCACAAAGAAATAGAAAACGTGAATAGAGTTTTAACTAGTAAGGAGACTGACTTGGTAATCAAAAATCTCACGACAAAGAAAAGCCCTGGACCTGATGGCTTCACTGGCGAATTCCACCAAACATTTAAACAACTAACATCAATTATTCTCAAACTTCTCCAAAAATTGAAGAGGAGGGAACACTTCCTAACTCATTTACAAAGCCAGCATCACCTTGATACCAAAGCCAAACAAGAACACTACAAGAAAACTACAGACAAATATCTCTTATGAACACTGATGGAAAAATTCTCAACACAATACTAGAAAACAGAATTTAGCAGTATACTGAAAGTGTTATACACCGTTTACCAAGTGGGATATATTCCTGGGATGCAAGGATCGTTTAACATACAAAAATCCATCAATACATTACACACTGACAGAATGAAGGGAAAATAACACATGATCATCACAATTAATACAGAAAAGGATATGACAAAATTCAACATTTTATGAAAAAAATACTCAAACTAGGAACAGAAGGAAACTACCTCAACATAATAAAATCCACTTATGAGAAACCCACAGCTAATACCACACTCAATGTTGACAGACAAAGCTTTTTTTGTAGGATCAGGAACAAGACAAGGGTGCCTCCTTTTGCCACTTTTATTCAACTTAGTACTGGATAATTTTGAGGGATTCAACACTGCAGTGGAGGAAGTAACTGCAGATGTGGTGGAAACAACAAGAGAACTAGAATTAGAAGTGGAGCCTGAGATATGACCGAATTGCTGCAATATTACAATAAAACTTGAATGGATAAGGAGCTGCTTCCAATAGATGAGCAAAGAAACTGGTTTCTTGAGATGGAATCTACTCCTAGTGAAGATGCTGTGAAGCCTGTTGAAATGACAACCAAGGATTTAGAACATTATTACATAAACTTAGTTTGGGAAGCATTGGCAGGGTTTGAGAGGATTGACTCCAATTTTGAAAGATCTACTGTGGATAAATGCTATCAAACAGCACTGATGTTACAAAGAAATCATTTGTGAAAGGAGGGGTGAATCGATGTGGCAAACTTCACTGCTGTCTTATTTTAAGACATTGCCACAGCACCCCCACCTTCAGCAGCCACCACCCTGATCAGTCAGCAGCCATCAACACTGAGGCAAGACCCTCCCTCACCCCCACAGCAAAAAGATCATGGCTCACTGAAGGCTCATTGATGGTTAGCATTTTTAGCATTGAAGTATTTTTAAGTTAAGGTATGTACATACAGCATATATGTATTTTTAGACAGAATGCTACTGCACACTTAATAGTCTACAGAATAGTGTAAACATAACTTTTATATGCACTGGGAAACCAAAAAATTCATGTGACTTGCTTTATTGCCATATCTGCTTTATTGCAGTGGTCTGGTACCCAACCTGCAACATCTCTGAGGTATGCTTGTGCTCAAAATAAATGAAAGCAGGGTCTCAAAGAGATATATGTACACTCACAGTCACATCAGTGTTATTTAAAATAGGTAAAACATGGAATCAACCCAAGTGTCCATCAACAGATTGGGTAAGCAAAATGTGGTGTGTGTGTGTACTTACATGATGATTAGTAGCCTTAAAAAGGAAGGAAATTCTGTAATATGCTATAATGGACGAAACTTAAGGACATTATGCTAAGCGAAAAAAGCCAGTTACAAAAAGACAAATAGTGTATGATTCCACTTACATGAGGTACTGAGAATAGTCAAACTCACACAGAAAGAAAGCAGAATCACCATCCATGGAGGGGCTGGGGAGAGTTACTGTTTAATGGATACAGAATTTCAATTTAAGAAGATGAAAAGAGGGGCTTCCCTGGTGGTGCAGTGGTTGAGAGTCCACCTGCCAATGCAGGGGACACGGGTTTGTGCCCCGGTCCGGGAGGATCCCACATGCCGTGGAGCAGCTAGGCCCATGAGCCATGGCCGCTGAGCCTGCGCGTTCGGAGCCTGTGCTCCGCAACGGGAGAGGCCACAACAGTGAGAGGCCCGCGTACCGCAAAAAAAAAAAAAAAAAAAAAAAAGATGAAAAGAGTTCTGGAGATGGATGGTAGTGATGGTTCATTATGAATATTTTTAATACCACTGAACTGTACACCTAAAAATGGTTAAGATACTAAACTTTATGTTACATGTATTTTATCATAATAAAAAAAATTACAGAAAAAAACATTTTAAAGTATCCAATAAAATTCAACCTTATCCAAAAAAAACTAATCACTTTTATTTGGATTACAGATTTTAAAAATACAAAAACATCCAATATCCACATGTAATATGAAGTCTTTTGTAAAGCTTATATAAAGACAAACAAGACTATCATACCTTTGTTACAGCTGTTTTCACTTTCTGGTTTTTCTACCATAGGCTCTAAAGTAGGTTCTTTGTGTTCAATTTTTTCCTCCACTTTCTCCCTTTCTTTCTTCTCCAACTCACATTCCTTTTCCTGTTCTTTCACCTTCTGCAGTTCTTTTTCCTTTTCTTGCTGCCGTTCTAGTTCTTTCTCTTTTTCTTGCTTTCTTTCTTTCTCCATTTCTCTCTGTTTTTCCTGTTCTCGCTCCAGTTCTTTTTCCTTCTCCTGTTGCCTTTCCCTTTCTTTTTCCCGCTCCTTCTCTCGCTCCCATTCTTGTTCTTTTTCAAGTTCTTTCTCACGTTCTCGTTCCTTTTCTCGTTCTTTTTCTCGCTCCCTTTCTCTAATTTCCTCTGGAGAGGGTTGTTTGTCCACTATGCCAAGCTTTTCGTCTAATCGTTTAAGCTTCTCTGCACATGCTGCTTTCCTTTGCTCTTCCATTCTTCGCTCTTCCTCTTCACGCCGTTTACGAGCACGTTCCACTGCTGCAGAAAGTTCTGACTGTTGTCTTCTTCTTTGCTTCCATATTTCATCTTCATCTGGGACCTGTTGCTTAGGGGGGAAAGGGCCTGGTCTTCCAGGTACTGCCTGTCGGTCTGGAGGAGGATGCTGAAACATTAAGATAAATTATCAGATGAGTATGACAACAAAGGATATATCATAGACACGGAGCAGGAGCAAAATTCTCCAGTGTGTCAGAAATTTTCCTGAAAAACATACACGTTAAAATGCAAATAAGTAACAATGTGGGGAAAATAGTAAATCCAGTTAATTTTTGAGAATAATTAATCCAGCCATCTAATAAATATTTACTGAGCGTGTGTACCTATTTACTGTGCCAGACATTATTGCTCACTCAGTATTTGCTGAATAAAATTAGAAGTTGTCACAACATGAATTTCAAATTTAAATTTAGAGACAAAGGAAACTTAGAATGTGAGTGCTTTAGCAGGAACTTCCAGAGATGGAATGCCTAAAGAGGGAGAAAAGAAGTCCATAAAGATGCAACATGGCACCACATGAGCCCTGAGAAGATTGAGATACAGTTACAAGGAAAGAGCACACAGTCAAAGATGCTAAGTGAAGGACATAGAGACATTGCTGCTGCTGACATGCCAAAGGAGAGGAAATTCCTATAAAGCAGCTTGGGTAGAGAGAATTCTATCTTTAAACTGAAAGATCCAGAAAGGCGTATCTAGATCCCATGGTGGAGAATGGGAGGATGACCTGAGAGGCTGAGTTTTAACGATTTAATTTTCAACTAACGTGTTCTAAAACAATTACTACAAAGCCTAAAAATGCCAGCAACTTTGCAAAGACAAGCAGGATGAAAAAAGCACATGAAGAGCTGCAATATCAAGGAAGTAAAAAATTTGTTTTAAAAATATTGATTTTGGGGACTTCTGTGGTGGCGCAGCAGCTAAGAATATGCCTGCCAATGCAGGGGACATGGGTTTGAGCCCTGGTCTGGGAATATCCCACATGCCGTGGAGCAACTAAGCCCATGCGCCACAGCTACTGAGCTTGCGCTCTAGAGCCCACACGCCGCAACTATGAGCCCACACACCGCAACTACTGAAGTGCACGTGCTCTAGGTTGCCTGCGTGCCACAACTACTGAGTCCATGTGCTGTAAGCCTGCGAACCTAGAGCCCGTTCTCCGCAACAAGAGAAGCCACCACAATGAGAAGCCCATGCTCAGCAACGCAGCCAAAAAAAAAAAAAAGATTTTTAATAGTATTAGGGTGAAGAAACCTTAAAAGCCATATAATTAGTCAGAATCCGTACAAAAGAGAAAATAATGATATGGTGAAAACACTGAACTGAATACTAAAAGCAAAAAACCCAAACAAACCATGAATCCAGACTCTACCATTTACTAACAGTGCTGTCTTAGGCAAACTGTTTTAATCTCTCTGGTATTTAGTTACTTCATCTATAGCTTGAAAGACAAACTGCAAAAACAAAGTAATTATATAAACACACCTAATTTACACTGTAAACTCACAGAGTAAGCATTTTTTAAAAAGCAACTTCATTGAAGTATAATTTACATAAAATGTGATATATATATTTTAACTGTATAGTTTGATGAGTTTGGACAAACGATAAACTTAGGTAACTACTGCTCCAATCAACATATAGAGCATTTTCATCAGTCCTCTGCCTGTATCCCTGACCTCAAGCAACCAGCAATCTACTTCTGGCAGTATACAGTAGATCTGCCTTTCCTAAAATTTCACAAAAATGGATACATCAAGTTATATTCTGTTTTGTATCTGGCTTCTTGCGTTCAGGGTAATGGTTCTGAGGTCACTGTGTGTAGCAGGAGTTTACTCCATTCTATTGCTGCATAGCATGGCATCATAGGCATATTGTTTCATCTGTAGACGGACATACGGATTGCTTCTGGTTTTTTTTTAACTAGAAATAAAACAGCTATGGTCATTCATGCCTAAATCTTTGTGTAAATGTATGTTTTCATTCCTCTTAGATGAATACCTAAGAGTGGAACTGCCAAGTCATATAGTAAATATGTGTTTCACTTTATAAGAAACTGCCAAACTGTTTTCCAAAGTGATTACAAGGTTTTACAGCTCCACGAGCAACATATGAGGGTATCACCTGCTCTGCATCCTCCCCAGTATTTGGTGTCATCAGCCTTTTAAATTCTGGATGTGTAACAAAATTTCAATGTGGTTTTACTTTCCATTTTCCTGCTGACTAAAGATACTGAACATCTTTTCATGTGCTTATTGGCCACTTGTATACCTTATTTTATGAAGTGACTGTCCAAATCATTTTGTTGGACTTTTTGTCTTATTATTGACTTGTAAGGGCTTTTAAATACACACCCCCCCCATACAAGTTCTTCGTCAGATGTATTAATATTTTTCCTGTGATATCTTTTCTTTGCCTTAGAGATGTTTTTCAAAGTCCAACTGATCGATTTCTTTTTTCTTTCTAATTCTTGCATTTTTTGTCTTATCTAAGACTTTTTGTTGGCCCAAGTTCATAAAGACTTTCTTCTACATTTTCTGCTAGATGTTTTAGTTTTAGCTTCTATGTGTATAGAAATGCTACAAAGAGCATTCAGTGGTTAAAAGGAAAATGACTGGTGGAGATGATGGTGATGGTGATGGTATGTGCACTGTCATTGTACAGTGATCAGGGAAGGCCTGTGCATTGTTAATACCTGAGCAAAGAACTCGATCATAGCAAGAACCTCAGAAAGAGTCTTTTGGTTAGAGGCAACAGCAAGTAAAATGTCTTGAGGGTAAAATTAAAACAAGAGCAATAAAGCCTGTGTGGCAAGAACAGAGAGAGAGAAAAGTAGATGAAATCAGAAAAGGAGACAGAAACTTTAAAGACCATGAAAAGAACCTGAGCAAGGAATAACTGACCTAGTGTATGTATGTATGTATGTATGTGTGTGTACACATATATAGGTAAAACATATACATGTAATATAAGATATATAAATATATACATATTTAAAGTTATATCTGCTATAGGAGAATTCAGGGTGGAGGTAGTGGGTGAGAAGGCAGCAAGACAGGAAAACAAGACGACCTGTTAAGTCCAAATGAAATATATCTGGTGGCAGCAAGTACTCAGTATAGGAATATATTCTAAAGGTAGAGGTGACAATTTGCTGATAGATTAGGTTGGATGTAAGGTAAAAAAGAAGAAAGATATAAGAGTGACTTCTATGTTTTAACCTCAGCAATGTCATTATCTAAGATAGGGAAGACAGTAGCTGAACTGCCTAAGTGTGGGTGGGGGTTGTTATGGTTTGGACTATTAACTGTCAGATATCTACCAGAGATCCAAGTGGAAATGCTGAGCCGATTGTTGAATACATGACTTTCGAAGTCAGGACAGAGCTTTAAGGGCTCGAGATACTTACTGAGTGCCATCAGATGATCCCCCAGGGAAAGAATATAGTTAGAAAAAGAAATGAGAACACAGCCCTGAGCCCTCCAACACCCAAAGGTTTAAGTATAGGAGGTCCAGAAGGAATATAAATTTAAAAAAGAGAACAAAACAGTATGATGTCTCAAAAGCAAGTTTTCAAAAAGTTTTAAGAAGGATGGAGGGATGAAAAGATTAACTATGTCAACTGCTGCTGAGATTAGTAAATGAATACAAGAGAACTGTATTTGGCAAGATGGAACAGTCTTTACTAACCTTGATAATAACAGTTTCAAAGGTATAGTGGGGAGATGAAAGCATAACTGGAGAGGGTTAATGAGAGAGAAAGTGAAGCCAGTAAGTGTAAACAGCTCACTAAAACAATTTTGCCATGAAGGGGAACAGAGATACAGGTAGGAAACTGTGGGGAAATGGAGTGTAGTGGGAGTTGAAGAAGGGCTGGTGTTTAAAACTTTTTTTTAAAGATGAGAGAGAATATTACTGGTAACTGATAGAAGATGGGATCCAGAGAACAAGCAGAAGCGTCGTCCTCAGGAGCAAGGGCAACAGGAAAGAAGTCAGACCAGGAAGCGTACTCAAATGGGAAGAAGAGCTGCTTCTTATTTTCTTAGAAAAATTAGGAATATGCTCATCAGCTGAGAAGGAAGAGGGACAGGCTAAAGAGGAAGACGTGCAGGAGCTACAAGGTAAAGTCAACAACTGTTTCATAAAAATTATAAATAAGAAACACACAGAGGACGTTTCCATTAAAACAAATAGGGTGAATAATACATACAGACCATTAACAAGCATTCAGTTAAAATTTACCTGCTGTGCAAGCAACTTTGGAGGTGGTGGCAAGTGTGAAGATGGTCCACGTTCCTATTATAAAGAAAAGGATTTTTACAAAGTAAGATAAAAAAAATCTACTTGAAATATTTGACTGCAATGTTTTTCAGTGAGACCAAAAGACTGCAAAAAGTAAAACATCTGTATCCTTTTCTCTTTTTAAATAAAAGTACATCAGTCTCTACAAAATAACTTTATGTTCTACAAGCACTCAGCCATTTTAATTAAGGTTACAATCTCAAATTAACTTTGTTAAGAGTAGAATCTTAGTGTACAAATTCTAGAGTTCTAGCCCAGGTAATCTGGCTGTGAAGAAGTATGCCTCTAATTTCAAATTTTTATTTTACGTAAGCACAATTCTTTTTCTAATGGCAAACTAAACCTTTCAAATTTATATAAGGAAAAGAAACATCTAAAACATTGGAACCAGATATATAGAGACTATTCACTTGCTATGATACATATCAGTGTCACACACACGCACGCAAATCAAAACATCAAGATATGGTCTACATTTTTCTATTCTTTTATCATTCCCCATTATTCCAGTAAGTTAAAAGTCACACAAAACACAGATTTTATTTTTAAAAAATCCTTCTTTTCCAGAATTCACAAATTTATTTTCCAATGGCTAACCAATGCCTTAAGAATAAAATTCAAGCCTCTTGTATAGCATACAAGATTTAACGACTACTAGTTCTTACATAGCTCTCTTACTCCTCTCCCATGTCAAACTGTTGGGGACTTCTTGATTAGGCCATGCTTTACTATACTTCTCTACCCTGAACATGTTCCCACTGCTTGGAATCACCCTTTTCCCTTTGTTTACTGGCTAATTCCTGCTTCAAGTATCAAGTCTTTTGTGAAACGTTTTACATAGAATTTTCTAAGAACTATATGCACCCTATCATGGCACTGTTAGCTACTTACTTTTAGCTCCCTGAAGGCACCAATTCCTCCATCTGTTTTGTATGAATTCAACAAATACATGCTGAGTATACTATGAATTACTTAAGTAGGCTCTCTGGAAGATAGCCCTGTTAAATTCTCACTTTGCAGTGCAGTTCTTGCTACATCTTTGAGGTAGGATCAAGTGTATTTGTTGCCCACATACCTCCCCCTTTTTAACAACATTCTTCAAAATGGCTCAGACTACATAGATTTCTCTACTCCCTAGTGTGATTTCCCTACTCAGATAACATACAATTTCACACATGAATACTAACTAGGATTTACAAAGCATTCAGTAAACTATAAAGCACTTCAGTTATGTTAGTTTGGAAAAACAATTTATCCCTCCACTCTGACGTGCCCAAGCTGCTATAAGAAGGAAGAGTGAAACTTTAGTTTCTACTTGATAATTTTAGCTACTGCATTGATAATTCCTGTTAGTATGCAATAAAATTATGGTTTAGGTCTAGAGCTATTTAAGAAAAAATATATAGTTCCCATTTCCTAAGTCTTTTTCCAACTAACTCTATGATTATGAGGTCAATTCATCCTTGTCACTTGTCTGCAGTGACAAGAATCTCCATGAGTCCAACAAACCTGATTAAGTGGAGGTCCTTTCCCATAGGGACCTTTTGCTACTGATGGATGGGCAGGTATCTGAGAAGATGACTTAGTGTTGAAAACTTCATCTGCTTCTTTTCGGTTTTCAGTGTTTACAGAGGCTTTTGAACCTTGATCCTCACTGAAGAATCAAAATCCAGGTGAAATAAAAAATAGAGTGGACAGAATGTACCATAAGTAAATGCATTTTCTCAACGTAAAAAAGACATTATTTCCATACAATTTCAGGGGAAAATGTATCAAGGAATGAGATGGTGTTGTAACCTAGCAGTGCTAATTTATTCATTCAAGAAATATATGCTATATATCTATAATGCGATGGGGCCTGGGCTTGGCCAGATTATCACCACAAGATACAAGATGCGATATAGTACTTATCAAATACGGACACTCACACTTGACACAATATGATTCCATCACTTTCTATTACCCCCACCCAAAACTCTCATCTGAACACAACTGAGTAATATTCCAGATAATTAATTAATTAATGTATTCTAATTTGTTCTGATTTAATGAAAAAGAGAAATCAAACTACAGTATTTTAGTATGCATCTCACAACTGATCATGAAACAGCAGTGTATTACAACACTATGGCTGAAAAATTATACCAATATGTGCATGCAAACTCCTGTTTATCTTAAGAGCCCAATTTTTATGTTACATAACCCATATATTCCTGACTATGATGCCCCTATATTCCAGAAAAAAAGAGAAAAAGCTCCTATTTTCCAAGACCTTATTGCTCCTTGCTAAGTTTAAAAAAATCAAAGACTTGAAGCAGCTGTTGTAACCCAAGTAATTTTTCTCCAATTTTATAAATATGGATCAGGTCAAGTAAGTAACAAATTTTAAATGGTCCCGAATATGGTTTCTCAAAATATTTCCAATTAGATGACAAGCATCTAAATAGCTTCTTTTAAAAAATATGTATTTTCTTTAGAAACATCAAACTCTTAATTCCTTGATTATCTGCACTTTTAAAATTTGGCTCATTAATCACCTTCCCACTCAGTAAAAATCTTTGGAGTAGAATGTAGAAATTCTATAAGCGGGGAACAAATACCTATTAATGAAACCTCTCTGCGTAAATGGCTCATGTTACATCAACAAATTCATACTATTATTAGTAAGAGATATCACAACTTACCTGCTGTTTTCCTTAGGACTACTACTTCCTTGCTCATCATCATCACTGAAATTCAGCTGTTCTGTATAATCTACTTCCATCTGAGCACCTATTAAATTAAGGAGAACTCAGACTGACTGTTTCAAAGCATCTAAAAACTAAAAGTGCTTAATTAATCTTGCCTCTTACCTGCCCAACCTTCATCAGCTTCAGCATCTAGGTTATCAAACTTATCAAGCTCCTTCAGCTCTGATGCACTAAGGATGGAGGGGCGTTCAGGCTCAGAGGCCCATGAAGGAGGTGGGCCTCTTCCTCGAAGGCCTCTAACCAGTGACAGGTTATGAGAGAAAAGGATACTAAGTTTTAATGACACTAAATTAGGAAAATATTAAAAGACTGGAATTTAGTTCATTTCAATTCAGCATTAGTTTTCCATACCGTGATATACAAGATATTTTGCACCTGACATGTATGAAGAGATTATAAAATTAGCAAAGAAATTTAAGACAATACATAATTATATTTCTTATGCAGATATTTAATAGCAAAGTTTTCGAACATCTAAAATAAAACAAATATATGTTAAAGGATGATATGGCTAAGACTAATACTAATCTCAAAATACACTAAGCAAAAAAAAAGAGAATGGGGGTTATCAACATCAAGGAAGGAAGAAGGAGTAAACAAGTGCCATCCATTTTAGGGGCCACAATTTTCAGTTTTCAGAATTTTATGTCAGCTGATTTAAAGTTTTAGAAGAATAAAGTATTTTTGTTCTGTCTTACAAAAGTTAGCCAATTACTTGTTAATGGCAAATGTACCTTGAGGACAGAATAATAAATCCCCATAATCTACTCAACCTCCAGAAAATCTTAACAAGTAAACATATACCCTGCAAACTTTAATCATTTAATAGTCTTACTTGTTTGTTTCAGTTAAAGAAGGTGGAAACCTCATGGGACCATGTAGAGGAGGATAGGCCATCCTTGGATACTGCTGAAACATCTGTATAAAAGAAACAAAAATTGATAAAATCTAGCTACCCAGTTATTTTTTTTAAAAAAAGATTACCCTGACTAAGCCTGAAATTATAATTTATAGAAATGATTATAATAAACAGTACTGTCAATAACTAATTTTATCTACTGGTATAGATGATCATTCACCCTCAACAACAAGCCATTTATAAATCTACTGCCTCCATCAAGTCATTACAAATAGAGATAATAACTAGGACACATCTTATTAAGAACTTCTGTTATCCCATTAATAAAGTTACATAAAAATGACTGTGTACTGAAATGAAAAAGTAAAAACGACATGCATGCACCCCAGAAAACTTCAGTTTCTTAACCAAGTTCAAATATCAATACTTGAAATGATATGTGAGACCTCATCCTAATGCAAGAGTAGATTAACTGAAAGCAGATTTGCTGATAAAAAGGAACTCAGTTCAGATAAAAGGATAGTCCATGACCCAACAGAGCTGAAGGAGGAAGTGGGTAGGGAGCTAATTGAGAGATTTTCTATGGGTAGGGCATAGGTGGATTCTGAGTCATCACACAGATAGTAATTATATACAGAGGCCCAAAGATGATGCTCTCCACGGCAACTTGGCTTTGAGAATCTGACTTTAGGAGAATTCTAAGATTATGAAGACAAATAATAACACCAAAGGATTCATCCTATGATTTGGAAGGGAAGAAATGTCAAGGAGTGCTTGATTATTTACTATTTGCTTATATCCAGGTTAAATTATGTTTAAAAAATGAAATTGTATTATCTTAAATACATAATTTATATCCTGAAATAGTTTAGTTTTTCTTTAAAAAAACTGATGAGGGAATTACTTTATACTAGAAGTAAGGCTATGTTTATATGATTGTGCTGTTTAAGAAGAAATTTCTAAGTAGGGTTGGAGCAAAAGTTAAGATAAGCAACAGCTGAAACACAACAGGAGAAGCTTTTTGTTTGGGGAATACTCTGGAGAATTTTCGGTTGCATCACACTTTGCACTGAAATTAGCAAATACACTATTGGAGGCAAATGTTCATAGGTTAAGTTGCATTAGATCCTTCTGCTGATTATTTAGGCATAGATATTAATTTCACGTGGTATTAATAAATGTTTGAAATTTAGAAATTTGCCACAAAAACTGAAGAAACAGGGGACTCCCCTGGTGGCGCAGTGGTTAAGAATCCGCCTGCCAGTGCAGGGGACATGGGTTTGATTCCTAGTCCTGGAAGATCCCACATGCCACGGAGCAACTAAGCCCGGGTGCCACAACTACTGAGCCTGCACTAGAGTTGCATAAGCCCCAACTTTTTAGAGCCTGCGAGCCACAACTACTGAAGTCCATGCACTCTAGGGCCCGTGCGCCGCAACTACAGAAGCCTGCATGCCTAGAGCCTGTGCTCCACAACGAGAAGCAGTGGTTAAGAATCCGCCTGCCAACGCAGGGCACATGGGTTTGATTCCTAGTCTTGGAAGATCCCACATGCCACGGAGCAACTAAGCCGTGCGCCACAACTACTGAGCCTGCACTAGAGTTACACATACTCCAACTTTTTAGAGACTGCGAGCCACAACTACTGAAGCCTGCGTGCCCTAGAGCCTGCACGCCGCAACTACTGAGCCTGCACACTGCAACTACTGAAGCCCATGCGCTCTAGGGCCCGCGTGCCGCAACTACTGAAGCCCGCGCGCCTACAGCCTGTGCTCTGCAACGAGAAGCCACCACAATGAGAAGCCCACGCACTGCAATGAAGACCCAACACAGCCAGAAAAATAAAGTGAAAAAAAAAATGCAGAAACAACTATAAGTTCTCAACACATAATAATCGTGTTTTAAAATGTTTTTGTTTAGTGAAACATTTTATTTGAATAAATTCATTAATGAAATTGGGAACAAAGCTCACTTGGTCTCCCCTCTTACCTTCCCCCTTATCCCTATGCCTGGATATTCAGGCAGGGGTCCCTGGAAGCACAATTTGAAAAATCTTAGGAGACAAGTATTTGGATGCAAATCATTATTCAAGGTCAGGTTAGCATGTAAGACTGTTTTATCATTCACCCCAAATTTTTAAGAAAATATTTAACAAGTAATTGTATTTAATAATTTATTTCCCTCTACCTTAGAATGGTTAAGTAATGATACAAAGAAAAAATAGAAAATATGGTTGGACCTTGACTACTTAGGAGTTAAGTCATAAGAAAAATAAATGTATGAACTAGATTGTTCTTTCCTTTGAGATTAATGGTTTTCTCAAAAAATGTAAATTTATTTACTTGAGTACATGTAACTTGCCATATAATTTCACAGTAGACTGAGAGCAAACGAATGAGGACACCAAATCTAACTACTAATTTATAGGAAATGTGGGCATCAAAAGTATATATATATATATATATATGTGTGTGTGCGTGTATATATGTGTGCGTGTGTGTGTGTGTGTGTATATATATATATATATATATATATATATTTGTTTATTTTATAAATTTCCCATGCCCAAGAAGCAACCACTATTAAGTTTTGTTTCTTTTCTCTTTTTTTTTTGGCCACACTGTGTGGCATGCAGATCTTAGTTCCCTGACCAGGGATCGAACCCGTGCCTGTATTGCGAGTGTGGAGTCTTAACCACTGGACCGCCAGGGAAGTCCCCTCAGAAGTATATATTAAATGAAACTACAAAGATGGAATCAGCAAAATCCAGACCATGAGAAACCACAGGAAAACAAATTGTAATAGATATGCTCCAAAGGAAACAAGAGATAAAGGAAAAGAGGTACCCATAGATAACAAGATTACTAAGAAAAATATAAACCATCTCAAGAATAGATGTTACCTGGATCCTAATTATGAGATAATCAGGGAAACTAGAATATTGACTTGGTATTTTAAAAAGAATTTTCAGGGACTTCCCTGGTGGCGCAGTGGTTAAGAATCCACCTGCCAATGTAGGGGACACAGGTTCAATCCCTGGTCCAAGAAGATCCCACATGCCATGGAGCAATTAAGCCTGTGTGCCACAGTTACTGAGCCTGCGCTCTAGAGCCTGCAAGCCACAACTACTGAGTTCACATGCCACAACTACTGAAGCCCACACGCCTACAGCCCGTGATCCACAATAAGAGAAGCCACTGCAATGAGAAGCCCATGCACCTCACCAAAGAGTAGCTCCTGCTCACAACTAGAGAAAGCCCGCACGCAGCAACGAAGACCCCACCCAGCCAAAATAAATAAATAAGAATTTCTTTTTAGGTGTGGTAATGGCACTGTGGATTTTCCCCTAGTCTTTATCTTTAAAAATATAACCTAAAATATGTATGGATGAGATGATGTATCTAGGATTTTATTAATCCCAGGTGGTAAGAAATAGGTAAAAAAGATGGACCACAAATCGATAACTGTTGAAGATGTATGGTAGTTATGGGAGGAAGAAAGCTCACGCTGTCTTTTATCATTTCTATTTTTGAATGTTAAAAATATTCCATTATAAAAAGTTTTTTTTAAAAAATTCAAGGCATACTAATAAAAACTTTAGAACTAAAGCAGGTATTAACCTTTTCTTGTGCTATGAACAACCCCTCTGGCAGTCTGATAAATCTTACAGACCTCTTCTCACAGAAATGTTTTTAAATGCATAATTAAAAACACAGTATTATTACTAAAATTCTGTTACCACAATATTTAAAAAACAAATTTGTGATACAATAATGTATGTGCTTCATTAAATAACACTAATAACTATTTTGAAGTAATGCTGAGTATAAACAATATTTGCAATACCTAAAAACAATGTAATGTGATATGAAAATACCTATGATCCTTAAGGATAAAACATGGGTACTGCTGATACTTTCTGTGATTTGATTCCTAAGTTCATAATCAAAGAAAATTTTAATTTTTAGTTAGATGTTAATGAAAATAAAGACCTCAACTTTTTCCCATTCCAATTCTTTCCTTGGAATCCAGATCAAAAACCTCTTATTTAACCACTTGCTGATTCAACAATACTCACGTAAGAAGGCATCATAGCTCTGTATTGGGAAGCAAGGGCAGGCTGTTGTCCATTCAGTTTAGCCTGTGGAGGACCACAAGCTATCCTCTTTTCCACCACTTTGAGGATATCATTTTGGTCTGATGTTCCAGCTGTGCTTTCATCCTGGCCAGACTTTTCATCTTGATCAGATGTTAAAGGCGAACTAGCAGATTTACCACCATCTCTCCAACAAGCAACATCTGGTATGAAGAAAGAGAAAAAATAAGAAAAAAATCTGAAAATGGAACAGAGTGAAACCAAACTAGGCACACTTCAAGAGAAGCTAAGCAAGTAAGCATAGTGAAGGAATAGTGAAAGTCTAATCTAGGCTGTAGTAGAAATTTAGACTTTGAAGGTGTTTAGGTAGTCAAGAGCAGTGGCTTCCAAAGCAGAGAGCATGTACCTCAGAGCAGCGGTCCCCAACCTTTTTGCCACCAGGGACCAGTTTCACGGAAGACAATTTTTCCACGTACGGGGGGAGGGCGGGTAATGGTTCAGGTGGTAATGCGAGTGATGGGGAGCGGCAGATGAAGCTTCCTCACTCGCTGGCCGCTCACCTCCTGCTGTGCGGCCTGGTTCCTAACAGGCTGTGGACTGGTACTGGTCTGCGGCCCAAGGGTTGGGGACCCCTGCCTCAGAGGGTACCACCAAAAGCAAATACTGGGGTCAGGGAAGTAAATATTAGAACTTCCCTATTAAGCTTCACCAATTTTTGATACAGAGATTAAAATCACTGTTATACCTGAGGTGTCCTGAAGAAGGGCGGGGGGAGTTCCACAACCCAGAAGGATTGACAGTGATACATGCTCTCATTCGTTTTCAGTCTACTATTGCTAGTTACATGTGCCCAAGTGAGCAGATTTAGTGACTGCATTACCTGATTCAACTACACTTAACCAAATAAAAGAGATAAATGGTTTTACAAGGAAACCCTGTTTGGTTCGAATGGTCTCTACCTCCTGCTATTCACACCCTGTGTAGTCCCCTCTCAGCAGTGTACCAGGATTGGTCTGTGTAACCTGTAGAATAAGGCAGAAGTGTTGGCTGTCTTCTCTGAGAACAGGCTATGAAAGCCTAGGGGTTCCATCTTGGGTGAGAGATGTCTGTCTGTCCCTCCTTATTTTTTCTGAGGAAATCTGTTGTGAGCCGCCCACATACAAATGAGCCACCATAAGAGAGCTTAAAACAGCAGCCCTAGTCAAGTCAGCATCAGATGACAGTTTCACTGCAATTCTGTTGACAGAGAACCAACAAACCCTGAGCTAGAACCCCCAGCTAAGTGGCTCCCAGATTCCTGACCCTCAGATACTGTGTGAAATGGTAAGCCCAGTTCAGTTTGTCTTTTTAAGCTGCCAAAGTTGTTACACAGCAACAGGTAACTGGTGAAAAGAAACTAAACAAGAGAACAGTGGAGCTGACACATCTATTCCTAATACAAACTCATCAACCGCATTACAGTAATTAAAAATAAAAATTAAAAAAGGTGATTTTCCCAGACCTGGCAAGAAATGAGCCAAAGAGATATAAAATGTATTAGGTTATCAAAAACATGGATTTGTAACCATTACTGTAAATAGGAACTTCCCTGTACATGGTACAGGGTTCTTTGAGATATTTGGTAACAACACTATGAATCCAATATAATTTAAGATGTTTTAAAATCTCTCAAAGATTTTATACTTCTATTTTTAGTTTCTGCTTTATAATGTACATAATACGAGTATCTCTTACTATCCAAATTGATTGGTACCTCGGTTTGAGTTCAGAATATTAATAGAAAGCAAATGAATGGATATAAATTATAAACAAATATTTGCATATTGGGGAGGTGTGCTAAAAAATTTTACTATTGTAAAAATGACCAAATATTGATGTGCAAACAAGTCACCTAGGCATCTTGTTAAAATGCTGACTTTTGATTTAGTAGGTTGGGTGTGAGGCCCAAGACATATACTTCCAACAAGTTCTCAAGTTAAACTGATGCTGTTCACATAAAAACCATACTTGAGTGGCAAGCAACTACAGTTACTATCTGCCTTTTCAAACTAGGTGAGTCATCATACATACAACAATAGCAGACAGGAGGTTATATCACAAGATAAAACACAAATATAATCTCATTCTGTATTTTTATTAAATAGAAAGTATTCTTACTTGGTGGGCGTAAACTGGGTCCAGGTCCATAGCTGTCATCAATTGATTCTTTTTCTTTTTTTTCTTGATCCCCAGCTGCCTGCAGGCTGGGAAATTCTTGCTGAAAATGACTATTCACCTGGATTCCTATGGATATTTTTTAAAAAACATTACATGTAACTTTTATTCTGAAGACAATTCAAAAACCCTCCCAGGATAGAGCTCTCTGTCTTTTTTTGATAATTTATTCCACATTTCAGTGTTGACTGTTCGTATCCATAAAACTTTTAAATTTATCTAGAATTAGAATCCCTTGGAAAGTTAATGAACAGCCATGAGGAAATAAAAATCTAAGAAAGGAGTCTGCCAGACATTGTTCCAGTGGACTCATTAAAGATAATGAGGAAAGTAAGGAGAATTTCACTTCTGTTTCTCTTTTATTACAACTCTTTTCATTTTCAATATAAGTAAAATTCCTTTACTAATAAATAACTCTAAGAATCAGTTCAAATAATACTGCTAAAATAGAATTTATGAATCAACACTACAAGTATCATGGTGAGACTAAAATGCTTCATTTTAATTTATTGCGGAGATACTGATTGCCCCTCACTATTCACTCATTCACCTATCTACCTACCTGCCCGCCTATTTATTTTTATACTTCCATAAATTTAAAAGAGCTGATTTTATTAAAGCCCAGGTGGGTTTTTCCATACAATGTTTTATAGACATGTTTTGCAAGTGGGAAAATTAAGTTTTGTTGGGGATTCCAAACATTCCTAGCAGGGAGGGAAGTATTACAGCTACTGTGCTTCATGGCTACTCTCTAGGTCTTCTCTACCATGGAAATCGTGAACAGCGTATTTGAAACAGAAGAGGTTTAGGGGCACAGATGGAAAATAATATGGTTTCTAGCAATCAACATAACGTCTGGGTACTTTTATGTCTCAGAGCTGAAGGCACAAGATTTTGTCTGGTCATGTAGGGTAAAGACAGAGTAATGTGGGGCACAAGGTACCTTAAAGACTCCTTCTTTAATCCCTATTATTGGCTCATACATGGCTCTTAACACTGAAACTTAACTAGCCCAAGAGAATTTTTACAAGACCCTTTTTTTCAGGGCCTGATAATATCTTTTGACAGTGTTCTCTACCCCTGCCAAAACACCATAATTCGCCCCTTATCTCCTGCATGGCTGTTCAGTAACTATCAAGCCTAACCAGTTTCCCCAGCTAATGTCCACTTACCATCTCCTTGCCCACCTTGCTTGTTACTGGCCCATGATTTGGGAGCAGGTGCTACTTCTGGGGGAGCTGCAACCCCAGGTTTTGGTTGTGCTGGTGGAACTTCTGGTGCTCTTAAAAAAAATATGAATCCATTATTTCAGATATTGTATGTTTAAATAAAATAAATATTGCATTTAAGCTAAATCTGTATACAAATTATTTTGGCTACATATTTACTCAGATGCACACCACCATGTTTTCCCTCTGCAACATCCCTTTAAATGAAGTACAGCTATTTTTGTCCCCTTTCATTTCTACCCATGAATAACCCAAGGAGATGACAGCTTTGTTTTTAATTTTGGAAAGAAAAGGGGAGGGAGGGAGGGAGGAGGGGAGGAAGGAAAGAAGAGAAGGAAAGAAAGAAAAAAAAGAAGCACTCATTATTGAACATAGCTGCCAAAAATTTGTTTTGAAGAAGTGAACATTTATAATTAGGAATAGCATTATAGTCATACATATAGTCTGGATTGGTGGAATTAACCAGGGGCTAAGGCTAAGCAAGCTCTCCATTTGGCAGTCAACAGTTTCACCACTGTACATATTACTGTTAATCAAGAGGTAACTGCAACCTGCCTGATGCATCTCCATGAGTAAAAGGTGTTTTAAAAGGGTCTATAGTTTTATTCAATTCTTGTAAGGAGTTAAGGCTTAAAAATGAAAAAGGCAGTTAACAGGCTTAAGAAATGCGATATATTTCTGGTATACTTAGACCTAAAACTGACTTGCTACTATAAAATAATTCTATAACAACTAAGAAGTAGAGAACAATAAGTCTTTAGTTAGCTTCGCCCAAGCAGTTGTATTTATTATATAAAGCTCCCCAAACCAGAATATAGAAATTTAGTAACAGATATAGGCAAAAAGCATTAAGTACTCATGTTCTTGTCTTATCTTTAAAAACTACCACTACTTAGCTTGGCCATTTAATAAACCAAGAGCCCTGAATACTCCGTGACACAGAATGCTAAATATTTATTGAATGAATGATAATTAAGTGGGATATTACTAATTCCATGTCAGCTTTCTCGTGAATTCTTTACTCATTCAAATAATATTACTTGAGCACCTACGATGTGCATCAGGTATAGTTTCAATGAATCAGGCAGACAGAAACTCTTAGCTTCATGAAAAGTAGT
The DNA here is from genome assembly GCF_964165515.1 of Mesoplodon bidens. Classification (NCBI taxonomy): domain Eukaryota; kingdom Metazoa; phylum Chordata; class Mammalia; order Artiodactyla; family Ziphiidae; genus Mesoplodon; species Mesoplodon bidens. Next base: position 29,803,451 of record NC_138177.1, on the reverse strand, counting down.
TAACAGAATCAACTCTTAAATCATTGTAGAAAGAGAATGCCTGATTTGGTGAGGATGGGATAGGAGGGAGCCTGACAGTGTATGATACAAGGAAAACTGTGATTAGCAATTCTGTCAACTGTTCTACCCTGACACATAAAAATACTGACACTAAACCCAGGCATAGGAAAAATTACACAAAAGTTGACTATATAAAACACTTTAAAGGGCATAGCACAACACCTAGCACATAAGGAACTCAAACATAAGTTCCCACAAAGAAAGGGGAATGATTTCATTCTTTAACAGACTTTGACTCACTTTTCTTCTTCATGTTGCTCTTGTTTTGATGCCCATCCTGTGCCATCTTTAGGTACGATGTTCACATTAGGATCATTGCCTTTGTTTTCCGCTTTGAGACTTGGGAGGTTAGCAGGTGGAGGCATACGCCGTGAAATACCAACTTTTCCAAGACTCTGCAATCCATGCCGAGCTGCAACTAAAGATCAATAACATCAACTTTCTTAGTAACTACTTTATTCTTAAAACAAAATAAAAAGACAATAGGAATTAACAGGATCTTGAATTATTATTCTCTACTTTAAAATGAAAAAATTAAAACTAAGCCACACACCTACAACATAACCCAATGTAGATATTATACTAAAATTAACTATCAAGCCACTGAACAGGTGCTTTAAAAATTCTAACAACTGGGACTTCCCTGGCAGTCCAATGGTTAAGACTCCACGCTTCTGGGCTTCCTGGGTGGCGCAGTGGTTAAGAATCCACCTACCGATGCACGGGACATGGGTTCAAGCCCTGGTCCAGGAAGATCCCACATGCCGTGGAGCAACTAAGCCCGTGAGCCACAACTACTGAGCCCGCGCACCTAGAGCCCATGCTCTGCAACAAGAGAAGCCACCGCAATGAGAAGCCCGGGCAACACAATGAAGAGTAGCCCCCGCTCGCCACAACTAGAAAAAGCCTGCGCGCAGCAACAAAGACCCAAGGCAGCCAAAAATAAATAAATAAATAGAGTATACAGAAAACAAATAAAATAGAACATACATTAAAAAAAAATTCTAACAACTGAACCAACCCTATAAACTATGAAAAAGAAAACACTGACAATGTTGTTTTTTAATTTTTCCAGGGAATCGATTTTAAACTCGAAACTTCATACATTAAAGAATAAACATGATATGAAACAGACTCACAGACATAGAGGACAGACTCGTGGTTGCCAAGTGGGAGGGGAGTGGTGGGGGGTGAACTGGGAGTTCGGAGTTAGCAGATGCAAACTATTAAATACAGAATGGATAAACAACAAGGTCCTACTGTATTCAATATCCTGTGATAAACCAGAATGGAAAATAATATGAAAAAAGATTGTATGTATATGTGTAACTGAATCACTTTGCTGTACAGCAGAAATTAACACTACTGTAAATCAACTATACTTGAATAAAATAAATTTTAGAAAAGAAGAAATATGCTACCCTTATGTACATAATGAACACTGTTAATGCACCATACAGTTATCATGTGCACATGGTCCAGTTTTCACTCTTCACTGTAAACACTGGGTTCAAGGTATTAAAAAACAAAACTAAGAACCACAGGACTCTCTCTAGTCCATAACTAAAAGTGGTAGAATAAATCCACTAATATATAGCTTTATGCCTATTAATCTCATTGACCAAGTCTCCCTTTTGGAACCACATAGTTTTATTTATTTTCTGATGACAACAAACAGGGAAAAAAACCATATTTTAAAACATTAATAAATTTTCAACTTTAAAAAATTCATATCCCTTCAAAGATGTGTACGTATATAAAAAGCCCAATGTAAACAGGGCTGCATTAACATATGTTTGCCCTAGATCCTAACAGCAATAGCTCTAGTGTGTCATTTATAGTAATAAAACAAAACCATGAAAACTATAAAAAATATAAATGCCACTTGATTTTACTCACCTGTAGTTTTCTGAGTTTCTAATGATTTACCCTTGTAAGTATTAAATAAACTGAGTGTCGCATACTTTTTCCCATCCTTTGCTTTTGTGTTCTGGCCTGACTTCTCCGACATTTCAGTGGAAACTCATCGAGTCCAGAACGTCCTGCCACACCCCTTAAAACCAGTCTTTAAGATGCACATAAGAAAGAAAAACGAGGAAAACTTTAGAATTAGTTTACTAAAAGCTGTTAGTAAATTCAAATGTTCACAGAAATTCTGAAAAATAAAAACATGAGAAATTAAGTCAATCTTCAATAACTCACATCAACAATAATTACAAGAGCCTGTTTAATACTGTAAAATTCCAACAACCAAAATGTGACAAAATTAATCAAAATAAACTTCCATATGCTTGGTGAGTATATTGTTTATGATTTGTAACCATTTAACTACACTATAGAGAATAAGGGTTTTAATCCATACCGAGATGAACAGTTCAAATACAGTGAATCTATGGATAATGTCTTTCTATTTAATAAACAAATATCATTCAACTTAATAGGGTTGAGATGACTGGCATGATCAGCTTACACATATGGAATCCAAACATGACAGAAGGATAACATCGTTTCCCTATAAACTGCATGCCTGTGTTTTCAGGCAGTATGTGTCTAACAAAGATCTATTAGTTTAACAGTTTAGAATAGAAAGAACATTCTATTTTCTCGGCGTTCTGCAAAGGGTAGAATACTTCTTTATAAACCCAAGGTACATAGAAACAATATTCTATTTCATGGCTATGAAGTAAGTGTTCAAGAAATGGTGTACACTTGTCAAAACAAATCTGTGTATATGAGAAGTTATTAGAAGTACACAGTATTTTAATGAACATTCATATACAAAGAGAATGTTCATCTTTGGAACTAATGTACCCCAATTTAAAACTAGTTTATTAATAAACAGGGCGAAAGACACAAAGTAGCTCTCATACTATTTCCCTTCAATTTAATGAGGTGTACATTATCAACCTTGGGAGTTGGATTTTTTCTGTGTTTTATTTTGTTTTCACAGTGGACGTAGGACAGGAGGCGGTGAATTCTACCAATAAACCATCAACAGCTAAAAGCATGGGAGCTAAAGATAACACAGAATAGTATATAATGCAAAAAGCATTCAAAGTCAAGGAATGCCTGTGTAGACCCTACTACCATCATAAAAGTCATTTTAGGTACTGGTTTTACATTTGTCAATTGCAGAATAAGCATCACATGCAGAGATGTGATTTTATATTCATATCACCTGCCACAATATTTATGGAGTTCCACAAAATTTATCAATAATTTTCACATCTGTTATCTCATTTCAGTCTAGTAACTTTATGATACAGTTAGTATTCTGATTTTACAGATAAGGAAACTGATGTTCATAGGTTTCAAGCTGCCAGAGAGTCAGCTTCTCAGGCCAATAGAATAGAGAATAAATTTATTCTTTCATATCCTATGAGCCTCTCCAGTATAAAACTCAAGAAGGCTTTATAGTACCTACTACCCCCCTCCAAAAGTAAAACATAAATACACATGATTGAAGCTAGTACAAATGCATTCAAAAGATAATTCAATCAAAGATAAGAACAAACTATCACAATGTACCTATTTCTATAAAAGATCATGCATATCTAAGACAAAGAATTTACAGCCATATACAATAAGACTGGATAAATCAGAAAAGCCAATTGCCCTCTAATGGTTTGCCAGTTATATGTGGGCACTTTCAGCAATCCCACCCCTGGGCCTATATGCAGAGAAATCTCTAATTTGAAAAGATACATGCACCCCACCCCTATGTTCACAGCAGCACTATTTACAATAGCCAAGACATGGAAGCAACCTAAATGTCCTTCGACAGATGAATGGATAAAGATGTGGTATGTATCACAATGGAATACTACTCAGCCATAAAAAAGAATGAAATAATGCCATTTGCAGCTACATGGATGGACCTGGAGATTATCATACTAAGTGAAATCAGAAAGAGAAAGACATATACCATATGATATCACTTATATGTAGAATCTAAAATATGATACAAATGGGCTTCCCCGGTGGCGCAGTGGTTGAGAGTCCGCCTGCCGATGCAGGAGACGCGGGGTTCATGCCCCGGTCCAGGAAGATCCCACATGCCGCGGAGCGGCTAGGCCCATAAGCCATGGCCGCTGAGCCTGCGTGTCCGGAGCCTGTGCTCCGCAATGGGAGAGGCCACAACAGTGAGAGGCCCGCGTACCCACCCCCAAAAAAGATACAAATTAACTTATTTACAAAACAGAAACAAACTCAAACATAGAGAACAAACGTCTGGTTTTACCAAAGGGGTTAGAGGGGTGGAGAGGGATAAACTAGGAGTTTGGAATGAGCAGATACAAACTACTAAATATAAAATAGATAAACAACAAGGTCCTACTGTATAGCACGGGGAACTAATAAACCATAATGGAAAAGAGTAGGAAAAAGAATTTATATATATATATATATATATATATATATATATATATATATATATATATATATATAATCTGAATCACTTTGCTGTACACATGCATATGTAATGTGTTTATATATACTGTCCAATGCAGGTAGGTATGTGTAATTTTACTTATATATAAATAAAACTAGAACTTAAGATACTGAATTGATGTGATCCCTAACAGAGAGGAAAGAAATGAAGTGAGCCCTATGGTTTCCTGAGCTTACTGCCTGGAGAGCTCCCAGGTCATGGCACTGAGAAGGGAACTCAGAAGAGAATCCAAGTGGAGGCTGGGAGACTCCCTAAGTTGAAGAAATGAAGCTGGGCATTCAGGATGACCAAGGTAGCTAGGATATAATACTGGAAAGAAGAGAGGTATACAAAGAGAAAATGCTACAGATCTGCAGAAGATCTGTTCCCCCTTGTGTATTCAGCAGAGTATCAATATGTACGTGTGTGAGGAAACCACCCAAAGCCAGGAAAGAACCATCTGAAATAATCAGAGGGAACAGTGCCTGTTGCTCAGGAAGGACTGGGAATAGCACCAATTCTCACATGCTAGACTTTAAATCACACTGTTTCTGGTAACCGAGTCCCAAGCAAATCTAAAGAATGTTTATTTTAAAAAATGGGAAAATATCCAGCACCCAAGAAGGCAAAATCCACATTGAACAATTTAATTAAAAACTACGCAGGTAGGGCTTCCCTGGTGGTGCAGTGGTTGAGAGTCCGCCTGACAATGCAGGGGACACGGGTTCGTGCCCCGGTCCGGGAAGATCCCACATGCCGCGGAGCAGCTGGGCCCGTGAGCCGTGGCCGCTGAGCCTGTGCGTCCGGAGCCTGTGCTCCGCAACGGGAGAGGCCACAGCAGTGAGAGGCCCGCATACCGAAAAAAAAAAAAAAAAAAAAAAAAAACCTACGCAGGCAAAGAAGCAGGAAAATATGAACCACATTGAAGAGAAGAATCAATCAACTGAAACCAATCTAGCTGACCCAGGTATCAGAATTAGTGGACAAAAATGTTAAATTATTTTATATAACTGCATTCTATATGTTCAACAAGTAAAAAGATTAAATATAGAGACATGAAAGATAAGCCCTGAGACAGAGTTAGACAGCCTAATCTATGTGTAACTGGAGTCGCTCAAGGAGGTGGGGTGAAAGAAAAAATAATGGCCAGAATCTCACAAAATCTGATGAAAAGTATAAATACAGATGCAAAAGACTCAACGAAGTCCAAGCATAAGAAATATGAACTAAACCATACCAAAGCACATCATAATAAAATTGTTCAAAACTAATGATAAAGAGAACATCTGAAAAGCAATAAGAGAAACAAACATAAGAGTTAGAGCAGAGGGGGGCCAGTGGTTAGGACTCTGCGTTTTCACTGCCAAGGGTGCGGGTTCAATCCCTGGTTTAAACTAAGAGGAACTAAGAGGTTAAAAAAAAAAAAATTAGAGCAGAATCCTTGTTGGAAGCCATGCAAGTGAGAAAATGTTGCAGCCACATGCTTAGAAAGAAAAAACTGATAACTTAGAATTCTATATCCAGCACAAGTACTTTCAAAAATGACCAACAGGAGTTTCTCAGCCTTAAGAAAGATGAAATAATTCATCATTAGCAGATCTACACTCTAAGAAATGTTAAGTCCTTCAAACAGGAGAAAAAAAAAAGAAAAAAAAAAGTTACCAGACAGAAGGCTGATCTACAGAAAAGAATGAACAGCACCAGAAATGAAACTAAGTAAGAAATGTGTGAAAAACACTTTTTTATTATTTAAATATCTTTATCCCAGGAATGCAGAGGTGGTTTAACTTTCAAAACTCAATAGAGGGCTTCCCTGGTGGCGCAGTGGTTGAGAGTCCGCCTGCCGATGCAGGGGACACGGGTTCGTGCCCCGGTCCGGGAAGATCCCACATGCCGCGGAGCGGCTGGGCCCGTGAGCCATGGCCGCTGAGCCTGCGCGTCTGGAGCCTGTGCTCCTCAAGGGGAGAGGCCACAGCAGTGAGAGGCCCGCGAACCCGAGGGAAAATAAAATGAAAACAAAAAAACTCAATAGAGGCATTTCACCATATAGTAAACTAAAACAAACACACAATTATCTCAATATATGCAGAAAAAGTATCTGACAAAACACAACACCCATTCCTGATAAAATCTTCTCAGGAAACTAAGACTCAGCCTGATAAAGGGCGTCTATTACAACCTATTAAAAAAAATAAAGTCTACTAATAAAAAACCTATAGCAACATCATACTTAATGGTAAAAGACTGAATGCTTAACCCATGTTCTAAGGAACAAAGAAAGGCTATCAACTCTCACCACTTCTGTTCAACACTGTCCTAGATTCTAAGCCAGTGCAGTAAGACAAGGTGGGGGGGAAAGGAAGTCAGATGGGGAAGGATGAAATAAAACTGTCTATTTGCTGACATGATCATATACGTAGAAAATCTGACTAAGTCTAAAAAAAGCTACTAGAACTAAGAAGAGAGTTAAGCAAGGTTGTATACAAGATCAATATATACAAAATCAATTATATCAGTGCATAGTAGCAACGAACAATCAGAAATTAAAGTACAACTTATAACAGCAACTTAAAACTAGGAAATACTTAGGGATATATCTGACAAAAATTGTGCAATATTTGTATACTGAAAACTACAAAACATTAAAGAAGACCTAGATAAATGGAGACAGGCCATGACTGTCGGTCAAAAGACCCAATAATAAGACGTCAATTCTTGCCAAGTTTATCCGCAGATTCAAAGCAATCCCAAACAAAACCTCAGAGGGAATTTTTCTACAATAAGCAAAAGAATTTTAAAAAGAAAATGTTGGAGGGCAAATGTCACCTGATTTCAAGACTTATAAAGCAGCAATGAAGACACTGTAATAACAGTGTAAAACAGATCAACAGAACATAGAAAGATATACAAAACTTGGGACTTCCCTGGTGGTCCAGTGGATGAGATTCCGTGCCCCCAACGCAGGGGGCCCAGGGTTCCATCCCTGTTCAGGGAACTAGATCCCACATGCCACAATGAAGATCCCACATGCCGCAACTAAGACCCAGTGCAGCTAGCTGGCTGAATGAATGAATGAATACAAAAATATACAAAACTCAATGCAAAGTGGACCGTAACAAAGGGTACAAACTTGCAGGTAGAAGATGGGTTAAGTTCTGGAGAGCTAATGTACAGTATTATGATTATGGTCAACAACATTGTATATGTATTTCGAAGCTGCTAAGATTTTTTTTTTTAAACATCTTTATTGGAGTATAATTGCTTTAAAATGGTGTGTTAGTTTCTGCTTTATAACAAAGTGAATCAGCTCTACATATACATATATCCCCATATCTCCTCCCTCTTGCGTCTCCCTCCCACCCTCCCTAATCCACCCCTCTAGGTGGTCACATAGCCCTGAGCTGATCTCCCTGTGCTATGCGGCTGCTTCCCACTAGCCATCTATTTTATATTTGGAAGTATATATAAGTCCACACCACTCTCTCACTTAGTCCCAGCTTACCCTTCCCCCTTCCGACGTCCTCAAGTCCACTCTCTACGCCTGCGTCTTTATTCCTATCCCGCCTCTAAGTTCTTCAGAACCTTTTTAGATTCCATATATGTTAGCATATGGTATTTGTTTTTCTCTTTCTGACTTACTTCCCTCTGTATGACAGTCTCTAGGTCCATCCACCTCACTACAAATAACTCAATTTCGTTTCTTTTTATGGCCGAGTAATATTCCATTGTATATATGTGCCACATCTTCTTTATCCATTCATCTGTCGATAGACACTTAGGTTGCTTCCATGTCCTGGCTATTGTAAATAGAGCTGCAGTGAACACTGTGGTACATGACTCTTTGAATTATGGTTTTCTCAGGGTATATGCCCAGTAGTGGGATTGCTGGGTGGTATGGTAGTTCTATTTTTAGCTTTTTAAGGAACCTCCATACTGTTCTCCATAGTGGCTGTATCAATTTACATTCCCCCCAACAGTGCAAGAGGGTTCCCTTTTCTCCACACCCTCTCCAGCATTTATTGTTTGTAGATTTTTTGAGCCAAGATCTTAAATGATAATTATGCACGTGATGTGTGGAGGTTTAAGCTAATGCTACAGTGGTAATCACACTGCAATATATAAATGCACAAAAATACACCTTAAACTTATATGACATCATATGTTAAAAATATCTCAAAATTTTTAAAAAGGACCACAGACAAAAGGTAAAACCTGAAACTATAAAAACTTCTAGAGTAACCACAGGAGAAAATCTTTGTGACCCTGGGCTATATATAAAGACTTCTTAGATAGTACACTAAAAACACAATTCATAGGGAATTCCCTGGCAGTCCAGTGGTTAGGACTCAGAGCTTTCACTGCCAAAGGCGTGGGGGTTCAGTCCCTGGCTGGGGAACTAAGATCCCACAAGCTGCGTGTGGTGGTGGTGGGGGCGGGGCCCACAATCCATAAAAGATGAAATTTTTAAACTAGACTTTTGCCTTTTGAAAGTTCTCATGGTTGAGAATGAAAACACAAGCTACTGTCTGGGAAAAAACATCTGCAGATCATATATCTGACGAAACACTTTTATCCAGAATATGTACAAAACTCTCAGAACTCAATAATAAAACACATGACCCAATTATTTTTAAAGGGCACAGGATGTGACACTTCACCAGAGATACACAAGTGGCAAATAAACACGCGTAAAGATATTCAGCATTTCAGCACCATTAGTATTTGGGAAATGCAAATTTAGACCACAGTAAGATACCTCCATACTTCTACTGTATTGGCTAAAACTACGGAATAATTATACCAAGTGTCGACAAGGATGTGGAAGAACTGGAACTCTAATAGCCTGCTCATGGGAATGTAAAATGGTATAACCACTTGGGAAAACAGTTTGGCAGCTTCTTAAAAAGGAAAAAACATCCCCAAACCATACAATCCCAATTCCATTCCCAATGTTTATATGAGAAAATGAAAACATATGTCCATATGAAGACTCAGACTTGTACTCTGGTTCATAGTTTTATTTGTAATAGGCAAGCACTGGAAACAACCCAACTGTTCACCAACAGGTTACTGGATAACCATATTGTGGTATATACATAAATGGAATGAATACCCAAGCAATAAAAAAGAATGAACTACTGATAAATGTAACAACATGGATAAATCTCAAAGTCATTATGGTGAAGGAAAGAAGTTAGACTCCCAACATATACACTATATACTGAATTCAACTGCGGATGAAAAATGTTGCCTCCCATATCAGTAAACAAAGGATGTTGCCAACAAGCCAACAAGCCAGTAGCTACAGCAGCCACTGCCAACTGTGCACCCTGAGGGGATCCAGGATGGAGAAAAGGAGGATACTGGCCCTAGATAGTTAAGGTGCATATCAAAGGAATGATTTCAATAAGCCCAGACCCTTGCATCTTCCCATAATAGAAAAGAGCTAAATTCATTAACTTGAAATGTCTGGTTTTCTTTAATTAACCTTAACCTTTTTTGATGTTCCAACTACCTGGGTTTTGTTGCAAAACTTCTATATATCGTGGCTCCTCCCTTACCTCTTTGGACTAGTCCCTAAGAGCTATCTGAAAGGCTAACTTCCAGGCTTAAGCCTTCAGTTTTGTCCGCCAAACAAAACGTAATTCTCACCTTTTAGGTTGTGCTTTTTTTTCAGTGGACACTACAAAATGCAAATGTATCTATGGTACAGGAAGCAGATCAGTGATTGCCTATGGATAGGAACTGGGAGGAACAGAAGGAAATTTTTCTTGATATGTTCATTATCTTGACTGTGGTAAGAGTTTCACGATGTGTATATGCAAAGCATCAAATAGTATACTTTAAGTATGTGCAGTTTATTTTATGTCAATAAAAATATTTTTTAAAAGATCAAGGACCCCTAGATTCCAAGCAAACAAGAGGGATTAGAAATGAAGTTATTACAGATATTTATACAAATTTATTGTAAGTGGAGTGTAGACTGCAAGGTATGATATTGTGATTTATAAGAAAATTATACTTGGTCTTCATCCTCGCTCCTGACACAGGGCTAAAACACTTGGAATTTCCTAAACAATAGGAGATAAAGGTATCTTTTGTTATTCATAACAAGCCCCTTACAACCACACCTGAGGATAAGTTAATGTAGTGACTCCAGAAAGGCCTCTAGGGGTGAGGGCTGGTTGCCAGGGGTTGGCACATATATACAAGTGATTAGAGGGCTGGAACTTTCAACACTATCCTCCTCTCCTCCAGGGAAGGGAGAGGAGCTGGAGGTTGAATTAATCACCATTGGCCAAAGATTTAATTATTCATGCCTCCATTAAAGTTGGGAGCACTTCCTGGAGGATGGAGTTCCATAAACTACACAGGGACAAAAACTCATGTGCTTGGGACTCTTCTGGACCTTGCCCTGTACATCTTTTCATTCACTCCTATACTTTAATATCTTTGTAATAAACCAGTAATCTAGTAAGTAAATTGTTTTCCTGAGTTCTGTGAACTGCTCTAGCAAATTAATCAAACCTGATTTACAGCCAGCCAGCCAGTTAGCCAGCAGCATGGTTAACAATCATAACAATCTGGACTTTCAACTGGCATCTGAAGTATCCGGGGGGACAGTCTTGTGGGACTGAGTCCTTATTAATCTCTGGGATATAATGCTATCTCTGGGTAGTTAGATCAGAATTGAGTTAAATTTCAGGACACCCAGATAGTGGCTAGAGAATCTAACTAACTGCTTGTTGTGGGGACCCCGCTCTCCACGTGGTGACCAGAAATGTCAGAAGTAAAGTAGAATATTAATAGAGGAGATATACAGTAGTGGTTTTTTTTGTTTTGTTTTTTTTGGCTGCATTTGGTCTTCGTTGCTGCGTGCGGGCTTTCTCTAGTTGCGGTGAGTGGGGGCTACTCTTTGCTGCAGTGCGTGAGCTTCTCACTCCAGTGGCTTCTCTTGCTGCGGAGCATGGGCTCTAGGTGTACGGGCTTCAGTAGTTGTGGCTCGTAGGCTCAGTGGTTGTGGCTCACAGGCTCCTGAGCTCAGGCTCAGCAGTTGTGGCGCAGGGGCTTAGTTGCTCCACGGCATGTGGGATCTTCTTGGACCAGGGATTGAACCCCTGTCCCTGACAATGGCAGGCGGATTCTTAACCACTGCCCCACCAGGGAAGTCCCTCCAGTAGTGTTTTTAATTTGTACAAGGGAAGAGGGCAGGGATGGCAGGGAGGGAAACAGGCTGGCAAGATATGAAATTGGAGAAATCAGTAGCTCTGACAAGGAATAATGAAGAACAATGCAATAATACAGCTCATACCAGAGCAGAAAAAAAAAATGTCAGAACATAATAAACAAGGAATCAACAAACTGTTTTTGTTCCTGAGATTGATAAGAAAGTAGTTTAAGATTCCTGTGGCTACTAAGTTAATAGACAAAACTAGAAATGTAGAAGAAAATCAACTGAAAGTGAAAAACAAACACACTTCTTATCAAACCATAAAACACAGAATCATATAATTCAAAGGAATGTTCTTAAGGACTTTCATTACCAGACAAAACAATATGTTTTAAAAGTTACCCCCAAAAAAAGCAGAAAAGAAAAATCAAATTAAAAAAAAAAACAGAATAATAACTACTGATAAATTCAAGAGCTGGCTCTTTAGGAAAAAAAAAATAAATTAGCTGAATCGCTCTAATTTTAAGTTAACACTAAGAATGAGAAAGATGATATAAAATACACACATGAAGAGAAGGCTTTGAAATAAGGGTTTTCTAGGAAAACAGAAATTACCAGATTTGGCTCAAAATAAACAGGTAAAAACAATGGAAAAAAAAGTTGTCCAAAAGCTGCCCACCCCCAAAGTGTCTGGACCAGGTGATTTCAAAAGGGAATTCTGACATTAAACAGAGACAATTCACATGCTATTTACGATGAACTAAAGGCAGGCTTTGGCAAACTAAGGCCTATGGCCAAATCCAGCCTGTGGTCTGTTTTGTAAGGCCTGGGTAGAGAGCTAAGAATGGTTTAGAACCCAGCAGCATAGCTTAAAACAAAGTCTAAGAATCTATCCTAAAAAAATACTAATGCGTGCAAAATACACATACACGTAAGGATATTCACTACAATATGGTACGTGAAAAATTTATTTATAATCTATGTCAGTCATTAAGTGATCCATGTTTTGAAACATTTACTGAATACCTACTATGTATGCTATTCTGTGACTGGAGATACAAGGGATAAGAATCTGCTCTCACGGGTCTTACATTCTAGTTTGGTGATTCAAATAATAGGTAAATAAAATCATTTCATATGGTGACAAATGCCATAAATAAAACCAAACAGGACAACATGAAAGGGTGGAAACTACTTTAGAAAGGGTGGAACTACTTTAGATAAGTTGATCACTAAAGGCCTCTCTGAGGAGAGAGCAAGGGGAAAGAGGCAGCTTCAAGGTTGAAGAAAAACCAAATGCAAAGGACCTCTGGCCCTGATATGCTAACCATGTTCAAAAATATAAAAGCTGGGGAAGCAAAAGCTAGTAAGAAAGGGACAGTTGAAGGAGAGAAAGAAGGTTGGATGAGGTGGGCCTATTAGGATTAAAAACTTTATCTTTGAAACAATGGGAAACCACTGAATTCTGAGCAAAGGCTTGTCTTTGTTTTAAAAATAGCATTCCGGGAGTTCCCTGGTTGCCTAGTGGTTAGGATTCTGGGCTTTCACTGCCGCGGCCCAGGTTCAATCCCTGGTCAGGGAACTGAGAACCCTCAAGCTGTGCGGCGTGGCAAAAAAAAAAAACCTTGTATTTTTTATATTACTACCCTGTCTACTATGTACCTAAAAAATCTAAATCATTAAGGGCTGAGGGTCAGTCTCCAAAATAAAGCTTTTTGAATAACACATCCCCTTTCTCTGTTTAAGGAAAGAGAAAGTAAACATCTCTCTAAATTCAAGGTTCTATAACTGAGCAATGCTGGTAAGAAACTAGCATTTTTTTCACTGAAATTAGATGTAGCAAAACATGCACCTACATTTTCCGAATTTTGAATAAATACATATTACCTTTTTTGACCAAAAAAAAAAGTTAAGATGGAAGAAAGAAAAAGAAAAAAGAAAAAAAAAAAAGGAAGCCAGTGCTTTTAAAGCCAACAGACTGTTTCCAAAAGGTCTAAGGGAAATTTGGAAGGCAGCAGTTTACCATAATATAAACATCAACTTTTTGAAATGAAAGAATAATGAAACAGTGGTAACAAAAAGATGGTTTTCATGAAAGGATAGGTATTGCAGGCTGAAAATTTGTGGGAAAAAAAATCTGTAAGGGATTTCCACATCAAGAGGAGATTAGGTACTACCTCTAAAATTCCATCAGTGCCAAAAATTGTAAGATTCTAAGGTGACTCACCTACGATTACAAAAGAATTAAAAGTATTCAATACCAAAAATATTAAGTGATATTTAAAATCTAGTATATTTGGGGGGGGAGGAACCTCATACTTTTGAAAATCACCAATTTGCAAAATTCAGTTAAATGACAGAATCACAACCTTTCTGGCCTCCATGGGCTTCTATGTATCCAGCCTCTGTTTATCTCTTTCCTCCTTATTCTTATAGTGATTGTTTAGTTCCTCTGGGAAACACAGCACAATGTCCCACTCAAATTGTTAACATTAAAAAGAAACTGCAACCATTTCCAGATGAGCCTGCTGGACACATTCAACAAATGTTTTATTGAACAAATAAAGGAAGAATACATACTAATAATAGTCAAGTATCACATACAAATATAAAAATAAAGAGCTTCTGTGTAAACCATTTTCACTGGTTTCTGTGACTGACATCTGCCTCATTTTTTTTTCCTATCCCTCTACATAAATGTTAACTGCTTTTGTCAGCTCTCTCTTTTCTATGTGCTTACCTCTTTAGCCATCTCATCTACTGTTCACTGCTTCAGTAAGGATAATTCCCAACCAAATCCTTCCTTCAAGCTACAATCTTTAGACATTCATTTTTTTTAGACATTCATTTTTAATTGCGTATAGAACAAAACACCTTCACTTAAGTTTCTTGACAGAACTACACACTAAAAATGTTTAATTCCGCCATCCACGTAAAAAAAAATATTTACCCAGTGCCTACTAATCAGGCACTACTAGGAACAAATGAAACAGAGACATGCTGATCTCATCAACTGAGTGGAGATTTGAGAAGGCTGGAAAAGATTTGCAAAGAACTGGGAGAAAAGACAGTCAACTAGTAAAACGAGGCATTGACAGGCAGCACTGAAACCTGAGTAGAAGCTGGAAACCAGGGATATACAGTATTCCCAAGCCTGCGCAGTTTGAAGACTGTTAACAATGTCCAGCAGCACGTCTAGGAGTAGGGAGTGGTGGGAGGCACAAAGCAGCTGGATCGAATAAGAAATTAGAGTTGTGCCAGGCAGGTGTAAAGAAAAGCAAGGGAGATGAGGATACTGCCAGGAGAATGGTTAGATTAACATTTCATGGAAGTCTAAATCAGAGAGTGAAGTAAGACAAGCTGGAAAAAAATAAGGAGGAGAGGAGAAGGAACTGGAAATTTCAAAAAGATTGAATAAAAGCTCTTAACAGTAGTGATTATTGAATGCTTGCTGAGTCAAGCTTACTATGGATTGTTCTGTTCATTTATAAAAACAGCAGGAGAAAATGTACTGAATGAGAAAAGTGGAGGCATAGGAGCTTGTGATTTGAATGTAACGTTTCAGGTAATGACAGGGTTTAGACCAAGACATTAAAGATCAAGAACATATAATATGTGTGAGTGTGTGCATAGGTACATGTACACACAGAGAATGGTAAAACAAATACAGTAAACTATTAACAATCAGGGAATATGAATGAACGAATATGGAAATTCTCTGTATTATTTTTACAAGATTTCTTTGAGATTAAGACTATCCAACCCCCCAAAAAGTCTAAAAGCTTATCTGCTTTCCCAAAGATGTTCTTCCCAATTTCACCATAACCATTTTCTCTAACCTCTAGTTTAAAACCCTGAATAATCTTTGATATTTATTTCTCCCATTTCTAACATAAAGAGGAATCCAATTTCTATACATTCTAATTTTGTAATGTCTCTTGAAGCCAAATTTTTAAAATCTGAGCTCTAGAGATTTAGAATGTAAAAATATCAGACTGGAAATAAGAAGAGCTCAAAGCCCAAGTCACCAAAACTTACCAATGAAGAAACAACCTTAGAGAAGTAAAACTCATAAGGCTAGGAAGTGATGGAGCTAAGATTACTATCAAAGCCAGTAACCAAGATAACCTCACCATATGAAAATCAGAACTCAATTTTCATTATAGAAGAGATAAGCATCAAACCTTTAAAATACATAATAATAAATAACATGTCATTTGAGGTTAAAAGATTTTAAAAGATTCAAGTTTTTCATATCAAAACTTACTCTGGGGACTTCCCTGGTAGTGCAGTGGTTAAGAATCCTCCTGCCAATGCAGGGGACACGGGTTCGAGCCCTGGTCCAGGAAGATCCCACATGGCGTGGAGCAACTAAGCCAGTGTGCCACAACTACTGAGCCTATGCTCTAGAGCCCACCAGCCACAACTACTGAGCCCACGTGCCACAACTTCTGAAGCCCGAGCACCTAGAGCCCGTGCTCCGCAAGAAGAGAAGCCACCGCAATGAGAAGCCCGTGCACTGCAATGAAGAGTAACCCCTGCTTGCTGCAACTACAGAAAGCCTGTGAGCAGCAATGAAGACCCAACACAGCCAAAAAATTAATTAAAAAAAAAAACTTACTCCATTACAATACAGAGTTGAATATCAAGGATAAAAAAATTAAAGCAACAAAACATAGTAATATCTCAATTAGTGAATGTATTCCAACTGTTGTAGAAATATTATTTTGAAGTGTAACAATGTAAAAAGCATAAAAATCAATGCACTGTAGACTGTAAAAGGGGGAGGTTACTATGAACTGAACGGTGTTCCCCCAAAATTCATATGTTGAAGCCCTAACTACCAATGTAATAGAAAGTATTTGGAGCTGGGACCTTTGGGAGGTAATTAGGGTTAAGTGAGGTGATGAGCATGGGGCCTCATAATGGAATTAGTTCTCTTATAAGAGGAAGAGACATCAGAGCTCTCTCTCAGCCATGTGAGGACTCAGCTAGAAGGCATTAAGCCAAACCCGACTATACTGGCACGGTGATCTTGGACTTCCAGCCTTCAGAACTTGAAAAATAAGTTTCTGTTTTATAAGCCACCTCGCCTATGGTATTTTCTCATGGTAGCTAACAAAGATAGAGGGGATTGATGTATTAACTTCAGAAAACAGCATTTTATCACTCAAATTTTAACTAAATTTTACATTTAAAATAAAAAAGTCAAGACATTCACCACACTCCTCTGAGTTCCAGGTCAATCAGCATTCACAAAATATTACCTTTTTAAAAAATTTTTTTAAATTTTTATTGGAGTATAGTTGATTTATAATGTAAAATATTACCTTTCTAAAAAGTTTACTTTTGATTAACTCCCCTCCAGTTTGACTTTAAACACGTTAATCAAAGTACTAGTCTTTATACACTCCTCCTTAAATACAAATGAGGATCATAGAATATTAGAGGCTGAAAATTATTTTATATTCAACTAAGTCAATAGGAAGTAATGTGACCAGAAAAACTAATATATTGGACCCTGTCCTTTTCAAAGCCTTTTGTGAAAAACTTGAATAAAGACCTGGAAAGTAGACACCACATATGACACAAACATCCAAAAGAGTAACAATGCACTTAATGACTTTCTTAAGATTTAATGACTTTCTTGGAATGCTGGATAGAATTAAATTGGATTTAAGAATAAGTAGTTAGTCATAGATCAAGAACTGAATTTCATAAATACAGAATACAGACTCAGCCTGTTCATATAAAACAGGACAGTTAGTGACAGCTAGTAGTGTGACAGCACTGCTTTACAAAAATTGCTACTTTGATAGAAATCTAATGCACAAATCTGGAATTGTGACAGTTCTACTGAATCTTGTGTTTATCACATTGTTTAGAGCATTACGCTCAATTCTGGTCTTCATTAAGACAAACATTAAAACCAAACTAAATTGGATACAAAAGAAAGACTTCATAACTGTTCAGTTTACCCTAGGTGGAAACAAGTTATATCTTAAACTCATTCTCTACTTTCACCATTAGCCAAGCAACCCAAAGAGCTGTGAAATGAAGTGATAAGTAGTTTTGCTGAGGCACAAAATACCACAATGCCATGAGGTATGTGAGAGAAGGATGCTTCTAGGAAATAAGCTTAGACCTCTCTCCCTATCTCTCCTGCTGTCTCATCCCCAGAGTTTGTTTTGTTTTTTCAGAGAAACAGTAACTCTCGTGAAGAGATACATAACTGTTTCTTTGTGGGGAAAAAAAAGAGCTCTGAAAAGAAAGCCAAACCCTCTGCAGATGATGGAAGCCAAGAGAAAGTGAAGAGGTTTGAATGCTATCATGGTGTTCAAATATTTGGAAATTTAGAAGATCTTAAAATATGACTGTTAAAGGTTGACTACGGTGTCTTCCTGGGCACCAGATACGTTCAAGCAACAGCAAGATAAGCCTTTATCAAAAATATTTTAGGGGCTTCCCTGGTGGCGCAGTGGTTGAGAATCTGCCTGCCAATGCAGGGGACACGGGTTCGGGCCCCGGTCTGGGAAGATCCCACATGCCGCGGAGCAACTGGGCCCGTGAGCCACAATTACTGAGCCTGTGTGTCTGCAGCCTGCGCTCCACAACAAGAGAGGCCGCGATAGTAAGAGGCCCACGCACCGCGATGAAGAGTGGACCCCGCTTGCCACAACTAGAGAAAGCCCTCACACAGAAACGAAGACCCAACACAGCCATAAATAAATAAATAAAATTTAAATTAAAAAAAAATATTTTAAAAGGTAACTTCTGCTTTGAGTGAAAGGTTGAACTGGTCAACTTCTAAGGTCACTTCCATTACTAATTATTATAATCACTTAGTAATTCTAAAGTCAGAGTGACATAACACTATTTGCAGCAACATGGATGGACCTAGAGATTATCATGCTAAGTGAAGTAAATCAGAGAAAGACAAATATATGATATCACTTACAAGTGGAATCTTCAAAAAACGGATACAAATGAACTGATTTACAAAACAGAAATAGACTCACAGACATAGAAAACAAACATGGTTACCAACGAGGAAAGGGTGGGGGGATAAATTAGAATTTTGGGATAAACAGATATACACTACTATATATAAAAGAGAAACAACAAGGATCTACTGTACAGCACAGGGAACTATATTCACCATCTTGTAATAACCCATAATGGAAAAAAATCTGAAAAAGAATATATATATATATGTGTGTGTATAACTGAGTCACTTTGCTATACACCTGAAACTAATACAACATTGTAAATCAACCACACTTCAATAAAAAATAAATTAAAAAAATAAAGTTAGAGTGACATCCAATATTTTTAAGATCATCTGCTATTATAATAGTAAAGCTAAGAATATCACCACGTTGACTGCCTCTACTACAAATAGCACTACAGCAAAAGCATTAAAAATTGTCATTTTTAAAAACAAAGTGTAATACAAATAAATCTGTTGCAGTTTTAATCAAAATGGTAGAAGGGCTCAGACTGTTCTTAGAAACTGAAATATGTGAATTAAGTTTCTGGGGCCAAGAAAGCCTTATCAGAAAAGAAATGTAGCTATCAAATCTTCTGTATTATAAATTACTATCCCAGCAAAGTAAAGCTGTGTGTCTATCACTTACTCTATAAGGTGACTGCCAGAGCACTCTTTTGGACAACTTGTAGTATTTTAAAACTGTTCGTATTACACAATTACTTCTCTTACAACAGATTAAGTTTAAATCCCAGCTCTAACATTTAGTAGCTACGTGTTTTTATAGCATAATTGTGGCATATACGTATTATGGCATAAGCATTTCCACAGTCATTAAATACAATCCTGAATTTTTATTTCCTCATCTGTTGGCTATATCTTCTAGTCTGTTGTGAGATTTAAGTGTGTATAAAGCTGTTAGATGGTGTCTGGTACTTAATACTGAGCTTAATAAATGGTAATAACATTTTCAAAACTTACACATAGTAAATAAAAACTAATGCATAAATAATTTCTTAGTCAACTTTATTTTTTGAAAGGCAAGTATGTTGGATTTTATGGGAGAAAAAGAGAAGCATTCTGTTCAAGATGCTCATCCAACATCATGAATTATTCTAAACCTTTCATATAACTAAAGGGCTGCCTTTAAGGGTTGGAATTGTAAGTTTAAATTTTTAAGTGTAGAGAATTGGTTAGCATCCCTCCCCACCAAGCACTGGCTAGATTCCTCCACCATTAAAACAATCTGTCTTGAGACATGTTAACCTACCCATCTCTTTCTCCTACCTTCTACTTTAACTTTTTTCCATGTTTTCAAATTTGTCATAAATATAACTATACAACCAAAGAAATTTATTTATTTATTTATTGGTCATGTCAGGAAATCAAGCAATCAGCACATATAAGCTATTCTTGACTTTTCAATCCTTACTCAATAGCTCTTTCTTCATCTGGAGAGATATTTTGTGTCTCCAAAATGTCAGAAGACTCTGTTCTACAGTTGGGAGATATTTCATCTTTCTACATTCTGTATCCTAATTGTGGTGGGGGCTACAGGTAACTACACATATCAAAAAATCCAATTTTTCTTCATCAAAATTTTAACACTTATACAGCAATATAACCAACCTTCCACATCTCTGTCAAAAGGCTTATTTCAATAACATCCTTTCCCTGCTTTTAAAATAAAATTCCTCTATCTGTCCCAATTCAGAAGTAATTCTTCATATTATGTTCAATTAAGATCTACAAAGTTTAAACCTAACATTAAAAACAGTTACTTAAAAATACAGGCCAAGGGACTTCCCTGGTGGCACAGTGGTTAAGAATCCACCTGCCTGGACCTAGAGTCTGTCATACAGAGTGAAGTAAGTCAGAAACAGAAAAACAAATACCGTATGCTAACACATATATATGGAATCTAAGGGGAAAAAAAAAAAGGCCATGAAGAACCTAGAGTTAAGATGGGAATAAAGACACAGACCTACTAGAGAATGGACTTGAGGATATGGGGAGGGGGAAGGGTAAGCTGGGACAGTGAGAGAGTGGCATGGACATATATACACTACCAAACGTAAAATAGATAGCTAGTGGGAAGCAGCCGCATGGCACAGGGACATCAGCTCGGTGCTTTGTGACCACCTAGAGGGGTGGGATAGGGAGGGTGGGAGGGAGGGAGACGCAAGAGGGAAGAGATATGGGAACATATGTATATGTATAACTGATTCACTTTGTTATAAAGCAGAAACTAACACACTGTTGTAAAGCAATTATAATACTCCAATAAAGATGTTAAAAAAAAAAAAAAAGAATCCACCTGTCAATGCAGGGGACACAGGTTTGATCCCTGGTCCAGGAAGATCCCACATTCTGCGAAGCAATTAAGCCCGTGTGCCACAACTACTGAGCCTGCGCTCTAGAGCCCATGAGCCACAGCTACTGAGCCCTCGTGCCACAACTACTGAAGCCCACGCGCCTAGAGCCTGTGCTCCACAACAAGAGAAGCCACCACAATGAGAAGCCCGCGCGCAGCAACGAAGACCCAGCACAGCCAAAAAAAAAAAAAAAAAGCTCAAACATCAAATAACATTAAAAATATATACATATACAGGCCAAACAACAATAGTCATATTGCCAAAAATGTAAATTGTAATTGCAACTGAAAAAGTATAAAGTGGTTTTTTTGAAGATTAAAATGTTAAGTATAGTTTTACTCATATATTCTCTTTCCTCTTTGAAAGCTGATCATCTACATATGATATTTTAATAAACATTATTTGTTTCCAAATTACTAGAAACACTTAATAAGTTACAATGCTCATCTTTAAAATACACTGGATAAACTGGAATTCTATACTTGCTGTTGGGCAACTACTTAACCCATTTTCATAATAAGTTCTAAGCTTTCTGTTCCTAGTGACCATTTCTCCAGTCTCCCAAATGTTTTTGATGTTGTTCTAAACATATCCTTAATATGTCTCCTTAAGGAGCCTTTCAGAGCACTGGCCTCCACAGGGCCTTTGTGCACATAGAAAAACACACCCTCTGGGAAGATACAGGTACTCATCCTGGTAAGAGGGCTCATGTCTTGGGAGGGAGAAGAGAAGTGGAGGCACAATTTCCGCTGGAGGCCTAGCCAGGGCACAGGACTCTGAAAGCGGATCAAGGGCTAGATTTCAGTCCTTGTTGCCTCCTTCAGCCAGGTACCTTTGTGCAGTGCACAAATGGTACAACCATATGCAGCAGCCCTGCACTTTCAGATTATTCATTAGGAAAGAAGGAGGAAGGAAGATCGATTATTAACTTCCCTAGACACCCATTCTCTAATTACATATGCACCATGAGGAGATCTTCCAATCTTGTTGAGAACCTATCCTCCCCTTACCTTCAACTTTCTACTTTTCATGCATCCCTTTTGTTTTAAATGTGGTTAAGACTCATGTGATATCAAAGAATATTAAACTCAAAAAGTATAAGAAACACATTTAATGTGATCTTTGTAACAATCCTCTAAGATAGGGGAAACCAGTATTATCCTTATTTTCCAGATGAATACAGTGTATCCAAAACTTGAAGAAGCCAAGTCACTTGCCCCCAAGTGACAAAAGGATTAACCCCAGGTTTTCAAACTCCTAGTCCAGAGCTCATTTTGAGTATCCAACACACCTAAAAATTGAGGTCTCACTACTTATTCCTCCCTGCTTATAACCTTTCAGCCTCATTAACTGACTTAAATTCTCTTAGGGTCACCAAGGATCACTCAAGCCAAATCCAAGAGCCATTTCTCACATATTTTTCTGAACTCTGCTACATTTGGCTGTCACAATCCTATTTTAGAGATTTTCATTTTTCTACCCTGATTTCTGTAGTGACTTCTTCCTTAAGTTATTCATTCTTTTTCTCCTTCTCTTGCCATAGATTATCTTAGACATCCTGTTACATTTCTCTGTCTAAATAAACCCACTCCACTTTGCAGTTCATCCTGGAAATGGATGTCCCAAGTATGTAGCTGACATCCTGTTACACTTCCCTGTCTAAATAAACCCACTCCACTTTGCAGTTCATCCTGGAAATGGTTGTCCCAAGTATGTAGTTAAGGCTCTAATTTATATCTCTACTCCTGTAATGCTGCCATTTCCTGTTTGATGAATCTATTCTATTTTTAGGCTTTCATCACTTCTGGCCTTCATTAATTCCAACTGCTGCCTGATCCTATGCAGTATTCATTTCTTATAGCAGTTATGTCCCAAAGGGTGGGATACAAATGAGTACTGATGGTATATTAGATGATTTTAAGTAGTCCATAGAGGAATATTTAAAATTACATGTTTACTTTAACACGTTGGGGGGAAAAAACTCTAACACCAAATAATCACATAAATTTTTCCTTTAAACTCACTTAATTAAAAGATAGTAAGCTGAATTAAAGAAAAATATTGACAGACGGTTTGAAGATAAAGCAAAAATTGTGAATGACTAAAGTTAGAGAAACAGTGGCCACTGGGAAATCCATGTAGTATAGAAGTTAAGCACTCAGGCTCTCGGTCAATAATTCGAATCTCACCTACTAGCTAAGTAGCTTTGAACAAATTACTACATCTCTTTAAATCCAGTTTTCTAGTTGTGTAATGGTAATAAAATAATCCACATTCTAGGCTTATTGTATGGAATGAAAGAGATAATCCTCAAAGTGTTCTTAGCTCAGTGCCCGGCATGGTAAGTGCTCACTAAATATTAATAATTACAATTATTCTTAGTCCCTCCTGGCCATCATGCCTTTACTTGTAACCAACTGGGCACTCGACCTATACTATGGACAATTTTCCATATATGAATTTTCTGTCCCAAATTTCCATTACCTGTCTGTATATCTTTATTTTTATATTCTGGTATGAATCCAAAGATCACATGATAACTTTTCATATTAATCCTTAAGATTGTGAATATCTTGGCAGTACGAACCAAAAGCCATTTTCCTCTCATGCACTGTGCCTTATAAAATTAAAAGAATCTGTAATGTTTGTTGAATAAATCTAAAAATTAGTAAGGATAATCTGATGCAAAAAAATCTCACGATGTACAGAACATAAACACAAACTATTTGAAAGCATCTGATACTATTCTAATAGGTAAATAAAGGGGGAAAAATGACTGGGGTATTCTTTTGTTCCACTAGGACATTTGTCAGTTGAACCTTAGTTGTGGATCTAATCTTTCTGTTTCCTAATCTCATTTATTCAATAACATATAATAAACTCTAGATACATGCCAACCACTGTACAAAGTGATAAGACATGGAAACAGTCTAGTAAAGGAAAACAGACTAATATTAGAATGCAGACAAGTAAACAGAAAACTTCTATATAATGTTATGTAAATAATACCCAGTATTGGGGCTTCCCTGGTGGCACAGTGGTTTAGCATATGCCTGCCAATGCAGGGGACACGGGTTCAAGCCCTGGTCTGGGAAGATCCCACAGGCCGTGGAGCAACTAAGCCACCCGTGTGCCACAACTACTGAGCCTGTGCTCTAGAGCCCGCGAGCCACAACTACTGAGCCCACATGCCACAACTACTGAAGCCCACGTGCCTAGAGCCCGTGTTCCGCAACAAGAGAAGCCACCGCAATGAGAAGCCTGTGCATCGCGACAACGAGTAGCCCCCGCTCACCACAACTAGAGAAAGCCCATGCGCAGCAACAAAGACCCAACGTAGCCAAAAAAACCAAAACCCAGTAGTGTTTTTTTAATACTAGATATCCTTCACAAATGCTGATTATGTCCTGCTCTTCTTTAATGTAGAGCACCTAGCAGCACCACATATGGCTGAGTATATTACATTGACAGTAATAATTCCACTGCTATCTTGTGTTCAACTCTAGGTATAGGCTAACCACATAAAAGTTTCTGTCAACTAGACAACTGCTGAAACTCAGTAATAGCCCTTGTTCTGATCTGCCAGAAAATATGTGCACACAAAGCCCCCAAAATGTGACAGGCATTCTGTCAATCTAGAGCAAAATAATGACTAGAAATATAACTGGCAAAAAGGTCAGACTATATTTAGCCTTTGGGGAAGGGAGGAGGACACACATACAATAAAAAAATTCACTGGAATCACCCTCTCCAGAGAACGCTTTTACCCCAAAAGATGTCCTGACTGATGCATCAATGGCATTATTGAGAATTTTTAAATGTTATGACTCAAAACTAACTTATTAATTCTCAAGACTTCTAAGCAACAGTTAACACAGACTGAGAGACAAGCTTTCATTGTGTCAGCCTATTCATAAGATGACAAGGCTCGCTTTACTAAAAGTTTATTAGTCATAACTCAGGCAGACACAACTTTTGGATCTCCTTCATGGTAAGAATAGGGTTCTATACCAGTCTGTGTCAACATTTTATGAATGATCAATTCGTGCCTTACACAAATATGGCATAAATAGCATCTGAAAAACGAGTTCCTCAACTGAATTACAAACTGAAGTGGTGTTTGGGGGCTGGGGGAAGAAGGAAACCACTTGGAGGGAGAGGAGGACATAATATAATCTTCAAAGACATTTTACCATAAGGATGGGGGGGTGGGGTAGGGGTAGAGGGGAGACAGGGACTTGAATGAGGCAGAACTTCTGTGTTTTCAGCTGTGCCCAATATACTGATCCCAGGCGTACTGACTCTGGAACATGAAGAAATCTTTAAGAAACAAAACCCAATATATAAGTGTAAAAAAAAAAAAGGAAAAAAAAAGATATTTAAGTCTAAAAAAGCCTTAAAAAAAAAAAAGGAAAACTATTTCTTAAGTTCCCAAAGGTATACTCCATTCTGAGAATATACAGGTTACCCACTGCTTGGAAGAAGAGTATTTTCTTCTACCAGTATTCTGTCATTCTCCTTCCACTACTAGTTGACCTTTTACTATGTACTGAGCACAGTAATAAGCTCTTTACATACATATCTGTGATAAACCTACAGCAAGCCTTTGAAGGAGTTACTACTATTATCATCTCCATTTTACAGATGAGGAAATATTTTATCAATAATATAGGCCAGATATCAAAATTTAAAAATTATCTGTCATACCAGAGCATTTGAGTTTTACTCGACTGGCTTTTCTATCCCCAGAGTAGCTATAATGTGTTTTTACACCTTGGAACACTTTAACCTTCACAAGCAACCATGTTTCTACACTGAGTCAAGGAAAACAAAAACTAGGTTAATAATGCTGCATCTTATTTAGTTCCTATAGTTTGCAAAATTACAAGAAACAGGGAGGCAGTTTGACAGCTTAGAGCATCCCCTTTGCGTTTAGACAATCTGGGTTTGAATCTATACAGCACCATCAATAACTGCCGTGAGACCTTGGTCAAACTACTTTAATTTCTCAGATTTCATTTCCTCATCTGTAAAATGGGGATGATGATAGTACCTCCCTCAAAGGCTTGCTGTAGGATTAACACAGAGAATGTCTGTAAAGAGCTTATTTATGTGCTCAGTACATGGTAAAAGGTCAACTAGTGGAGGGAAAACAGCCACATACAGAAGTTCACAAGACCGAAACACAAAAGTAAATGTAAAAAGCCTATATTCTGAAAATTCCATTATGAAAAAGGAGAGAATTACTCGTTGACTATATGCTAGAAACTCAAATTCAACCTATTCCTTTTTTTAGGGGATCAATGCATTTGAAGTGGACCAGAAAAGATGCTGCAGTGCATTTGTGACACACACCTAAAAATGGCTCCAGTCTGAGCAGCATCTTAATTACCAACAGAGGAGGTTAATCTACTTCTAAAATGCTGGAGTTGGGCTTAGTGGGCGTTTAAGTATCACCCTATCATTTTTATTTGCGGGAATAAGCTATCAAGCATTTAATCAAGAATCCCGATTCTTCTGGGGGCATTCCAAATGAAAATCTTACAGCACAGTCGCCTACTGTACAATTCCAAGTACCCTGGCGAGGTATGAATCTATGGACATAGGCTGAAGATCGGTCAATGCGGAAATCCGGCTAGCCTTAGAAGCCAGCAAACATCAGACACGTCGGAAACCTCAAAAGAATCTCAGATCAAGTCAAAACATATACACATCCCTTTAAAGGAATTAGACACATTCCTCTCAAGGGAAGGAAGAATTTATCAGTGTTCCTATTGGCCCCCTATGCCCTTTTCTTCAAGCCCTAAAGTGGGGCCTTTACCGTAACACCAACACTAATGCTATCTCAAAGAGAGAAAGCTGCGGAGTGAGAGTCACCAAGCAGATTAGGGGATGGAGAGGCCTAGGGTGAGAAAACACTATCCGAACCCGCCTCTGGAGTTGGGGCAGCACGTCCCTAGCGGAAGTAGGACTGGTCCTCATTCCCCGAAGAGCCTCTCACCGAGCCCGGCCTTTAACCCGGTCTCTCCCGCACACTACTCATTGCAAATTTCACCCTCACTAAACATGAAGAAGAGGTAAGCATTAAAGAGCCTAGATGAGCCCCTGAGTTGTTTGGGGGGACACATGCCCACACTAGGAAAAGAGACCGCGCACCCGCCTATCCCGCGGGAAGGAAACTCCCTTCCCTTACCCGGCAACGTGCGTAATCCCCCTACAGGGCCTGAGTGGGAGGAGGCCGACGGGTCCGGAACTCCCGCTGCAGACCACATGGGGCGGGTCTGACTCCGGTTTTTCCCGCTCCCATAGCAGGAGGCCGAGGCTCCCCCAGAAGCAGAGATGATGGAAGCCAAAGAGAAAAAGAGGATGCCCGGACCCAAGGCCCTCTCCAAGCGGCTCCCTCGTCTCTGGGCGCCAGGGTCGGGGTGCGCTCCCACGCCCCGGGCCGCCCCACGCCAGCCCTCCCGGATAGGGCCCGCTTTGATCGCAGCTCCTACGCCCTCGCTTTCCTTACCGGCCAGGATGAGTGTCAAGCTGTGTGTTTCCGCGCTTCCAGGGGCTCCGCAGAGCTCTTATAGGGGGAAGGGGAAGGGGAAACTAGGGGTAGGGGGCGGCTGGAAGGACCCCGGGCCCCAGAGATCCGAAGCTGCGGATGGACAAACCGCCAAAACACTTTCACTCCTTCTCGAGAGGGAAATAGCGAGCGAGAAAAAGAAGCAAGATGGCGGCTAGCCAGCCCCTACGTACGACGTCATGCGGCGGCGTACGTAAGGCAAATCCCCGCAAGACCGCCCCCCGGCGCAGAGACGGCCGGATCACGTGACGTCTCCGCGACGACCCAACCCCGACGGAAGGTGACGGCGCCGCTTGCTGGACCGAAGGAGTTCCTGTGATCAGAGCTCAAGATGCAGGGTGAAGATTTCGCCTGAGATCTCTCCAGGAACTCTTAAAGAGACCTCAATTACAGGTTGTTATGCCTCAGGGAAGTGAGCACTCTTGTAGGTGCTGGAAAGTTGTGTGAATTGGTTAAAACAACACTTTGGCAGTGTGTATCAAAATTAAACTATGCATAGTTTTTAACTTTGGTATTTGGCAGTATCGGTATTTTCTAGAAATGTACATACACAATACTCAGTATTCATAATACCAAAACCTGTTTGTTAATAAAGATACAGAGATAAATGCATTATGTTACACCCATATTATGGAATATTTGGAAGCCATTAAATTCAGAATAATGTTTAAGGATAAGGGAACTGTTTAAGCCATAATATGCTTATGCCATAAATGTGCTATAAAAACACACATATATGCATAGTCATAGAAAAAAAGACTTTAAAATGTACTCTGAAATGTTTATAATGGTAAACACTTTAACAGTAGTTTTCTTAGAGCCATCAGGTTTTTAAAAATATTTTATGCATGGCTTTCTGTAATTTCCAGATTTTATAATCAGAAAAAATTTTGAGTGATAAAATTGTTATGAGAAACAAATGATAAATGTGTGTATACATATATAATGCATACATGTGTGTATATAGTGTGCATGCTTATGTAAATATATATAGCATTGTGTTTAAGATACAAAAAGGATTAGATATTTTTTAGGCTTTAAAATAAGACAAACAGGTATGAATGAACAGTTCTGCTAATTAATTATTATGTAGTATGGATAAGTTAACATCTCTTAAATTCAGTTTTCTCATTTTGTAAAATGGAGATAATAACACCTACTTCTCAAGTTTGTGTTATTAACTCACCAAATATTTATTGAGCACCTACTATATGTGCTAGGTACTGGGATACAAAAGTAAAGAAAAGTTAAGATCTTGGTCCTAATGAAACAGTGTAGTGATGCAGATCACATAGTAGATTTTGATATGTGCAGTGAAGGAAACAAACAGGGTATTAAGGTGAAGAATAACTGGAAAAAAAGGGGAGAGAAAAGAAGGTCAGGAAGGAAGGAAAGACGGAGGGAAGGAAGGAAGGGAAACAGGAAGGAAGAAAAGAATAACCAGGAAGACAAGCACTCCGGATTTACTTTATGTGGTCAGTGAGTACCTTTCTGAGAAGGTGCCATTTAAACTGGGACCTAAATAACAGTAGGGACCTACTCAGCAATGCATAGAGTAGGTGGAAAAGTGCTCTGGACCAAATGAACTGCAATTACAAGTGCCCTGATTTGGGAAAGAGCTTGGAATGTTCTAGGAACTAAGAGCTTAGTTGAGAGAGAGTGGCACAAGATGAAACTAAAAGGAGAGACAAGGGCTAGGCTTAGAGGGGCCTTGGAGGCCAGGGTAAGGAGTTCAGAATGTCTTCCAGGTACAGTGAAAAGTCATTGGAAGATTTTAAGAAGGGGAGTCACATGGTCTGATTTTCCATTTTAAGGAGCTCACCGTTACTGCTGAGTGAAGAGTGTGAAGAATGGATTAAAGGGAGGTGAGAATAGAAGCAAGAAGCCCCACTAGGCAGTAATGAAGTAATTACGTTAGTGAAGAATGATAGTAGCTTGGAGTAGGATAGAGGCTGTGGGATGGAGAGAAGTAGACAGGTTTGGTATATATTTTTAGAGCTAGAATATACTTGCTTGTGGGAGATGATCACTCCTAAGTGAGGGGAAGGTGTGAAGAAGAGAGAAGAATCAATGATGACGTAGATTTAGGGACTTCCCTGGCAGTCCAGTGGTTAAGGCTCTGCACTTCCACTGCAGGGGGCACAGGTTTCATCCCTGGTCAGGGAACTAAGATCCTGCATGCTGCACAATGCGGCCAAAAATTAAAAAAAAACCAAAAAACAACAACGACATAGGTTTATGGCTTGAACAATTAGGTGGATGACAGTGACATTTATAGGGACCATGGGGATGGGAGAGGGAAGGAAAGCAGTTTGGTTGGTGGAGCAATAAAAATTTAATATTAAAAAGAAAAAATTGAGAACAATTAGATTTTAGGCATGTTAAATTTGAGGTGTTCACATAGTGTCCAACTGTAGATAAAATATGCAGTTGACATGGATGTCTTGGGCTCAGAGGGGAAGTTGGGGTTGGAGATAGAGATTTGGGCTTCATTGACATGTTTCATATGTACTTCACGTGTTTCAAGCAGTGGGAAGAGATAAGATAACTCAGAGAGAGTGATTAGA
This sequence comes from Mesoplodon bidens, assembly GCF_964165515.1. NCBI lineage: Eukaryota > Metazoa > Chordata > Mammalia > Artiodactyla > Ziphiidae > Mesoplodon > Mesoplodon bidens. The sequence goes on along the minus strand of NC_138177.1, from coordinate 29,773,287 downwards.
GAAACAAGAATAAAGGGCCAGACCTAAAGAACAACAACATTTGGAGGTTAGGTGGAGGTGGAGGATTAAGCAAAGAACACTGAGCAGATGCCAGAGAACTGGAAAACCCAAGAGGATGATGTCACAGAAGCCAAGAGAGGAGAGTATTGTAAGAAAGTGTGAGCAATCGACTATGTTAAATGCTGCTGAGAGGTCAAGTCCTATGAAGAAGGAGCCGGAAGTGTCAATTGTATTTGGCAACATGGAGGTTACTGGTATCTTTTACAAGAATCTTTGGTGGAGCAGTGAGGTCAGAAGCCGTATGGTAGTGAGCTAAAAATGAGATAGATGTTGAGAAAGTGGAGACTAGATAAACCATTCTTTCCAGAACTTGAACTTTGTCATGACAGAGAAAGAAAGTAGTGGCTGGAGAGATGTGGAGAAAAGAGAGACATTTTAAAACATTGGAGACAATAGATCATGTTGGTATGATAATAGGAATAATCCAGAAGAGGGAAGAGGTGGCAATTGTGTAGTAGAGAAAGGGAAACTAAAAGAGAGAAATCCATGAGAAAGTGTGAAGAGGTGAGTCCAGAGCACTGATGGTGGAGAAGATAGTTGCAGCTCTAGGGACAATTGATGATTTGACGGTGGGAACATAAAGGAAGTCCCATTGATGGCTTCTATTTTCTAGGTGAAGTAGGGAGGAAAGTAATCTGATGAGAGGGCTTGGTATGTAGAAGTTTGAGGAGAAGGAGATTCAAAATTTATCTCAGAGAGTGAAAAAGTAAACCTAGTGTGAGGAACAGAGTAGGATTCCCATGATCTGCTGCGAGCATTTTTTGAAGTTGTGATTATGGATCTAAAATATGCCATTCAGTTTATTCATATGATTTCTCCAGCAATGTTAGCTCTTTGGTACAGCTACAGAAAAGGTAGAAAGATTCACCCATGTTGAGTTTTACCAGGCAAGTGTAACATAGGGAGGCAAGGATATCTGTAAGTGAGGGACTGTAATGATAATACTGCGTTTAAACATATGGTGGATGTGTAGTAGATGGTAACTTGTGTCCACTTTATAAATTGTTTATGGTATATTTTATATCCAAAGGTTACCTACCACCTCTCCTGGTCTGAGCTGTCTTTTATACCACTGTGGTCATGAAATTGTCACTGTAGCAATGTTGGAATAAATAAAATAATAAAGAGAGGTAAATCACAGGCACTCAACCCCCACCCCATTGATAATCAACGATCTTTTGAAATGGAAAAGCTTGGCTGATATAGGGCCATTGCCAGCGAAAGGCCTGCTGACTGTCCCCAGGCAGACAGGGAAGCATAACTTTGGTGAATTTTCCAAAATACTCTAGGATGTTGTCTAGAGTATTTTAGAACAGAAATATCTTTCATTAGCAATGTAGAACAGCTCCGGCCATCAGATGAACTTATCTTAACTGAGGTCACAAGACTGGTGTATACAGCCAGAATAGTTATTAATTTCCAAGAGCTGTAATTTATATACCTGAATACTCAAGATTGCAAAGCCAGTGCATTTTCTATGTAGACAGACCTACTCAGGAAACCAAAGGCATTAACAGAAGGTTGCTTGATGAGCACAGGTTCAGAACAAGTGGAGTTATGTGTACAGACTCTTCTTGATTCATCTAACTCCATGACAGGACTGTTTTGTCCCAGAGATAGAAATACTCAGTTTCCAATGGTTGCAACTTTGTACATTGATCTCCAATATAGTAGGGGCATCCTGCTGCACTGTTGACTTGGGCTCCTTCTCTCCTGACAGCATTTGGATGGGCACTGACCCTAAAGTGACCCTGTATGCTCTTTTCTCTGTTTCCGTGGCTACCCAAACCTCTTAACAATATTCTTCATTAAAAGTCAAGTTACAGGGCTTCCCTGGTGGCGCAGTGGTTGAGAGTCCGCCTGCCGATGCAGGGGATGCGGGTTCGTGCCCCGGTCCGGGAAGATCCCACATGCCGCGGAGCGGCTGGGCCCGTGAGCCATGGCTGCTGGGCCTGCGCGTCTGGAGCCTGTGCTCTGCAACGGGAGAGGCCACGACAGCGAGAGGCCCGGGTACCGCAAAAAAAAAAAAAAAAAAAAAAAAAAAGTCAAGTTACAATCAAGTCAGGCCAGTTTGTGTGTTTTTTTGTTTGTTTGTTTTTTATTGGCGGTACGCGGGCCTCTCACTGTCGTGGCCTCTCCCGTTGCAGAGCACAGGCTCCGGACGCGCAGGCCCAGCAGCCATGGCTCACGGGCCCAGCCGCTCCGTGGCATGTGGGATCTTCCCGGACCGGGGCACGAACCCGCGTCCCCTGCATCGGCAGGCGGACTCTCAACCACTGCGCCACCAGGGAAGCCCAGTCACTTTTAATTTTTTTGCTGCCCAGCCAATTGTATATAAAATGTAAACATGAAGCCACCAATTCAAATCATTTATTACTACATAGTAATTAAGAGAAGTAAGGTTGTAATACATTTCCCTTTTTTTAAAATTTATATATAGTGTCCATCAACAGATGAATGGATAAAGAAGATGTGGCACATATATACGATGGAATATTACTCAGCCATAAAGAGGAACGAAACTGAGTTATTTGTAGTGAGGTGGATGGACCTAGAGACTGTCGTACAGAATGAGGTAAGTCAGAAATAGAAAAACAAATATCGTATGCTAACATATATATATGGAATCTAAAAAAAAAAAAGAAAAAAGAAAATGGTCAGAAGAACCTAGGGGCAAGATGGAAATAAAGATGCAGACCTACTAAAGAATGGACTTGAGGATACAGGGAGGGGGAAGGGTAAGCTGGGACAAAGTGAGAGAGTGGCATGGACATATATACACTACCAAATGTAAAATAGATAGCTAGTGGGAAGCAGCTGCATAGCACAGGGAGATCAGCTCGGGGCTTTGTGACCACCTAGAGGGGTGGGATAGGGAGAGTGGGAGGGAGGGAGATGTTATAGGGAAGAGATATGGGGACACATGTATATGTATAACTGATGCAGTTTGTTATAAAGCAGAACTGACACACCATTATAAAGCAATTATACTCTAATAAAGATGTTAAAAAATTATATATATATGTGTACATATATATATGCTTTTTCAGATTCTTTTTCATTATAGGTCATTACAAGATATTGAATATAGTTCCCCGTGCAATACGTAGGACCTTGTTGTTTATCTGTTTTTTTTTTTTTTTTTTTTTTTTTTCTGTACGCGGGCCTCTCACTGCTGTGGCCTCTCCCGTTGCGGAGCACAGGCTCCGGACACACAGGCTCCGCGGCCATGGCTCGCGGGCCCAGCCGCTGCGCGGCATGTGGGATCTTCCGGGATAGGGGCACGAACCCGTGTCCCCTGCATCGGCAGGCGGACTCTCAACCACTGCGCCACCAGGGAAGCCCTGTTTATCTGTTTTATATAAAGTAGTGTGTATCTGTTAATCCCAAACTCCTAATTTATCCCTCCCCCACCACTTCCCCTTTGGTAACCATGTTTGTTTTCTGTGCCTGTGAGTCTGTTTCTGTTTTGTAAATAAGTTCATTTTTATCATTCTTTGAAGATTTTTTTGATTCCACATATAAGTGAAATCATATGATATTTGTCTTTCTCCGTCTGACTTATTTCACTTAGTATGATAATCTCTAGGTCCATCCATGTTGCTGTAAATGGCATTATTTCATGATAGTACATTTCTTTGTTAGCACTGGGATTAGGTATTTTGAATAACTTTCAGGCTTCTATTGGAAAATAGAATTTCATGTGTTACAGAGTATCGGTAGTTCACACCCAGTTCAGATTTTATTTCTTTGTATTCTCCATTTTTATTTCTGCTGGGGTTAATTAAACCATTATTTCAGAAATATTTCTTTGAGTTGCTGAGAGTATCAGTGAGATAAATGCTTCAAATGGGAAATAATAGTAAGCACAATACTCTAGGGATTGGACCGTTGTTAACTTTATAGGGCACTGTCTTGATAGGAAGAAAAGAAAAGAGGAATAGTGATTGAAAGAGAATTGAGAAAAAGCTTCGCAAAGTATTTAACAGCCTGGATAAATTGCAGTGAAATGAAACTCTTCATTTCAATATTCATTATTACCTGTATGAGACTTTTAATTGGAAAGTGTTAATCATAATAATGATTAATAAAATAGTACCACCTATTAGGCTACATGTTACCAGGCCACCTGCCCAACCTTGGAAAATGCTAGGATGATGAATCATCTCAGTTTGCATGAGACTGTCGTGGTGTTAGTACTGAAGGTCCCATGATCCAAAAAACTTCTCAGTCCAGGACAAAGTGGGATTGTTGGTCACCCTATGCTGGCTGCAATGAAGTGGAGCCATAAATCTTAGTTCTAAAGTTCTTCCACATTAAAATCTCCTTTTGATCTCTACGGTCTGCCTGAGAAGATGCCCTTTCTGAGACCACTAACAGGAAGGGAGCCTTTTCTGATACCAGAGAAGGTTCTTTTAATCTTGAGGGGTTAGCCAGGCTGCAGCAAACCAAGAAGTTAGGCCTCAGGAGCCCCTGGCAGCAACTGAATACATCAGTTCTGTGGTTCTCACTTGACTGTTAGTGCTGCATTAACTTCTTCTACACTGTTATAGCTGCAAATTATCACATGCTTGCTGGGAGCCAGCACTGTTCTGGGTTCTTTACACATATCATTTTATGTGGCAAATTGCAATGCGGATCATAAAACTGGGCTCAAAAAGGATAAGGGGCTTGCTTTAAGCTCACAATGCTAATTGGGGCTAGAGTTGGTGTTTTGAACTTAGGTCTAACTTTAAGCAAAGCTGATGCAGTCTGGAAGGTTCTTTGCATACTTTCTCTGACCCTTCACTCAAGGATTGTATCTCTTCATCACTTGCTCTATGACCTTCAGGTACAGTGACTGGTGCTGTTAACTAGATCAGGCTCTTTTCTTGCTGGTAGAGCGTTATGCTGCATGACCATTGCTGGTGAAATCTCCCTCAGCTCAATGACAGAAGGTGATTTCAAGTGATTCTTTAAAGAGCACAGAAAGAATAAGCATGAACAAATACTACCCATTGTTAAAAGATTAACACCTAAAGCAAGAAATACAGTTGCTTAAAATCATTAAGTAATAAATCATCAGTAATTTGGTCTGATACAATTAAAAACACTGAAGTAACTAGATTACTGATTTAGAGAGTGAAATCCCCAGTCACTCTCCTTAAAATTCAAATTGAATCAACAGTTCAGCAATGCATTAATTATCCAACTTTATCAATGTTATGAAATGAGGAGGTAGTGAGAAGGTATTTACGCTTACGTGGTACCATGCAAATATAAGTTCTAGTTATTTGCTTAACATTTTGACCTTTATCTAAGGTCGCAGAATGAAAGAAAATTTGGGCTCAAGATTTTTATTATTACTTTTTGTTCAGCACCCAAATTTGCAAAAGGTAAGTTTTTTCCAGGAACAGTGGAAGAAAAAAACAATGAGCAACAGCCTGTTGCCTGTTCTCTAGCAGTGTGACTTCTGGGCTGGCCAGCCAGCCCATGGTACTAGTTGAGGGTTTAAGGGCTTATTAGGATGAAGTGCATTGTTAACAAATCATAACTAACTATTGTTGCCTTGAATTAGAAGAAAGTTTCCTTAAATCAGACTAGAGGGGACTTCCCTGGTGGTCCAGTGGTTAAGACTCCACACTTCCACTGCAGGGGGCGCGGGTTCGATCCTTGGTCAGGGAAGTTCTGCACACCTGAGGTGTGCCCCCCGCCGAAAAAAAATCAGCCTAGAGGGAATTTTGCTTTAAAGGATTGGCATCAGTCTTGCTAATAAGTATTGCATAGAACTTTATTAGGTCAGAGATGACCTAATGTCAGGGGAAGAATTTACCTTTTTTGAAGTGGATTGCAGAAAATAAATGGAATGGGAATTCTTAATACATTACTCAAACTGTGTATTTGCTATTTGTAAATGTCATGATGTGTATCATAAATCTGTATTATTCGCTTTAATTTTAATATGGGACATTTAACTTTATATATGTTATACTTAACTTTTATTTCTTTTTTCCTTCAACAAATAAGACAGTCTAAACTCCTGCTCTTAGGGAGTGTATAATCAAGTGGGATGAGAAAGGGGTGAGGTTAAAAAAATTACAAGCAATTATAACTAATGGTGATAAATGCTCTGATGAGGGAATTAAAAGTTACCATGTGAGCCAAAAGAATGGGCACCTAAACCAGATATACAGAGAGGGCTGGTCAGGGAAGATGGATCCTAACATTTTATAAGAATTAGCTACATATATGGGTGTATGTTAAGAGTGAGTGTGTGTCTGTGATGGAGGAGGTAATTGCAGTATTTGGTGGGACAGTGTTTGGGGAAAGAGAGGCAGTTGGCTTGCATATAGAGAAGGGTGAAGAATGGTGCGGGCAGAGGAAGCATCATGTGGAAAGATACCCCTAAACCCAAGGGAATATGGCATGTTTGAGGATTTTAAAGTATCTTGGGCGACTTCCCTGGCGGTCCAGTGGTTAAGACTTCACCTTCCAGTGCAGGGGGTGTGGGTTTGATCCTTGGTCGGGGAGCTAAGATCCCACATGCCTCGTGGCCTAAAAACCAAAACATAAAACAGAAGTAATATTGTAACAGATTCAATAAAGTCTTTAAATATCAAAAAAATCTTTAAAAAAATAAAGTATCTTGGTAGCTCTGTTGCTTAAAGCGAAAGAGAAGTAGAAGTAAAAAGCAAAACTGCAGAGGTGATCAGAGACCAGACTGCAAAGAGCCTTCTAAACTGAGTCTGGATTCTACCCCAGGGGCAAGAGGAGCCTTTGGATGAATTTACACTGGGATATTATGTAGTCTAGGTAAAATTGGTGAATTTTCTTGGCATTGCACATGGAATACAGCGTAATGTATATTATTCCTTAGTCATTTGTAGTCAAATGAAACTATTACCACAATCAAGGTAGCATTTTCATCACTGATCTTATTATTTTTTAAATTACAAAAGCTGCATGTGCAAGCTAGTTGGAAATTATATATATATATATATATATATATATATATATATATATATATGTGCAATAAGAAAATGGAAACAGAAATTCTCTCCACCCTCCCTTGGGGTAATCTTTTAAAATTTGAATCTCAACAAGTTCCTTCCTTGTCTTAAATTCCTTTAATTGCTTCAGTTGCCTCTGTATAAAGATAAAAATCTTTACGTGAAGGCTTGCTGTGGTCCCCCACCTGCCTTTCCAGCTTTTTCTGGCATAGCTCTCTACTTTCTAGCCAGCAGGACTGGATCTTAAACCAAATTATGTGTTGCTTTACCCCTCTTGCCTTAGGGCCTTTGCCTTGCGTTTTCCTTCTCCCTCTACTGCTCTTTTCTCTCTGTTTTACCCCTGCTTTTTGTATATTCTTAAATATAAATGAATATTTTAAATAACTGCTAATTAATGATTATTGAGTAGTTATTTTGTCAGGTTCTGTGCTTTACATACATTGTATCTCTTTTTGGTTTTTAAAAAATATTTATTTATTTATATATTTATTTTTGGCTGCATTGGGTCTTCGTTGCTGCGCGCAGGCTTTCTCTAGCTGTGGTGAGTGGGGGCTACTCTTCATTGTGGTGCACGGGCTTCTCATTGCGATGGCTTCTCTTCTTCTGGAGCATGGGCTCTAGGCACGTGGGCTTCAGTAGTTGTGCTTCTCAGGCTCTAGAGCACAGGCTCAGTAGTTGTGGCGCACGGGCTTAGTTGCTCCGCCGCATGTGGGATCTTCCCGGACCAGGGCTCGAACCCGTGTCCCCTGCATTAGCAGTCGGATTCTTAACCACTGCACCACCAGGGAAGCCTGTATACATTGTATCTCTTAAACCTCACAAAACTTGTAACTGGTGTTGTCATTATTTTGCAAATAAGGAATTGTAATTTTCCCCAAGCTGTGCAGCTAGGAAGTGGAGTTCCTGGGTTTACATGGATTCAGCTACTTCCTGAATCCTTAGACCAAAATAAGTTCCTGGTTACAGGCTCCTATATAACATCCGTATAGTTCTAGTTCTAGTTCTAGTTCTCCCTTATAATCCTTGTTGCGTTTACTGTTAAATGTCTGCCTTTCCAATTAAACTAGAAACTGTATGAAGACAGAGACCCTGTGTGATCTGCTTCTATGCCAGGACCTAGTGTATAGTAAATGCTTATTCCATACTTCTGGAGTGGATGTTGAATGGATAGTAATCTTCACTGCATGGTGCATAGTAGTTTTGGGGCAATAGCTTGAATTCTGGAGTTAGAAAGAAGAGAAATTCAGATACAAACTCTGCCAATATATAACCTTGAGATGGTATTTAACCTCTTTAAGCCTCAATTTCTTCACCTATAACATAGAGATAATAATACTTTTCCCTCCATATAATTGCTCTGAGGAATGAATAAGATGATATCAAATAGCTCCCAGCACAGGATGTGACACATCCTTTTGTCTTATCAACTTTGAATGTAAAATATTCAAGGACATGTATCAAGACTTGTAATCATTTTGTATCTTCTACTGTGCATGGCATATATAAAGTCTATAGTAGATAACCAATAAGTAGTTACATTGAATGCCAGGAGGTATTTCTGTGAGGCTAGGGTTTATGATTTCAGTCTGTTTACCTTACCAGTCAAGGGGTAAAAATAAAGCAGTTTTCTTATCACTGTTTCTTGGCTAAGTGGGATTGTTGCTGGCTGCTCAGGGTGGAATGGGGGTGAGATTACACAGATCAGAGTTGAGTCAGTATCTATCTAGGCCATACTATGCAAGATGCAAGACACTTAGAAGGTGCGTAAACCAGTAGATCTTGGGTGTGGTTAGAACTCATGGATTTGCTAATTTCCACAATCTTGACTTATTCATTCATTCATTTATCAAAACATTTGTATAAAATAACTATATGTAGAGTGCTGTTCTAGGTATTCTGGGCAGTGATTCTCACACACTCTTGGTGCTGGCCACAGAAAAAGCACCTGAGGAATTGTTAAGATCATAAATTCTTGGGTCTCACACTCTGAAATTTGTGGTAAAGGGCTGCAAGGTCCTGGGGACTCATGTTTTTAAAAAATTCTTTATGTGATTCTGATGGACTCTTCTAAGAAAGCAAATATACTGAAGGCACTGTTCGTATTCACAAAGATGATTGGGAAAGGAGCATAGCTAATAAGGAAAACATAGTCAAGCCACGTCAGTTTTTGTTGTTGTTGTTTGTTGGTTTGATTTTGGCTCTAGGTAATATAAATTTATTTGTCCATATCATCCCTCCTGCAAAATACGGCCTAAGGCTTCACAGACAGGCCAAGTGCTATTGTTTTCTTCATGTTACTATTGAGAGTAAAAGTGTGCTGGTAGACAAATACGTGGACTGATAGAATGTGTTTATATATAAGCTGGTATGTAATTAGAAGCATACATGATAATATAAAGTCTACTTAGGTTTAGTGAATTCTAGGTCAGGAAAAGATGAAATAGAATTGTCTGGAGAGGTCTGATATCCTTACCAAGTAGGCTGTCTATCCTGAAGAATTAGTGTAAAAATAAAGTGTTGGTAAGTACCTTTCTATCAATGCCCAGAAAATGCCCCCATTATCACTCACTCTGTGGACAGTCCTCTGGCTTCCCTGAAATTTGGGGAGGGGGGTGAAGTAGAGACACTGTATGTCTCCATCCACACAAACACAAATTCAGCATGAATCCTGAATATGAACGTATAGGTTTGGGACAGCAGAAAAAGTGCTGAGTGCAGAGCAAAAGCATGTATAAGAAAAACGTTTTCTCCTATTCAGTTCCAGGATGTAGAATAATACATATCCATTGCATTTTACATAATCAGGAATTTAATAGTTGCTATGTTGCAAAAGTTTGGTTCCAGCATTAAATCCAGTCGGCGAATATTATTGAGCATCTACTGTGTATGGAGGGGTCTTTCTAAACATTCCAACAGAAGTAAAACTCTGGTACTTTACTCTGACTCTAACTTTACTCAGAGCCAGATGTTTTTACAAGCTATCTCAACATTCCTGTTATTAGTATCTGCTTTTAGTATGGAGGGTAATGTGACCTATCACCCAATTACCATTTATATATTTTTTGTGATTTTTTATATTTCCAGGTGTGAGTTTTTTGAGGGTGTTTTTGTACTATCTCTATGAGGCAGATAGTTGAGTCGTAGAACAGACTGTTAACACGGGACTTTCCAAGTGAGTAAGTAAGCACCTCATCCAAGGTCATGGATATAGGCTCTGACAACCACCCTAATTTAGCTTTAAATTTATCTTTTGGTCAAAATTTTTTACCTCAACCTAAAATACTTTTTCCCTGAAAAAAAGTGTGATTAAATATATTAAACTGATTTTGAATTAAAATATCAGGAAGAAACATAACTAAAAATAACAGGATATGATTAGTGGTTTTGATTCATAGACTATTTTTATCTTCTTCTGGAATCTGAGTATCCAGATTTGTATTTGCAGAGCAATACAAGAAAAAATGAGATTGCAATCTTTAGTTTTGAAGTTCTCTTCTTTTGAATTCTTAGCCTTATTGAAAGACTTGAGATCTTGATCCATTCTTGAATACTCTCATAGAACTAAATTTCTCCTGGACTAGATGTTAGCCTGTTTAAGGGTATGATGTTACTGTGGTTATGTTGTTTAAAAATCCTCATCTCCTAGAGATACATATAGAAATATTTATAGGTAAAATGATACAGTGTCTCAGTTTTGCTTTAAAAATATTCTAGCCAAACAAAACAAAGCAAAAAGAAGAAACAAATGGAGGAAATGCGTATGTAATAAGAATGGCAGAATGTTAATAATTGTTTAAGGTAGTTAGGGATACATTGTATTCTCTTTTCATTAATTTTTTAAAATTTCCACAATAAAATTTTTTTAAAGGTTTTTCTCAGTGACACATTCTACATCATATTCTTACTTCTCCCTGTTTTAGAAATCTTTCTGTTGACAAACCTTCTTCCAAAAGCACAGCTAGAATATAAGCAGCATGAAAATGACCCTTCCCATGCTTTGTTCATGAATACAAATTTAGCACCATTTACTGAATAACTTATGCTTGGTGCAGTTGCTGCTGAAGCAAGGGGCTTCAGAAGGAGCACATGATCTGGTTACTGAGAACAAGTCGCATTTCTGATCTTCAGTTTCCTTATTGGAAAATGAACAAACTAAACTGGATGATCTCAATAATCCCCTTGCAGTCCTCAGTGTCTTTGAATCTAGCTTCTTGGGAATAATGACCATAATGATCTTTTGGTTGAGACAGTGTAAAACAATTGGACTTTATATACATCTGCGTATAATAACAGGTGATTTGGCACCAAATGCCTGTTCCTTCATCTGATAATAGGGTACCCTTCATAACACTCCTTTCCTAGCCAATCACCCTTTATTTTCTCTGCTGGTGCTCATTTCTTTCCAAGGATAATCTGGGTTTTCCAGCCAAATCATTGCATTCAAGAACCTACCCTACAGTTTTTATGTTAGGTGAATCTTTGGAATTAGCTGGCAATAATGTTTATTTATAGTGAAAGATGACCTAGTTGTTGTCAGATAATTTATGCTCTAGCTTCGAAAATTCATGACATTCTAAAATATATTAGGGGCTTCCCTGGTGGTCCAGTGGGTAAGGCTCCATGCTCCTAATGCAGGGGGCCTGGGTTCGATCCCTAGTTGGGAACTAGATCCCACCTGCATGCCACAACTAAGAGTCCACATGCGGCAACTAAGAAGTCTGCACGCTGCAACTAAATGATCTCGCATGCCTCAACAAAGATCCCACATGCTGCAACTAAGACCCTGTGCAGCCAAAATAAAGAAAAAAAATATCATATTAAAGCTTTATAATTTAATTTAGTCTAGTTTTTTTTCACCCCCCCTCCCCCACCACGGGAGTTAACACATTCTCAAACTTAACATGGTTATTTTCCTTAGCTACAAAGAGCAAGATCAGGACCACACTAACAGTGCAATTTTACATACTATAAAAAGAACAAATACCAGGGTATCCTGAAAAAATGAATTCAAAGTAACTGTGGTTGTTTAGCAGAAGCATGAGCAAAATGTGTTTACAGAGTTGAATGTTGCTGTGGAGAATTCAGAACTATATATATATTATATAAATATATATATAATATATATATTTGTCACAAGAGAAAAAGATAAAACAACTCCCACAGTCTTTTCTTTGAAGCTTTCTTCACTAAATCTTAATTGTTATGTCTTTGTATTCTTTGGGTTCTGTTGGTATTATTAATTACATATAAGAAATAATTTTTAAATACTGTCCAAATAGTATTTTACTCAGGGAGGCTTAGAGATATACTTTGCAGCCAACGTGACTAATTGTGGGTCTTTTTGCAATCTTTTCCTGGGAACTGGGAGTACAGAATGCAACTGTACGCCTTAGTTAACATTTTTATTTGCAGGGAGGTGGGGCTGGGCTGGCAGGAACAAACGTAGGTAAGTTGGTAACTTCGATTTTTCTTCTGTTTTACAAATGAAAGAAAAGGCCTTTTTTTTTTTCCTCCAGATCCTTCACCTATTCTTCCTCTCTCCCTTCTTTCCACAAATGTTTATGAAATTCTTTCTATGTGTCAACTTTTAGGGATTTAAAGAAGTGAAGATGGGGTTGTGATAGAGAAGAGGTTCTGACATTCCAATCACCAAGAAAGTCATGGGACTTCCCTGGCGGTCCAGTGGTTAAGACTCTGTCCTTCCACTGCAGGGGGCACAGGTTTGATCCCTGGTTGGGGAACTAAGATTCCGCATGCCCCTGCAGCATGGCCAAAAAACAAAAAAAAAACAAAAAAAGTCATGATTTGTAGATTGTAGGACAGAGCTATACACAACTGCCTTTCCAATCCATGGCTCATAGCTCTGATTCTCTCCTCAGCTCTGGAATTGCATTTCCAATTTTTAATTGGATTTTTTTCTAGCTATCATTTGCTAACAATTACTATTAAGCTGTATATGCATTCTCTCTTTAAACTCTCTTAAGAAACCTGTGTAAGATGAGTACCCTGCCCGTTTTTTGATAAGAAGATACAGGTTTAGAGCAGTTAAGTAAATGGCTGAACTCTGGATTCAAATTGTCTGTTTATGGAAAACATCCACACTTTTGTGCCACCTCATCACTTTGCATACACCAGGATCCCAATCCCAAATGTCTATAGGAACTGAGGGTCCAGTGCAGACTGTGGGGAGCTGTGGAGCTCCTGCTACATTCAGCTGAAGCCAAACAGAGAAGCGGTTTTGGTGTTACGGTGGTCCCGATCTTTTGAAAGAAGCTGAATATAGATTTTTAAAAAATAAAACCTCCCAGTTATTAAATGATGTTATTTAATTAACACATTATTTTTTAAATAATGTGAGAGCCAAAACATGTCTACAGGCACCCCAGCCTCAACACCTCTGCAACTGTGTTCATCTCTTCTCTTCAAAACCTGTTCACATTCCTGTCCTTACCACAGTAGTGGCATCTCTAGCCACAGAATGTGCTGGGTTCAAAACTGAAGTTGTTTCTGACTCCTTTCTCTCCTTCATCCCACATTTCCAACCCAGAAATATCTCTCAAATCTGATACTCCTCTCTATCCATTCCCCCCAACCCTCATGCTACTGTCTTTGGTCAAGTTCTTATTTCTATCTGGATTGTAGCAGTATATCTTACCTGACATCCCTATTTCTAATCTTTCTTCTCTGCAGAACTGCCAGTCAGTTAACTTCCAAGAAAAAAAACAAAAACAAAAAAACAAATTTGCTCCCAAATCAATAGAAAGAATGGATTATTAAAAAGATAATTTGGGGGAAATTGGCTCACTATATGGAGAAAATTAAAACCTACTTCCCACCTAACACCATATAGAAGAGTGGGCTATGGATGGATTAAAGATCTAAAAGTGAAAGGCTAAATGACAAAGTTAATAGAAGAACACGTAGGAGAATATATTTGTGATTTTGGGTCAGAGAGGACTTCTTAAAACAAAAGCCTCAACTGTAAGGAAAAAAATTGACAAAGGCAATTATATCAAAACTGAGTATTTCTGTAAATGATGTTAACAAAGGAAAGAATAGGAAAAAGAATTTGTAACGTCTAAACCTACCTGAGAATTAATATATAGAATATTTTAAAATATTCTTAGAAAAGACAGCAACCCCAATGAAAAAATGGGCTAAGGATAAAAAGAAAAAAAATGGGCCAAAGATGTTTACAGGAAGAGGAAACTTGAAAAGCGAATGAGTTTATGAGTGGAAGCTGGTCATTAGTAATCAGAGAAATGCAAATAAAAACAGCAATGAAATAGTTTATACCAAGTAAACTGGCAAATATTAGAAAGTTTAAGCAAGGTGAGGGAATTTACCCTCATGCATTACTGTTGAAAATGTAGCCCGGTGTAGCTGCTTTGGAGAGCAACCTGGCATGATTTAGTCAAATTAAGAATTCTCATACAGATGTATAACAGGACACATAAGAGGATGTTCATTGTAGCTTTTTTTTTTTTTTTTGGTATGGTAGTAAGGAGTTGAGCATTCATCATTTGGAGAGTGGATAGTAAAATGTGTTGAATGCACACCCTTATATAGCAATTACAATAAACAGATTAGATATACACAGAGCCATACAGATACACTTTAAAACCATAATGTTTAGTTTAAAAAAATGCTAAAGGGACTTCTCTGGTGGTCCAGTGGTTAAGAATCCACCTTCCAATGCAGGGGACACAGTTCCATCCCTGGTCAGGAAACTAGGATCCTACATGCCGAGGGGCAACTAAGCCTGCACGTCATAACTAGAGAGAAGCCCGCGTGCCTCAATGGAGAACCTGGGCGCCACAACGAAAGATCCCACGTGCCGCAACTAAGACCCGACACAGCCAAAAATAAATAGACATAAAAAAATGCTAAAGGACTTCCGTGGCAGCGCAGTTGTTAAGAATCCACCTGCCAATGCAGGGGACATGGGTTCGAGCCCTGGTCCGGGATGATCCCACATGCTGTGGAGCAACTAAGCCCGTGCACCACAACTACTGAGCCTGTGCTCTAGAGCCTGCATGCCACAGCTGCTGAGCCCGCGTGCCACAACTACTGAAGCCTGCGCACCTAGAGCCCGTGCTCCGCAACAAGAGAAGCCACCGCAATGAGAAGCCCGTGCACCGCAACAAAGAATAGACCCTGCTTGCTGCAACTAGAGAAAGCTGGCAGGCGCAGTAACAAAGACGCAATGCAGCCAAAAATAAATAATAAAAATTTTAAAAAGGCCCTTTAAAAAAACCCAAAAAAAACCCAACAACAGAAAGAAAAAAAAACGCTAAAGAGATGAACTGTGTGACAAACTATCATTTACAAAAATTAAAAGTATGTGTACATTTTATAAAAACACATAAAACAAAAAGTATCATTAAACATAATATGATTACATATGGTAGGAGTTAAAGGAAATGAAAAAGAATATGAGGATAAAAAGAGAATAAATAAAAGGACCAAAAAAATGATAATATGCCATGACCTATCAAGTGATTAACTCATCCCTGTGTATCTGAGGTCCAATAAGAATCCTATCCCTACGCATGTGAACACACAGCACAGAGAGACACACACTTTCTCCTTATTACTCCCAAAGTTAAAACCCGTCATTGACTTTCTGTCACCTATAATTTAAGGTCAAATTTCATAATGAACTGGCCCTAAAGTAGGCCATCTTCCACCTCTCCCTGAAATTCTTGCCATCTGAGCACAACTTTCCTATTGTTCCTGTCATGGTTTTTGACCCTTATCAAATTGTATTGTGATAATTTACTTGTTTGTCTTTCCTATTAGTCTGTGAGCTTCTAAAATTCCCAAGGGCATATAAACTAATAGAATGTCTTTTGTGTTTTTTTGGCAGCACAGTGCAGCATGCAGGATCTTACTTCCCCTACCAAGGATTGAACCCACACCCACTGCAGTGGAAGCCCAGAGTCCCAACCACTGGACTGCCAGGGACGTCCCTAGAATGTGATTTTAATCCTCAGGAAAATTATAGGTTGTCAGGGCTTCCCTGGTGGCGCAGTGGTTGAGAGTCCGCCTGCCGATGCAGGGGACACGGGTTCGCGTCCCGGTCTGGGAAGATCCCACATGCCACGGAGCAGCTGGGCCCGTGAGCCATGGCTGCTGAGCCTGTGCGTCCGGAGCCTGTGCTCCGCAAAGGGAGAGGCCACAACAGTGAGAGGCCCGCGTACCGCAAAAAAAAAAAAAAAAAAAAAAAAAATTATAGGTTGTCAGATGATATGTCTACTGTTCAAATATACAAACATTTATTGAATGGTTTCTAAATGTTTGTTGAATTAAGTAATTAATCAGTGAATTATCAAATCCAGCCACAACCTTAAGAAGTGAAACCTGGGGGACTTTCCTGGTGACGCAGTGGTTAAGACTCCCTGCTCCCAATGCAGGGAGCCTGGGTTCGATCCCTGGTCAGGGAACTAGATCCCACATGCATGCTGCAACTAAAAGTTCGCATGCCACAACTAAGGAACCCACCGGCCGCAACTAAGACCTGGTGCAACCAAATAAATAAATAAAATAAATATTTAAAAATATTCAGTACCATGTTGCCTATAGATTAAAAAAAAAAGAGAAATCTGGCTCCAATCAACTCTCCAACGTCTTCTGGAATTGAACATTGCTGTGGGGAAATCTGGGGCCATCCTGATTTTTTTCTCCTTTATAAATGAGTTAGTCTTTTGCCTGGCTGTCCAAAGTATTCTTTATTTATATTTTCAGTCCAATAACTTTCCTAGGATATGCTTGTGAAATAAAATTCATATTTTATGGCAAGACAAGAAAAATTTAAATAAAAAATTTCTCTGCCCTTTGGCCTCCTCTCTTCCCCCACTGTGCTTTATGTATCTGCATTGTGCATCAACCAAACTTCCCCACTGGCAAAAATACCTGCTCAACCATAAAGAGCAATATTCTCCTAGCATCAGTAACTTTAAGACAACTCTTTAAAGATAACATTCCTTCCATGGCCCTTAGATCTAGATTATATAAACTGTCAATAATACGTCATTTGATGTATAGCCCCCTGTCTCAAAAAACTTATATAACTGTGTCTTGACTTCTGATGGGCAAAACAGTTCACAGAGCTTTCTGAAATGCTCTTCCTGGGTTATACTCCTCAAATTCGGCTCGAATAAAATTTTCCATTTCTGTTTTAGATCGACTGATTAATTTTTCATCGACAGCTTTTTCGGATGAATTTTCTCTGGTACTTAGTATGTTATTCCGAAGTGTACATTCACGTCCTCATTTATTTCAGGAAAGTTTTCTTGGATATCTTTAACTATTTGTTATGACATTATTTTGGGTTTCTTCTTCAAGGATTTAAATTATGCATGTGTTGGTGTTTCTTTACTTGTTTCCTGTATAATGCTCTCTCCTTTAAAATCTTTATATCACTTTTCTTATCTTTATACTCTATGATCCTTACTGTGTTTTCCTTCTGTGTCTATTCTCCCTGTGTTCCCTCTGTATCATCCTCATCTCTGTTGGGTTTGCTTTTTTCCTGTACTTCTTTCTATTCACATTTTATCTCCTATTACAGTCTCATCATCTCTTTCCAGAATTCTTGTCTTTCCACTTTGTGGGTGTCTTCCAGAGATGCAATTACTTCATTAAGATTTCTTGAATTCATGATGAAAATTTTGGTTAAAATTTCATGTTTCTTGATAGCTATTTTTCTTCTGGTCAGTATGATTTGCCCATTGATAAGTTTGTATTATTTCCACATTTAAAAAAAGTATATATGTATCATTCCGTGCCAGAACTTTTTACCTTTTTTTTTTTTTTGGTGCTGAAACCCAGGAGTGCCAGAACCTTTTTTTATTGCCTAGTAATGAATGAGTTAGATTTTCATAAACCACATTGTTGTGCAACAATCACCACTATCCATCTGCAGAGCTTTTTCATCATCCCAAGCTGAAACTCTATTAACCCATTAAACACTAACTCTCCATCTTTCTCTCACCCCAAAGGAAGATGTCCTACTGTTCTAATTTCTGTCTCTGTAAATTTGACTACTCTATGTAACTCATATAAGTGGAATCATACAATATCTGTTCTTTTGTGTCTGGCTTGTTTCAGCCATGTTGTAGCATGTATCAATTTCATTCCTTTTTTTTTTTTTTTTTTTTGCGGTACGTGGGCCCCTCACCGCTGTGGCCTCTCCCGCTGCGGAGCACAGGCTCCGGACGCGCAGGCTCAGAGGCCATGGCTCACGGGCCCAGCCGCTCCGCGGCATGCGGGATCCTCCCGGACCGGGGCACAAACCCGTGTCCCCTGCATCGGCAGGAGGACTCTCAACCACTGAGCCACCAGGGAAGCCCCAATTTCATTCCTTTTTAAGGCTGAATAATATTTCATTGTATATTATGCCACATTCTGTTTATCCATTCATTCTTTAATGGACATTTGGGTCGTTTCCACTTTTGGGCTGTGTGGATAATGCTGCTATGAACATTTGCGTACACAAATTATATATTTGTTTTTATGTTTTATTATTGTTTTCCTTGTTGTTTTGTATACTTTCCAGGAGGTTTATGATGTTGATTTACACAGCTATGATTATTCTGGAAGTCCCTTGGAAGCTACATTTAAAAATAAATATTCCAGATATTCTTATGATCAGGCAAGTTTGGAAAACACTTTTCGCCATTTCCATCTGAATGAAATCAAGTCAAAATAATATCAGGGATAGTCTCTGAGAAGAGAAGGAGCACCCAGAAATCTGGGTAAGGTTGGGAGCAGGAGAAGCATTGATGGCAAGAGAGAGGATCGGTGCTTACGAACAGGTTACATACAGAAGAATCAATTCTTCCATTAATCACTGGCTGCCAGAGCAGCTCCTGCTTCTGTGAGTCTCTATGCAAGCAGAGAGAGGGTGAGATAGATGGGTTAAAATTGCCTAATTCCATTTCCGGGTTGACAGTACCTATGGAAAATCCCTATTTGGCTCTGCTTTGAAGAATGCCAAGCTTAGCTCAGCACTTCCCCCGTGCATCTGCTGATGCTCACTTTTTGGACTGGAGGTAACCCAATCTATGTCAGAGTAACTGTGGGTTCTTGGTTTTAACATCAAAATTTAAAAATTTGTAAAAGTTTCCAAGAGTTAGCTTCTAGTCTAAACTCATTCTTGTGTATCTCAGGTTTGCACGAAGGGAATAATATGAGTACCCCAAGGGAGAACCTTGGTGACATAAGCAAATTGTAGTCTCGGGAGTATCTTTGAGGCAGTTTGTTAGTGAACTGCTGTTCAAATTCCATAAAGCTGTGTGACAGTGATTCGGGTAACAGCAGTTTGGGATTTTATGGCCGGCAGAGAGACACTCAGGTGGCTTTCTAGAGGGAGAAAAAACATTTCACTAGGTGTTGGCACATGTTCACTCCATAAATATTTATTGAGCTCCTGTTATGTTAAAGGTGCAGTAGATAAAGCAGAGGAAAAAACTAAAAAACGTTCCTTAAGTTACTGAGCTTTTATTTTGGTGTGGGAAACAGATAATAAACAAGTGAACAAATATAAAGAGGTTTTCAGACACCAGAGTACGAAGCACCAAGTGGACCTAATTAAATACTTAATAGTGAATGATTAAAGGTATTGCAAGAATCCTTACATTGTTAGGTCCAATGGTTTATTTCAGTTATGTTTTATCTATGAAAATATAATTTACAAACAAATGTTCCTGAAAAAAAATTACTTTGCAAAGTGAGATCTTCCTCTTTCTTAATGACTGAGAAAATGTGAAGATTTGTATGTAAAGAGAACTAACAATATCAGTTAATAATATGGTTAAGTGCAAACTGGCTAGTACAGATTCTAAGTGCCATGACATTTCAGATAAGAACCAAGGTTTTCCATGGTTTTGGAGTCTCACAGTTTGGAAGCTTTTGCATCCTCAAGCAGGTTTCTAACTTCACCCACAATTTCTTAAATTGGCTTATCCACTTGTTCACTTTCTTCAGTGTTTCATCCCTCAGAAGGGAGTGGGAGGTGAGAGGAGGAGGAGGATGTTATTATGTGCTGCTGCCTGTGGGCTGCATGTATATAAAAATGGCATGCTGAAATTGTTAGACTAGTGCTTGTTGTGTCTAACTGGGATGGCAGTGGTTGAATTTTTTTTTTCCTCTTCTTTTCTTTTTTCTTTTTTTTTGTTCAGGAAAATGTAGAAAGGAAGATTCCTGGATATTAGAGTGCCTCGAATGTCCATGCCCTTTAGTGGAAAACCATGATTCTGCTCTGGGATTTGAAAAACCCCTTCAGGAGTGAAACATTAGTCATTCTGGCTCTAAATGTGTTTCACTTCCTTTTGATAATTCTGCACAAATTACTTTCCTGAAATATTTAGGTTGAAAAAATGATTAATTACGGAAAAAGGAACACTGCCTGAAAGGTTAGAAACGGACTCAACACCACAGATTAGAAGCATAAGAGATTAAATTGGTGTATATCAAAGAGTATTTGGTGGGAGTAAAATCATTCATTTAGGTGAGATGTCACCATTGAGTATAAACTATTTCATGTACAGATAATTTTTTTTCCTCTAGGTGATGTTTGAACACGAATGAAATTCCTCTTTTAATCATGCCCACACATAAATATTTGGAATTTAATTTTTTTTAGTAGATGTGTCACTTCCAAGTTTAATCCCTTTCTAATCATATTAGGTACAAATAACTTTGCCTGTTAAATATTAATTTATTTGAAGAGTTATGAAGAAACATTTAGAAAATAGGAAGCTAGATCCAAATTTTAAATCCAGTTATCAAATAGACTTCATTTTTATGGTGTTCAAATTTATGTCAAACAAAGAGAATTGCATTTTTCTTATGAAAGAACTTACAAATAAGAGAAAACATACCCATCATTCAGTTAAGTATTGTCTGGTGAGTGTGTCATTATCTGTTTATATAGTAAAGTCCCAAAGGTATATGGGAAATAACTGCACACAAATTTTCTAACCCTGAGGGACCGAAGCAATTAGCCTGGAAACTGTTTTTTAGAAGGATTGACTTTCAAAGAGTCTCCACGTCACAGACTTGTTTATAAGGGCTTCCCCCCCTCACCCCCATCGTGGGGAGCTGGGGAAAACTTGTTAACAGCAGAGATGATTTAAGTTTTTCAGTAAATTTTTTAAAAATCAGAAGAGAAAAAAATCCTTCATGCAGGCTAAAATCTATTATGTTGATAGGTAAAAATCAAGCTTAAAATTTTCACTTTCAACATTGCTTTTAAAATACGATTTAAAACAAAATGGTTCACACAATTTTGTTCCACTTATTTGTAAGTGTTTATGGACATTGAGCTGATCAAAATTGACTTTTGCTTGTTTAGTCAATAAAAATTGATAAAATTAACTTTTTTAGAATAGTGTTTTCATGTCCTTCAATACTTCCCTTAGCATATTGCTTGAGCATGTGACTTTTTTTTTTTTTTTTTTTGCGGTATGCGGGCCTCTCACTCTTGTGGCCTATCCCGTTGCGGAGCACAGGCTCCGGACGCGCAGGCTCAGTGGCCATGGCTCACAGGCCCAGCCGTTCTGCGGCATGTGGGATCTTCCCGGACCGGAGCACGAACCCATGTCACCTGCCTCGGCAGGTGGACTCAACCACTGCGCCACCAGGGAAGCCCTGACCTTTTTTTTTTACACTGCTTGTTTTATAATTGCAAGACAATAAACCAAATTAGAGATGACTTGAGGTAAAGAGTAAATTATATTTACATAAGAGATAGATTGCTTACTATAATAAAATTTGATAATCTATGAAATAGGCTTCTGCGGCTTCTCTATATAATTTAGGAGATTTTCCTCCTGAAAGAGTTGAGAATACTTTTAGAATTAGGATATTCTTTTTTTTTTTTTTTTGCGGTACACGGGCCTCTCACTGTTGTGGCCTCTCCCGTTGCGGAGCACAGGCTCCGGACGCGCAGGCTCAGTGGCCATGGCTCACGGGCCTAGCCGCTCCGCGGCATGTGGGATCTTCCCGGACCGGGGCACGAACCCGTGTACCCTGCATCGGCAGGCGGACTCTCAACCACTGCGCTACCAGGGAAGCCCTAAAATTAGGATATTCTTAAAATGAGTAATTACTGGGGACAAATCTATATCATTAAGAAGTACATTTAAAAATATGTTTGGGGGTTTCCCTGGTGGTGCAGTGGTTGAGAGTCCGCCTGCCGATGCAGGGTACACGGGTTCGTGCCCCGGTCCGGGAAGATCTCACATGCCGCGGAGCGGCTAGGCCCGTGAGCCATGGCCACTGAGCCTGCGCGTCCGGAGCCTGTGCTCCGCAACGGGAGAGGCCACAACAGTGAGAGGCCCGCGTACCGCAAAAAAAAAAAAAAAGGAAAAAAAAAATATGTTTGGGGACGGCGGTCCAGTGGTTAAGACTTCGCCTTGCAATGCAGGGGGTGCAAGTTCGACTTTTTGGTCAGGAACTAAAATCCCACATGCTTTGGGGCCCAAAAAACATAAAACAGAAGCAATATTGTAACAAATTCAATAAAGACTTTAAAAATGGTCCACATCCAAAAAAATCTAAAATAAATAAATAAATAGCAATAATTACTCTTTAAGAAAAAGAAAATGTGTTTGGTATACTAGCAAGAGTATAATAGGTCTGGAAACTTCATAATACTGATGGTATTATTATTTATATATTATTATTTTTTTAATTTACTTTATTTTATTTTTGGCTGCATTGGCCTTCATTGCTGCGTGCAGGCTTTCTCTAGTTGCAGAGGGCGGGGGCTGCTCTTCGTTGCAGTGCGTGGGCTTCTCACTGCGGTGGCTTCTCTTGTTGCGGAGCACGGGCTCTAGGCGCATGGGCTTCAGTAGTTGTGGCATGCAGGGTCAGTAGTTGTGGCTCACGGGCTCTAGAGCTCAGGCTCAGTAGTTGTGGCACACGGGCTTAGTTGCTCCACGGCATGTGGGAACTTACCGGACCAGGGATCGAACCCGTGTCCCCTGCATTGGCAGGCAGATTCCCAACCACTGCGCCACCAGGGAAGCCCCTTGATGGTATTATTATTAATACAAATGGCCTGGAAGTCCTTTGAATAATTATGAACCTCAAATGTGCATACTGATGATCTGCTCCATAAGTGTACTGCTTTCCCCTGCTCCTGCTTCTCTTTCTCCTCTTCCTTTCTCTTCCACGTCCTTGTCTTTATCTTTTCAACTCCACAGAGTTGAAGTCATTTAGTCATTCACTCAACATATTCTTTTTGAGTGCCTATGTGCCAGGCACCATTTTAGGCTTTGGAAATATAGTAGTGAATGAAACTTACAAAATTCCCTTTTTGGAAAAACTTGACGGACGCCACCTTAAGCAAGAGAGAACATCACTAATCTTGGCACAGACCAACATCTTGTGTCTCTGAGGACACATCACTTCTGTGGTGTTCCTGCCAAAAACCCATCATCTGAATCTGATCATGAGGAACTAGACGAACCCAAATTGAGGGACAGCTACAAAATAACTGGTCTTAAGAGATGTCAAAGTAAAGAAAGACCAAAAAGAGAAAAAAAAAGACTGAGGAGCTGTTCCAGATTAAAGGAGACTAAAGATACATGACTACTAAATGCAATGCATAATCCTGGATTGCGCCCTGGATTAGGAAAAAAAAAATCTATAGAAGGCACTGCTGGAACAATTGACGTTACTCGAATATGTACTGTGAATTAGAGAATAGTATTGTATAAATGTTTAATTTTGAGATTTGGGTAATTATACATATTATAATTAGATATGTATAAAATATATATAATGAACACATAATATGTATCTAAATATATATTTATCATATATTTTCTATATATCATACTATGTTTATTCTTTAAATATTATATATATTATATATGTATATATAACCATTTATACAGACACACACACATGAGAGAGTGAGCAAGAGCAAAAGAAAGATAAAGACAATGGGGTCAAAGAGATAGATGTAAACAACTGATGAATTTAGGTAAATAAATATATTGGAATTTCTCAATCTATTCTTGCAATTTTCTGTAAATTTAAATTATGTCAAAATAAAACATTAAAAAAATGTCCTGGCCTAGTGGAATTTACCTTTGTGTGTAAGTGGGTGGGTGAGGTGGGGTGCTGGGTCAGACAGATAGTAACAAAATAAATCAGTAAAAAATTTATTATCTTAGAAGGTGATAAGTTCTACAGAGAAAAGTAAAGCAGGGAAGAGGCATAAGGAGTGCCTGTGGGGATAGTTGCAATTTTTTTTCTATTAATAGACTTTATTTTTTAGAGCTTTTTTTTTTTTTTAAATTTTTGGCTGCGTTGGGTCTTCGTTGCTCTGCGCAAGCTTTCTCTAGTTGCCGTGCGTGGGCTTCTCTTTGCAGTGGCTTCTCTTGTTGCGGAGCACGGGCTCTAGATGCGTGGGCTTCAGTAGTTGCAGCACACGGGCTTTGTTGCTCTGTGGCATGTGGGATCTTCCTGGACCAGGGCTCGAACCCGTGTCTCCTGCATTGGCAGGTGGATTCTTAACCACTGTGCCACCAGGGAAGTCCCCTTTTAGAGCAGTTTTAGGTTTACAGAAAAACTGAGCAGAAAGTACAGTGTTCCCATATAAGTCCTCTCCTCCAATAGTTTCCCCTATTAACATCTTTCATTAGTGTGATACATTTTTACAATTGATAAACCAATATTAATGCTTTATTATTAACTGAAGTCCATAATTTACATTAGGGTTCACTATGTTGCATGGGTTTCTGGGTTTTGTCAAATGCATAATGTCATGTGTCCACCATTACAGTATCAAACAGAATAGTTTTACTGCCTTAAAAATCCCCTGTCTCCACTTACCCACTCCCCCTACCTTTTAACCTCTGACAACTACAGATCATTTGCCTTTTAAAGAATGTCATATAGTTGGAATTATACCATATGTAGTCTTTTCAAACTAGCTCCTTTCACTTAGAAATATGCATTTAAATATCCTTCATGACTTTTTT
Organism: Mesoplodon bidens; assembly: GCF_964165515.1. Taxonomy (NCBI): domain Eukaryota; kingdom Metazoa; phylum Chordata; class Mammalia; order Artiodactyla; family Ziphiidae; genus Mesoplodon; species Mesoplodon bidens. Next base: position 29,748,239 of record NC_138177.1, on the reverse strand, counting down.
TGGTTTGATATCTCATTTTTTTTTCATTGAATACTATTCCATTGTACAGATATACCACAGTTTGTTTATCCACTCACCTACTGAAGAATATCTTGGTTGCTTCCAATTTTTGGCAATTATGAATAAAGCTGTTATAAGTATCCATGTGCAGGTTTTGGTGTGGACAAAAGTTTTCAACTTATTCATTCATTTGGGTAAATCCCTAGGAGTGCAATTGCTGGTGTTGTTTAAGTCAATATTTACCTTTGTAAGAAACTGCCAAACTGTCTTCCAAAGTGGCTGTACCATCTTGCATTCCCACCAGCAATTAATGAGAGTTCCTGTTCCTCAGTAGCACTTGGTGTTGTTAGTTTTTTAGGATTTTAGCCCTTCTAGGTGTGTCATGGTATCTCATTGTTTTAATTTGCATTTCCTAATGACATATGATGTTGAGCATCTTTTCATGTACTTACTTGCCATTTGCATATCTTCTTTGCAAAGATATCTGTTCAGATCTTTTGCCCACTTTGCTCAGATCCTTTGTCCACTTGAGGGTTGCAATTTTAAATAGTGTTGTTGGAGAAGGTCTCACTAAGACTTCTAAACAAAGATCTGAAAGAGGTGAGGGTATGAGCTGTTTGTAACTCTAAGGAAAGAGCATTCCAGGAAGCAGTATAAACACCTACCTGCAAAGGCCCTAAATAAAGGCTGTGCTTGGTATATTCTAGAATAGCAGGAGGCCAGTGTGGCATGAGGGAGTGGCCAAGGGGAGAGATTAAGAGATAAGGCCAGAGAGGCAGGTGTGTGTGAGTGGGGCCCCGAGTCCAGCTCATGTGACCTTGTGGATCATTAGGACTTTGCTTTTTTTTTTACTCTGAGTGAGACAGAAAACCAGAAGACCTAGAGCAGAAATTGATGTGATCTGACTTGCTTAATTGGATCATTCTGGTTGCTGTGGTGAAAATAGACCAAAGGCTAGCAGATGCAAAAGCAAAGAAACTGGTTAAGAGACTGTTGCCAAAAGTAGGCCAGAGGTGATGGTGACTAAGCCCAGGGTGATATTGATGGAAAGAATGACAAATGATTGAATTCTGCATATATTTGGAAGATAAAGGACTTATTAAAGGATTGGATGTGGGGGTGTGAGAGAAAGAAAGAAATCAGGGATAGTTCTGTTAAAAGATAAACTGTGGCCTATTAAAATATTTATGTTTATCTGAGCAGACTGATTTTAATCAGGCAGAGCCAAACTAGAAGTGGTTAAGAGCACTCCACTGGCAGGAACTAGGGGCAAAGGCTTTTATGGAGGAAACAAGGAAGTGAAGCAAGGAAATTATTTGAATGGCTTTAATTTAAGGGATGCGTTATTTGGGAAAGCCTAGCTGGCTGTTTGTGATTGGTTGTTCTTCTTAACCTTGAGGCATTCACAGGATTGACTCTGGTTTAGGTTTGCTTACCTAGGCTATGGGGACACTGGAGCCACCTCAGTCTAATGGCCTTTTTGTTTGATTATTTTAACAGTTCCAAGTTTGTTTTGTTTGTTTTTTTCCCTGAGCAACTGAAAGAATAGCATCAATCACACTCTGTTATCTTAGGTCTACACCAGGCCTTCTTTTCTCCTCCTTATTTCTGCTCCCCATTCTCATTACTTCTATTATCTCTCATAGGCATCCACCAGTATGCTTGAGACTTAAATATTACTTAGAGTGTTTTATATTTACATTGTTACAGTTCTATCCATTTTATTTTGTTTCTTACATTTTTCCCAGTTGATAGTATGTCTTAAGAGCTTAACCGTAGATCTAAATGTGTATCTTGTTCATTAATTCTGACTGCTGCCATACAGCACAGCTGATAGTTATATCCCTGTCTACTAGCCCCCAGGTGGCTTCCAACTCCCTGATGTTGCAAACAATGCTGAGATGCACATTCTTACAGATTCCCACATAAAAACCTGCATGCATGTTCCTGTGGGGTATCTTCCTGGGAGTGTGAATGCTGGGACATACTTAGCTGTATAACTACTGGTAATTCACTTTCCAGTGTGGCTGCATCAGTTAATAGTTGCAGACCAATAGCATGTGAGAGTAACCTTCTCCCACATTCTTATCAATTCTTTTTTTTTTTTAATAAATTTATTTATTTTTGGCTGCGTTGGGTCTTTGTTGTGCGGGCTTTCTCCAGTTGAAGTGAGCGGGGGCTACTCTTCCTTTCAGTGCGCTGGTTTCTCATTGCAGTGGCTTGTCTTGTTGCAGAGCAGAGGCTCTGGGCACATGGGCTTTAGTAGTTGTGGCACACGGGCTCAGTAGTTGTGGCTCGTGGGCTCTAGAGCACAGGCTCAGTAGTTGTGGCGCACGGGCTTAGTTGCTCTGTGGCATGTGGGATCTTCCTGGACCAGGGCTCGAACCCGTGTCCCCTACATTGACAGGCAGATTCTTAACCACTGCGCCACCAGGAAGTCCCATTCTTATCAATTCTTGATATGAAACTTTAATATTTTTATAAAGTGCTATCTCGTTATTTTAACTTGCATTATTGGATTAATAGAGAGTTTGAGCATCTTTTCATAGATTTTTTAGACATTCAGATTCCTCCCTCTGTGATTTGCCTATTCTAATTCCTTGTCCAATTTTCTGTTGAATTTCCTGCTTCTTGTTGATATACAGAAGTTCTCTGTATATTCTACATACTAATTCCTTGAGTTTTAGAGGTGGCAAATATATTCTTTTAGGCTGTCATTTGTCTGTTAACTTTGTCTATGATGTCCTTCTTTGAAAAGAAATCCTTTTTTTTAATATACTGAAATCCACAAATTCTCCCCCATCCCTGATGATTTGTGGTTTTTAGGCTTTCCTTACTAATTCCTTCTTAATTTCAAGGTCAGAAAAATATTTTTCTATACTTTCTGATCTTTATTGGTTTCCATTTCAGATTAAAGTATCTAAAATCTACTACAGTTAGCATTTCTATGTAGTATGAGGTAGGAATCCAACTGTATTTTTCTCCATGTAGTGAGTCAGCTCTCCTAGCGTCATTTCCTAAATAACCTATCTTTGTTGATTAGAGATATCACTTCTATCATATAGAAAGTTTCCATATACATGTGGGTCTGTTTCTGGATTCCTATTTTATTCCATTGATCCATTTGTCTATTCTTATGCCAGTATTAAATTATTTTTATTGCTGTGGCTTTGTGGTATGTCTTAATATCTGGTAAGAAAAGGCCTCCATCTTTGTTCTTTTTCAAAATTGCCTTAACTACCTGTGCCTTAGCTATTCTTTGTACTTTTTTTTCCTTTATACTTTTTTAGAATCAATTTGTCACATTCCTTTCAAAATTGTGCTGGAAATTTTGACTGAAAATATGTTAAATGTATATGTTACTTTTAGAAGAAACTATACATTTTTACTGGTAAACTATTCAGCATGAATGTGATATTCTTTCTTTCTGGCCTTCTTTTATGCTTTAATAGGGTTTGTAAGACTATTTTTAGGACTCTTGGATATGGAAATCATTAGAGATGTATTTAAAGATATATTTACACAAGTGCAATAAATATTTGAAAACTACATGTTCCATAATAGAGGAGTGGTTAAATAAATTGAAAATATTTTGATGTGTGCATTAATAGAAAATTATATTAATAAAAGCCATACTTTCAAAGAATCTTTAATGACATGAGAAAATGTTCTTACTAAAATATTACATCATTAGTTGGTGAGATTACAGGGATTTAAATTGTCTTTATTATATATTTTTGGGTATGTCCCAAATTTTTGAAAATGAACATGCTTTATTTTTGCAATAACTGTTTGTTTGTTTGTTTTTTAAAGCTATTGGAAGCAAATAAGGTTTGCATTTGCCATCTGACTGTACAGGAGCATTGGGAAAATGGTTTCTGACTCATTTGATGAGCTCATCAAGTAAGAAAGGATAACTCATATGCAAATTTCCTAGCTTGACTCTCAGCTTGCTCCGTCTTCTGGGACTCCTCATACTTTGTTAGGCCACCTGACTCAGCTAAGCATAAGTAAATATAATTTCACACATTTGCTTTTTCATGTAACGAACATTTAATAATCTTCTACTATGTGCAAAGCACTCTATTAGAACCATCAAAGAAAAGGGATGAGTTAAATAGCTTTAGCCCCGAAGGGCTAAAATTTGCCAGAATATCAGGCCCACCTTTTGTGCTAACTCTCAATTCTTCTATGCTCCAGGCACTCCACACTTTTTTCACTTTTCTCATACTGTTCCCTCACTTAGGATTCCTTTCCCTCCTTATCCACCTATAAAAATGCTACTTATTTCTCACTGATCAGGGAGGACTTCCATGATCCTCTTACTTCCTCTGACACTTCACCAGCACTTTAAATAAAGCTCAGACTTGGCACATTCTTTATGTGTTCTTGTTTTTTTAAAAGCAAAGTTCTTTCCAAAAGCAAAGATGGAGGCAAGATTGTTGTCTGCGTTAAATATTGCATTTTTGGTCTTAGGAGCCAGGAAAGATGGAAGTTTAAGCACCTATGTTTTAGAACAACACACCCCATAACACTTTTTCCCTTGTGATGTTGGTCAGCAGATAGGAAGAATAGGGAAAGCTGTCCTGGCAGTCCTGGGCAAGTACAGGGCCCCACTGGCCACCTATGACCATTTAAAAATTTCTATCAAGATTGTCTGATTTCATTGAGTCTGAGGGGATATTTATAGAGGCTTGAAGAATCAACAGTTCTTGATAACTTAGAGACTGAAAAGAATGAATCCATCAGGAGCTGAACAAACAGGGCTTGGGGGTGGCCCTCGGGACCCTGTCCTGGGCTCTGTCCACCTGGAGAAGGTGTGTCTTATTCTAGTTCCCACAGGGTACCTTCCAGTCACCAAGCTTTGTTCCCCAGGGCTGTGCTCATCTGTGGAGATGCCTTTTTGGACTTTGCAGAAAGCAGATATATAGGTTCCACCGGGCCATGTGAGCAGAGCAGGCTTTATTCCCTCTCCCAGATTCACCTGTAAGTTTACTCTCTTCTTCCACGTGGAGGAGTGAGTGAGGGGGTTTGGGGACATAGGCGATGTTTCTTCCATACTTCTCTCTTCTGGGACGTGAAGTTGAAATCCTCCCCACCTTCCCCCACCATGGAAATGTGGAATGACCTCTAACAATCATCTTCAGTAGTTCTTATAACTACTCGGTGGTATTCTTACCCTCATTTTATAAATGTATGAGAAAATGGAGACAACAAGGATTGACAGATCACTTTGGAATTTTGGATGAAAAGAGGAGAAAAAGAGTTTGAGGTGCAGAGTCAGGGAACTTTTCTTTTGGAAGGAGAGACTTGTTTATATAAACAGAGAGTTTGTTTAGAGGTTAGTAGTTCTCAAACTTGAGTGTATATCAGAATCACCTGGAGGGCTTGTTAAACCACAGATTGCAGGTTGTACTCACAGTTTCTGATTCAGTAGATCTGGGATGGAGCAGGAAAATTTGCATTTTTAACAAATTCCCATGAGATGCTCATGCTGTTCTGCCCACACTCTAAGAACCACTGTTAGATATAAGCTAAGGCAGAGGTTGGCAAAATATGGCCTACCACCTGTTTTTTGTATCTTGCGTGAGCTAACAGTGGTTTTTACATTTTTAAATGGTTGAAAAAAATCCAAAGAAGAATAAAATTTCATGTGAAATTCAAATTTCATTGTCCATAAATAAAGTTTCATTGGAACACAACCCTGCTTTTTCGTTTTGTATTGTCTATGGTTGCTTTCATGCTACAAGAGCAGAGTTGAGTAGTTGTGACAGAGACCATATGGCCTGCAAAACCTAGAATATTTACTATCCAGTCCTTCACAGAAAAAGTTTGCTGTCCTCTGCCCTGGCCAGGAGTCAGCTGTGATAAAGAGGTTAGTAATATAGGAAAGAGGTAGCATTCTGCCTGAGGCAAGAGGGAATGCAGTTAAGAAAGGATATCTCTGGGCCTCCCTGGTGGCGCAGTGGTTGAGAGTCCGCCTGCCGCTGCAGGGGATACGGGTTCATGCCCCGGTCCGGGAGGATCCCATATGCCGCGGAACAGCTGGGCCCGTGAGCCGTGGCCGCTGGGCCTGCGCGTCCGGAGCCTGTGCTCCGCAACGGGAGAGGCCACAACAGGGAGAGGCCCGCGTACCGCAAAAAAAAAAAAAAAAAAAAAAAAGAAAGGATATCTCATCTTCTGAAACTGGAAGGAAGTTAGGATTAGAATGAATCTAGGTAAAATTGTAGATGTGTCAATTGGTTGGAATCTGATAAACATCAATTGCTGGAAGTGAGGGGAAAGGAGAAATGATAAAGTTTGCTAAGGTTTAGAATAATATTTAAGGGGAAATAAGAGAAATCACAAAAGGCCCAGTTGAGGCTGAAAATCATTAGTTTTTACAGTGGTTCCATCTGTATAATGTGTAACATTCTATCCAGTTTTGCCTTTTGTCCCAATGTTGTAGCAAAGAAGATAATCATAGGCATAGAAGATAATCCAGAATGTAAAGATAGGTGTGCCTTGGAATTGATGATTTCATGAAAGAATTGTGCATATGATCAATTACATGAGTATCCTGGGTTCAGAAGGGGAAAAGGCTGTTTGAGAGAAATGAAAGGTCAAAAGGTAGGGCTGTCTAGTGAGAGTCAGAAATAATGGTGCTTAAAAGATGGGAGTCCACAGTCAGAGAGTGAATTATTATAGCTAAAAATTTAATCAATGTAACAATTCCAGGTGGTAACAAGGTCCAAGTATGATCACAAGGATGGAAACCTGAATGAAGTAAAAACAGTCATTATTGAGGCATCAAGATGCTACAAAACTAGAATATTAGAACGGTTATCCAAATAGATGTGTAGGCCTTCCAAGACGGTGCCAATTTACCAGGCATTTCAAGAATGTGAGCATGTAAAGTAAGCAGATGTCAGAGATAGAATAACTGTCACAGGACCAGTGATACTTCAAGGACAGTGAAGGCCTGGAAGTTCGATTGGGAGTAAGGAAGACATTAACCTCACTTACCCACCTTTAGGTACGTAGGGTGGGAAAATGGCCAAGCACCGCAGCTAGGCATCAGGAAATTGATGGTCTTGGACTAGAGTCAGGTCTTAATTATGACTAAGGGATTGAGGAAGCATTCTATGAGTTAGGGTACAGAGAGGCTACAGGTATGGTAGCGAAAGAAGCAGTGGAGCAATATGGGAATAAGGGTATTGGGGGAACTATATTTTGATAGCCAGCCAATTTAGCCAACTATTTGATGCCTAGTATGATTGAACAACTGTAGAGTTGCCCCATGCAACTCTGAGTTACATAGTCCCTGAGTCTCAAGTTCAGAGGTGAGGTCTGGATGCTGAGCCTTGTGCATTTAAAGGCCTGAGATGGTTAGTTGTGCGCCTTACTTCTTAGAAATTTTAGGCTGATGCGGGCTGAAGCCTGCTAAGTGAATTTCATCATGAAGAATTTCCATACTCAGCTTTCTGACAGGTGATTATTGAATAACTATGTTCTAGGCAAGGTAAGATACTTAGGCCATAGAAATGAATAAGACAGGATCATGGTCTTTGTGTATGTAAAATGTTTAGTGTTAGAGTACGATAAGTGAACATCTAGCGGAGTGTGCGGAAGTGCACGGGAAGGGCACTTAAACCTGTTTGAGAAGATCAAGGAACACTTCCTGACCAGGTCTTCATTTGAACTCAAGAGATTATCTGTATTTAGGCCAAGCTGGGTAGAGTGGAGATGCTGGTAGTTGAGGAAGAAGAGGAAATGGAGACTGTGAGCAAAATGAAAGTGCAAAGGACTGGAGGCTTCAAAGAATGGGCATGTTTGTAAGTAGTTGAGAACGATGGGGTTGATATGGCTGACAGCTAAAAGAGTTTGGAGATGAGACAGACACCCTGTAAGCCAAATCTTTTCTTTTTTGCGAGGGTTTTGGTGAGTCACTGGAGATTTTTAAAGCCAGAAAATGACATGATGAAATTTCCATTTTAAAAAGTTCATTTTAATTGCGGTGTGGAGAATGAATTGGAACCCTTTCCTCTCTAATCACTCATAAAAATTGGCATAATTGTAGCACTTCTCATGGCCAGCTGTATACTACAGATATTTGTGTAACCTGTCTTCTTTATTATTTTATGAGTTCTCAGATGCCAGGGAGCCTCATATTCAAAAGTATGATATCCACAACCATCTCTTAGCATGTTCTTGAACCTAATAGGTTCTCAGTAAGTGTGTGAATGCCAATATACTCTGTTATAGACAACAATCTTTCATATTTATCCTTGTTTCCCTCTTCTCCAGTTCCCGATTCATGCCCCACACTCAGAAATCAACATAGTTTCTTCTAGATATGGGAACCAAAATCAAGATAGATACTTTGACCAAAAATATTTTTCTTTAATTTTGAACTTATGTATATAAAAAGTCTGTGAAGAATAAGTTACATTTGGTTATACACTATTGCTTAACACTGCTTTGGAAAGCCCAAATGGTTGGTGTCTATGCTTTTGTGCATCAGGCACTTAGAATGTGATGAGGTCATTCATTTTGTTTGAGGGGCCAAAGTGACTTGTGGGTTTCCTGGGACCTCAGGAAAAGGGAAGGAAGTGGATTCTCTGCAGCTGGTCCAGGCTGAGACTCCTGAGAAGAACTCTGAGAAATGGCTTAGACTCTGCCTGAAAAATGGAGGCAAGGCCAGCACCCTGCCAGACACCAGCAGTGATGAAAATGACTAGTGACATGAGGGGAACAGAAGGGAAGGAAGCAGAAAACCTACTTGGGTAGGGGTGTCAGGATCCTGTGAAGCAGTGGCTGAGGGGAGGGGGTGATCCATGGGGGAGGGGCCAAGTGTATGCATATGAGTCAGGAGGTTGAGGCCATTTGTAGTGACTGGGAAACTGCACGACAATCTTGGGAAGACACAAGATGGGAGCTACCATCATCCCCTAAAGATTCCAAGAGAGAGCAAGGGGCTTGGACTAGGCTGCACATTCCCAGTGTGGAAGGAAGGGTTCAGGTGGGGGTTAACTACTGGGCATATACCCTGAGAAAACCATCATTCAAAAAGAGTCATGTACCACAGTGTTCATTGCAGCTCTATTTACAATAGCCAGGACATGGAAGCAACATAAGTGTCCATCATCGGATGAATGGATAAAGAAGATGTGGCACATATATACAATGGAATATTACTCAGTCATAAAAAGGAATGAAATTGAGTTATTTGTAGTGAGGTGGATGGACCTAGAGTCTGTCACACAGAGTGAAGTAAGTCAGAGAGAAACAGATACTATATGCTAACACATATATATGGAATTAAAAAAAAATGGTTCTGAAGAACCTAGGGGCAGGACAGGAATAAAGATGCAGACATAAGGAAGGGACTTGAGGCCATGGGGAGGGGGAAGAGGAAGCTGGGGTGAAGTGAGAGAGTGGCATGGACATATATACACTACCAAATGTAAAATAGATAGCTAGAGGGAAGCAGCTGCATAGCACAGGGAGTCAGCTCGGTGCTTTGTGACCACCTAGAGGGGTGGGATAGGGAGGGTGGGAGGGAGATGCAAGAGGGAGAGGATATGGGGATATATGTATATGTATAGCTGATTCACTTTGTTATACAGCAGAAACTAACACACCATTGTAAAGCAATTATACTCCAATAAAGAGTGGCCTTGTTAAACAAAAGACGGTGCACAGAAGAAAAAAAAAGAAAAGAGTGGGGGTAGGAGTGGTAGAGACAGCAGAAACCCTGTCCTCCCCACTGTTTCCACAGGTTGTTTTGGCCCAGCAGAAAGTACACTGTTACACAGTCACAAACTAGAACAGTAGGGAATTACGGTTATTGTTATATTTATATCTAATTTGTATCTAGAATTTTTTCATGGCTAATAGAATAATATGAGGTTTGTGCTCACTCCCTTGTATGGGAGAGGGGAGGAAGGAGGTTTACTTCTAGCTTCTAGAATTAAGGTTTTAATACTAATATTGAGCCATCCCTATTGTCAGAAGCCACATTTAATTATCACAGCAACTCTGGGAATTCCCTGGTGGTCCAGTGCTTAGAACTCCACTTCCACTGCAGGGGGCACAGGTTCGATCCCTGGTCAGGGAACTAAGATCCCACATGACCTGCAGTGTGGAAAAAAAAAAAATCACAGCAACTCAAGTAGGTACTCCTGTATCCTTTTACAGATGAGAAACTGAGGTTCAGAAAGATATTAACAGCTTGGAAGTGGTTAAGTCAAGACTCCAGTGCTGACCTATGGGTCTCTGAAGACTGTGCTCCTAACTACTGGGCTCTATTGCTTCCTTAGTGCTTGTATAGTAAAGGGATTCTTCTGTACACATCCTGCCTCAGGTGAGCCTTCATAGAAGGCACTCTGGCCTGGGACACAGGTTTTCATTGAGGTGGGAAAGAAAAGGAACTGGGACTGACTCAACAGTTCTGGCTAGCTTTCCCCTGAGAAGTTCAAGTTCCCTTGGGCATGGAAAATGGGAAGGGAGGAGGAAATGTGAGGGTTTTGAGAGGAAATGAGAAAATCCCATGTTGTAACTTGTGAGGGTGTGGTTTGTCCTCCCTACAGTGTTCCCATAAACTCATTTATCTTTAGGGACCCTCTACCTTCATCATGTCAGATTCCCTCCCCCATGTATACATTCCAAAATACTGGTCAAGGGCATTATGTCAAATGGGAAGGCATTGAAGGGTTTTTTTTTTTTTAATTTTTGAATTTTATTTTATATATTTCATTATACAGCAGGTTCTTATTAGTTATCCATTTTATACATATTAGTGTATACATGTCAATCCCAATCTCCCAATTCATCACACCACCACCACCCGCCCCCCAGCTGCTTTCCCCCATTGGTGTCCATAGGTTTGTTCTCTACATCTGTGTCTCTATTTCTGCCCTGCAAACTGGTTCATCTGTACCATTGTTCTAGGTTCCACATATATGCGTTAATATATTTGTTTTTCTCTTTCTGACTTACTTCACTCTGTATGACAGTCTCTAGATTCATCCACGTCTCTACAAATGACCCAATTTCGTTCCTTTTTATGGCCGAGTAATATTCCATTGTATATATGTACCACATCTTCTTTATCCATTCGTCTGTCAGTGGGCACTTAGGTTTCTTCCATGTCCTGGCTATTGTAAATAGTGTGGCAATTAACATTGGGGTGCATGTGTCTTTTTGAATTATGGTTTTCTCAGGGTATATGCCCAGTAGTGGGATTGCTGGGTCATATGGTAATTCTATTTTTAGTTTTTTAAGGAACCTCCATACTGTTCTCCATAGTGGCTGTATCAATTTGCATTCCCACCAACAGAGCAGGAGGGTTCCCTTTTCTCCACACCCTCTCTAGCATTTGTTGTTTGTAGATTTTCTGATGATACCCATTCTAACTGGTGTGAGGTGATACCTCATTGTAGTTCTGAGTTGCATTTCTCTAATAATTAGTGATGTAGAGCAACTTTTCATGTGCTTCTTGACCATCTGTATGTCTTCTTTGGAGAAATGTCTATTCAGGTCTTCTGCCCATTTTTGCATTGGGTTGTTTGTTTTTTAATATTGAGCTGCATGAGCAGCTTATATATTATGGAGGTTAATTCTTTGTCTGTTGATTTGATTGCAAATATTTTCTCCCATTCTGAGCGCTGTCTTTTCATCTTGCTTTTAGTATCCTTTGTTTTGCAAAAGCTTTTAAGTTTCATTAGGTCCCATTTGTTTATTTTTGTTTTTATTTCCATTACTCTAGGAGGTGGGTCAGAAAAGATCTTGCTATGATTTATGTCACAGAGTGTTCTTCCTATGTTTTCCTCTAAGAGTTTTATAGTGTCTGGTCTCACATTTAGGTCTCTAATCCATTTTGAGTTTATTTTTGTGTATGGTGTTAAGGAGTGTTCTAATTTCATTCTTTTACATGTACCTGTCCAGTTTTCCCAGCACCATTTATTGAAGAGACTGTCTTTTCTCCATTGTATATCCTTGCCTCCTTTGTCATAGATAAGTTGACCATAGGTGCGTGGCTTTATCTCTGGGCTTTCTATCCTGTTCCATTGATCTATATTTCTGTTTTTGTGCCAGTACCATACTGTCTTGATTACTGTAGCTTTGTAGTATAGTCTAAAGTCAGGGAGTCTGATTCCTCCAGCTCCGTTTTTTTCCCTCAAGACTGCTTTGGCTATTTGGGGTCTTTTGTGTCTCCATAACAATTTTAAGGTTTTTTGTTCTAGTTCTGTGAAAAATGCCATTGGTAACTTGATAGGGATTGCACTGAATCTGTAGATTGCTTTGAGTAGTATAGCCATTTTCACAATATTGATTCTTCCAATCCAAGAACATGGTATATCTCTCCATCTGTTGGTATCATCTTTAATTTCTTTCATCAATGTCTTATAGTTTTCTGCATACAGGTCTTTTGTCTCCCTAGGTAGGTTTATTCCTAGGTATTTTATTCTTTTTGTTGCAGTGGTAAATGGGAGTGTTTCCTTAATTTCTCTTGCAGATTTTTCATCATTAGTGTATAGGAATGCAAGACATTTCTGTGTATTAATTTTGTATCCTGCAACTTTACCAAATTCATTGATTAGCTCTCGTAGTTTTCTGGTGGCATCTTTAGGATTCTCTATGTATAGTATCATGTGATCTGCAAACAGTGACAGTTTTACTTCTTTTCCAATTTGTATTCCTTGTGTTTCTTTTTCTTCTCTGATTGCCTTGGCTAGGACTTCCAAAACTATGTTGAATAATGGTAGTGAGAGTGGACATCCTTGTCTTGTTCCTGGTGTTAGAGGAAATGCTTTCAGTATTTCATCATTGAGAATGATGTTTGCTGTGGGTTTGTTGTATATGACCTTTATTATGTTGAGGTAGGTTCCCTCTATGCCCACTTTCTGGAGAGTTTTTATCATAAATAGGTGTAAAATTTTGTCAAAAGCTTTTTCTGCATCTTTTGAGATGATCATATTGTTTTTCTCCTTCCATTTGTTAATATGGTGTATCACATTGATTGATTTGCATATATTGAAGAATCCTTGCATCCCTGGGACAAATCCCACTTGCTCATGGTATATGATCTTTTACTGTGTTGTTGGATTCTGTTTGCTAATATTTTGTTGAGGATTTTTCCATCTATATTCATGAGTGATATTGGTCTGTAATTTTCTTTTTTTGTAGTATCTTTGTCTGGTTTTGGTAACAGGGTGATGGTGGCCTTGTAGAATGAGTTTGGAAGTGTTCCTTCCTCTGCAAATTTTTCAGAGAGTTTGAGAAGGATGGGTGTTAGCTCTTCTCTAAATGTTTGATAGAATTCACCTGTGAAGCCATCTGGGCCTGGACTCTTGTTTGTTGGAAGATTTTTAATCACAGTTTCAATTTCATTACTTGTGATTGGTCTGTTCATGTTTTCTATTTCTTCCTGGTTCAGTCTTGGAAGGTTATACCTTTCTAAGAATTTGTCCATTTCTTCCAGGTTGTCCAGTGTTGCTTGTAGTAATCTCTTATGATGCTTTGTATTTCTGCAGTGTCCGTTGTAACTTCTCCTTTTTCCTTTTTCATTTTATTGATTTGAATCCTCTCCCTCTTTTTCTTGATGAGCCTGGCTAATGGTTTATCAGTTTTGTTTTCCTTCTCAAAGAACCAGCTTTTAGTTTTATTCATCTTTGCTGTTGTTTTCTTTGTTTCTATTTCATTTATTTCTGCTCTGATCTTTAACATTTCCTTCCTTCTACTAACTTTGGGTTTTAATTGTTCTTCTTTCTCTAGTTCCTTTAGGTGTAAGATTAGATTGTTTAGTTGAGATTTTTCTTGTTTCTTGAGGTAGGCTTTTATTGCTATAAACTTCTCTCTTAGAACTGCTTTTGCTGCATCCCATAAGTTTTGGATCATCCTGTTTTCATTGTAATTTGTCTCTAGGTATTTTTTGATTTCCTCTTTGATTTCTTCAGTGATCTCTTGGTTATTTAGTAACATATTGTTTAGCCTTCATGTGATTGTGTTTTTTACATTTTTTTCCCTGCAATTGATTTCTAATCTCATAGCGTTTTGGTCAGAAAAGATGCTTGATATGATTTCAATTTTCTTAAACTTACTGAGGCTTGATTTGTGACTCAAGACATGATGTATCTTGGAGAATGTTCCGTGCACACTTGAGAAGAAAGTGTAATCTGCTGTTTTTGGATGGAATGTCTTATAAATATCCATTAAATCTATGTGGTCTATTGTGCTATTTAAAGCTTGTGTTTCCTTATTAATTTTCTGTCTGCGTGATCTGTCCATTGGTGTGAGGTGTTAAAGGCCCCCACTATTATTGTGTTACTGTTGATTTCCTCTTTTATAGCTGGTAGCAGTTGCCTTATGTATTGAGGTGCTCCTATGTTGGGTGCATATATATTTACAATTGTTATATCTTCTTCTTGGATTGATCCCTTAATCATTATGTAGTGCCCTTCCTTGTCTCTTGTAACATTCTTTATTTTAAAGTCTATTTTATCTGATATGAGTATTGCTACTCCAGCTTTCTTTTGATTTCCATTTGCATGGAATATCTTTTTCCATCCCCTCACTTTCAGTCTGTATGTGTCCCTAGGTCTGAAGTGGGTCACTTGTAGACAGCATATTAATGGGTCTTGTTTTTGTATCCATTCAGTAAGCCTTTGTCTTTTGGTTGTAGCATTTAATCCGTTTATGTTTAAGGTAATTATTGATATGTATGTTCCTATGACCATTTTCTTAATTGTTTTGGGTTTGTTTTTGTAGGTCCTTTCTTTTGTGTTTCCCACTTAGAGAAGTTCTTTTAGCATTTGTTGTAGAGCTGGTTTGGTGGCACTGAATTCTTTTAGCTTTTGCTTGTCTGTAAAACTTTTGATTTATCCATCGAATCAGAATGAGATCCTTGCTGGGTAGAGTAATCTTGGTTGTAGGTTCTTCCCTTTCATCACTTTAAATATGTCATGCCACTCTCTTCTGCCTCGTAGAGTTTCTGTTGAGAAATCAGCTGTTAACCTTACGGGAGTTCCCTTGTATGTTATTTGTCATTTTTCCCTTTCTGCTTTGAATAATTTTTCTTTGTCTTTAATTTTTGCCAGTTTGATTACTATGTGTCTTTGCATGTTTCTCCTTGGGTTTATCCTGTATGTGACTCTCTGCACTTCCTGGACTTGGGTGGCTGTTTTCTTTCCCATGTTAGGGAAGTTTTCAACTATAATCTCTTCAAATATTTTCTCAGGTCCTTTCCCTCTCTCTCTTCTCCTTCTGGGACCCCTGTAATGCAAATGTTGTTGAATTTAATGTTGTCCCAGAGGTTTCTTAGGCTGTCTTCATTTCTTTTCATTCTTTTTTCTTTATTCTGTTCTGCAGCAGTGAATTCCACCATTCTTTCAGGTCACTTATCCATTCTTCTCCCTCAGTTATTCTGCTATTGATTCCTTCTACTGTATTTTTCATTTCAGTTATTGTTCATCTCTGTTTGTTTGCTCTTTATTTCTTCTAGGTCTTTGTTAAACATTTCTTGCATGTTCTCGATCTTTGCCTCCATTCTTTTTCCAAGGTCCTGGATCATCTTCACTATCATTATTCTGAATTCCTTTTCTGGAAGGTTGCCTATCTCCACTTTATTTAGTTGTTTTTCTGGGGTTTATCTTGTTCTTTCATCTGATACATAACCCTCTGCCTTTTCATCTTGTCTATCTTTCTGTGAATGTGGTTTTGTTTTATAGGCTGCAGGATTGTAGTTCTTCGTGCTTCTGCTGTGTTCCCTCTTGTGGGTGAGGCTATCTAAGAGGCTTGTGCAAGTCTCCTGATGGGAGAGGCTTGTGGTAGGCAGAGCTGGCTGTTGCTCTGGTCGGCAGAGCTCAGTAAAACTTTAATCCGCTTGTCTGCTGATGGGTTGGGCTGGGTTCCCTCCCTGTTGGTTGTTTGGCCTGAGGTGACCCAACAGTGGAGCCTACCCAGGTTCTTTGGTGGGTCTAATGGTGGACTCTGGGAGGGCTCACACCAAGGAGTGCTTCCCAGAACTTCTGCTACCAGTGTCCTTGTCCTCACAGTGAGCCACAGCCAACCCCTGCCTCTGCGGGACACCCTCCGACACTAAGAGGTAGGTCTGGTTCAGTCTCCTATGGGGTCACTGCTCCTTCCCCTGGGTCCTGATGTGCACACTAATTTGTGTGTGCCCTCCAGCAGTGGAGTCTCTGTTTACCCCAGTCCTGTCAAAGTCCTGCAATCAAATCCTGCTAGCATTCAAAGTCTGATTCTCTAGGAATTCCTCCTCCCGTTGCCAGACCCCCAGGTTGGGAAGCCTGACGTGGGGCTCAGAACCTTCACTCCAGTGGGTGGACTTCTGTGGTATAAGTGTTCTCCAGTCTGTGAGTCACCCACCCAGCAGTTATGGGATTTGATTTTATTGTGATTGTGCCCCTCCTACCATTTCACTCTAGCTTCTCCTTTGTCTTTGGATGTGGGGTATCTTTTTTGGTGAGTTCAAGTGTCTTCCTCTTGATGACTGTTCAGCGGTCAGTTGTGATTCCGGTGCTCTTGCAAGAGGGAGTGAGAGCAGGTCCTTCTACTCCGCCATCTTGAACCAATCTCTACACCCGCCTTTCAAAGCAGCTTTTCCATAATGGCTTAACATCCTATCTGTCTGAGCTGGGTGCATGAGCCCTTGCTTGCTAAGGAGATAAGCACATCTATATGCTGATACCATGATTTTATTATCAGCAATAACTGTAATTCTTACTGTAAAAAAGTCTTAGATCAACTTTAGAGAATCTGGTTTCACTTGTGTATTTATGAAAATTTAGTATATTAAAGGTGGTATTTCAAATCAAAGGGGAATTATGGAGTATTGAGTAAAAGCCATTGAGAATATCAGTCATTCTTTAGAAAAAAGAAAAAAAAAGTTTATTTTTATCTCACAGCATGCCATAAAATAAATTTCAAAATGTTTAGAGGATTAAGCATAAGAAACTCTACTATGATGTGCTCAAACAAAACAAAGATTATCTTAGTAATTTGGGAGAGAGAAAGGCACAAGCAAGATACCAAACCTAGAAGCCACAAAGAAACAGATAAACAGAAGTTCTCTTGCAAAATTAAGTGTTTTCATGATTAAAGTTATCATAAACAAAATAAAAGATAAAAGAAAACTGGGAGAAAATATTTGCAACATATGTAAGAGACAAGGGGATAATACTCATAAAACAAAGAGTTCCTGTAATCATTAATTTAAAAAAAAGTGGAACAATAGAAATTGTGAAACAACAAAGGGAGAAATGCAAATAGCTCATTTACTTAAAAAGTTGCTAAAGTTTCTGCACTGAATTACAATATGTGGGACCAATTCCAATGTGTATGCAGATGGGGTTTTCCACACCAGCACCAACTAACAATTCTCTGACACCAGCTGGGTGTAAAATTCAGTTCAGTCTGACACTATCTACTCAGAGACAACATCAGATCCCACAGGTTAAGGCTCAGTCCCATAAGACTACCACCCACTTCAGATGCCAGTCACAAGTCCCAGGTTGCTGTCTGTCTGACCAACTGGTTTAAATCATATAAATCAGATGTTCCCATAGAATCCCTCCTTAGGTTTGATTAATTTGCTCACAGAACTCAGAGAAACATTTTACTTGCTAGATATCCGTTTATTATAAAAAGGTATAACTCAGGAACAGCCGCTCGGAAGAGATTCATAGGGCAAGGTATGTGGGAAGGGCGTGGAGTGTCCATGTGCTTTCCAGGTGAGCTACTCTCCCTGAATCTCCACATGTTCACCAACCTGGAAGCACTCCAAACCACATCTTTCTAGTTTTATGGAGGCCTTATTACATAGGCTTGCTTGATTACATCATTGACCATTGGGGACTGATTCAACCTCTAGCTCCTCCACTCTCCCTGGAAATTAGGGGGTGGGACTGAAATTTCCAGCCCTCTATTCAAGGTTGGTTCTCTTGGCATCAAGCCTCCATCCTTCGGTGATTTCCAAATGTCATCTTGTTACCTGAAAACCAGGTTCATCTTTTGGTGGGTGTCAAGCCAAAAGACACAACCAAGTCAAAGAGTAGGACACGGAAGGATTTATTACTTGCAGCAAGTAAGGAGAACACCTGGGATCCTTCCTAAAGCAGTGTCTCTTTTTCTTTTTCCTTCCACATCCCAGTTATTGAAAAACCTAAAGGCCACCTCAGCCAGTTGGGAGGTGTGGGTGGTAAGTCCTACCACAACCTTTTGAAGTTTGTAGCAAGTATCTCACTCTGAGATATGAAATAGGTGTTTATTACTACTGTACTTCTTGGATGCTCTGGGTCCACTGTAGTGTATTGCCAAAGGCGTTCTCTAATCCTCTCCAAAAAAGCAGGGTTTTTTTAATCCTTTCCTTTTAGAAAACATTTCAAGTGTTGTTATAATTTAATGAGCCAGTCTCTGGCCATTTCTCCAGGTAGCCTAGTTGGTATTGTAGCCAGACTGTCTTACAAAAGAAAATAAATTGTTTTTTTGTAATTGCGGTATAGACACAGAGTTTCCAGTGACTCAGAATGCACCCTAGCAGGCTGTCTGAGGGGACTGATATCTGGTTTCCCATATTCTCAGTTGAGGTTTTATCTCTAGCTATCCTGAGGGTCTAAGATAAAGGCTGGTGGAGACAAAAATTCGGCTATTCTCAGCCACTGAAAATTTCCTTCCCTAGAGGGTTGTTAAGTTCTTCCAATAGATAGTTTAAAAGTGCACATTCAAGTTGTCCAGGTATACCAAAGTGGCACCCCTCTGAAACAGGAAGAAAGGAGGCAGGACACAGCCTTTGAAAGAATTACATATCCTGAGGACATGACATAAACTTACTAGAACAAAATTGGTCCAAGATGGCAGACAATTCGACTTCCACTAGACCTTGAGCCTCAGTACACGCTCACTGTAACACATCAGCAAGCTAAATGACACACCCACCAGCACCATGACAGTTCCAAGGTCACCATAAGGATCAAAAAGTGGGTGGTGGCCCAATTCCTGGAAATCCCCACCCCTTCCCAAAATAGCTGGAACATTCCTCCCTCTCATTAGCCTATGAAATTACCCACCCCTCTAAAAACTAACAACCCCATACCCTGGTGCCTTTCTCACCTTCTGAGATGGCCCACATTCTGTCTGTGGAGTTTGTTTCCCCCAAGGCTGCTCTCACCTTCTGAGATGGCCCATACTCTTGTCTGTGCTGTGTGTTTCTCTCTAAATAAATCCACTTCTTACCTATCACTTTGTCTCTCACTGAATTCTTTCTGTGATGAGACGTCAAGAACCTGAACTTCATTAAGTCCTGAAACCAGGTGTGTGATCTCAGTTGGAAGACCGTAGGTTTTGGCCGTGTTTGAGTCCCGGCCGTGTGGGTTCGAGTCCCAGTCTGAGTTTTGGCTGGATTTGAGTCCTGGCCACAGGGGTTCAAATCCCAATCAGGGTTTTGGCTGGGTTCGAGTCCCAGCACGTGTGTTCAAGTCCCAATCTGAGGTGCATGGTTTCACCTCTACAAATAATTCAGGTTACCAGGACCCCCTAATGAGAGTCAGAATCAGGAAGAGAGACACCGATTGTCTCACTGAGGCCTTTCATGATCATGCATCCCTAATCAGCCTTCAGGATTCTAAATCTTCAGAAGATTGCAGTAGGACCTACCACCTACACTTCCCGACTGATTGAAGTGGGCTTTAGGGTTTTCAGTAACTGGGATGTGGTGGAAAAAGAAAAAAGCAGATGCTGCTTTGGAAAATATCCCTGGTGTTCTCCTTACTTAATGCAAGTAATAAATCTTTCCTTATCCTGTTCTTTGGCTTGGTTGTGTTACCCAAAACCTGCGTTTGCCTCTTGGTGGGTGTCAAAAGACAAAATCAAGCCAGAGATTGAAAGAAGGATTTATTACTTGCAGCAAGTAAAGAGAACACTGGGGATCTTTCCCAAAGCCATGTCTCCCTAACAGCAAAACTGGGGAAGTTTTCAGCTAAGGGTACACGCATATTCATGAAGGGCTTGAGAGAGGAGAATTCAGCTTAGAATTGGGGCAAAGGTCCACAGAGACCAAGCTTTAGTTGACTGAAGTCATGAGGGTCAGAAAATGTCAACGTCATCATCACTTAGGTTCCAGTTGATCTGGTGGTTGAGCACTTCAGGCTAATCTTTACCTTTGGAACAAAACTGAGATATATTTTGTTACTTCTCTTGCCTGGTAACAGTTTTGTTTCTGCATTCTTTCATTCCCTTAAGGTCATTAATTACTGAGACCTGCTCAAGGGCGAGCATTGTGGCCAAGCTTAGATCACAAAATGGCTTAGGCCAAAAAACGGCTTCTCTTATGTCAAGTAAGCCATGTCTGGTTCTCTTTTTCCAGGGACCCCCTACCCTATCTACTTACAGTTGTATCTTTTGGCTTGACACCCACCAAGAGGCGATCCCAGTTTTTAGGTAATAACCACGTTAACACAAACCCAGTTGTGGTGGAAAAGGTCTTGTTATGAGTAACAAGATACCCATTTCACCTTCATGGTCTGAAGCAGTTTCAGGAACTGAGGACAGGACACCAAATATTATGACAAAAGTTGCTTCCAGTTATTGCTCAGGAAATCCCAAGGGTTTTGGCAGCTGTGAGCCAGGAGCCATGGATGAAGACCAAATATACTATATGAGAAATATATTTTGGTCATCTGAATGACCTGTAGGGGAGCAAAATCTGCCACCCGCAAACATCTCCTTGGCATGAAGATTATTTTGAATTGAAAACAATCAATACCAAGAAGACTCAGGAAGAAACTTTGGCTTTTCCTCTAACTGTCTAAAGAATTTAGATAGAGGGCCTCTTCCAGGAAGGGAGCTATCACCATAGACAATTATAGTATGAACTTGGTGTGTAGACACGGAGGAACCTAGCAAAGTTTGTTAAATTCTTCTCTGTTTCCATCTCCATATCAGTTGTCTTCCTCCCCTTTGAGGTCTCAAACCCCCCCCCCCCCACCAACATCCACCTTTATCTTTAGCTGAGGATGGTATTAAGGTGAGGGTTTCAGCCACTTTAGCGAGTTACTCCGTTTTTCTGGGTCTACCTCATGTATACATGTCATTACATTTTGTTTAATTTTCTCCTGTTAAAATGTGTCTCATGTCAATTTAATTTTTAGACCATCCAGAAAAACCTAGAAAGGTAGAGGAAAATTTCTTCTTCCCTGAGAGACCAAATATATATTTCCTATAAATCATAATATCACAGTTGTTCAACCAAGAATCAGGGAAATGTGAATCAAAATTTGGTTTTTCATTTTAATTTATAAATTAAAGTATAGGATATAGACATTATATAAAAGGGCCAGTAAAAAAAAGATTGATAGGGCTTCCCTGGTGGCGCAGTGGTTGAGAGTCCGCCTGCCGATGCAGGGGACGTGGGTTCGTGCCCCGGTCTGGGAGGATCCCACATGCTGCGGAGCGGCTGGGCCCGTGAGCCATGGCCGCTGGGCCTGCGCGTCCGGAGCCTGTGCTCCACAACGGGAGAGGCCACAACAGTGAGAGGCCCGCGTACCGCAAAAAAAAAAAAAAAAAAAGATTGATACAATCTAGATTTAGCAAGGGTTTGAGGGAAAGGACACTGAAAAGGGTTTGGTAGTGTCTATCAGTTTTATCTATTGGCCCAGCAATCTTACTTCTAAGAATCTATCTTTTAAAATTATTTTTCATAATAATTTTAATAATTTTTGTGAATTTTGTGAATAAAAATTCACAAACATCTCAAAAGTACTTAAATTGAACCCCTAATTTCCCATTCTCAAATCTGATTTTTATCGTATCTGCTCTGTATCAGAAAATGGTATCTCTATTGAATCTATTTTCATGCCAGAAAATCAGAATTAAAACACCTGCTCCAGGACTTCCCTGGTGGTCCAGTGGTTAAGACTCCACGCTTCCAATACAGGGCACCCAGGTTTGATCTCTGGTCAGGGAACTAGATCCCACCCACATGCCACAACTAAGACCTGGCACAGCCAAATAATTAAATAAATATGAAAAAACAAAAACAAAAACACCTGCTCCTTCAGTGTTACAGAGTTCAAGCTTGTATAGCCCATCACATGACAGGTCAATCAATGGAGAGATGAGGTGTTGGGGTGAGGAATAGTGACTTTATTCAGAAAACCAGCAGACCAAGATCTGTATAGCAGACTAATGTCCTAAAGAAACATCTTGTCTGGGTTTCAGTGCTAGTTTCTTTTACGGTACAGACATGGGGAGGTGAGGAGGTAAAGTAAAAAAGGCAATAAGCTACTGCAGTTATTTCCTGGTTCTGACCAGGCTCCAGAGGAGATGTGTTAATATTCTTTCCTGCAGCCATTTACAGGTGGGTCTGGTCAGGATATTTTCTGTGAGCTAAACAAAAGTGTTTTAGCTTAACATTCAGGCATGGGGGCAGGGTTCCCGGAGATGAATCCTAATGTATATTTTAAGCTATAGGCAACCTTCCTTTAGTGATTAACTTGCTGCAAGGTGATAGAATACAAAAGTTAAAGTAAAAGAAACAGATCCAATATGGAGTCAGACTTGTTCTTCCCTATTACAAAAAATATATCTGATTGCCAACAGGCACATGAAAAGATACTCCGCATCGCTAATTATTAGAGAAATGCAAATCAAAGCTACAATGAGGTACCACCTCGCACTGGTCAGAATGGCCATCATTAAGAAGTCTATAGATGGGAATTCCCTGGCAGTCCAGTGGTTAGGACTCTGTGTGTTTGCTTCCACTGCAGGGAGCATGGGTTTGATCCCTGGTCAGGGAACTAAGATACTGCAAGCTGCACACCATGGCCAAAAAAAAAAAAAAAAAAAAAAAAGTTTGCAAATAACAAATGCTGGAGAGGGTGTGGAGAAAAGGGAGCCCTTCTACACTGTTGTTAATGTAAATTGGTGCAGCCACTATGGAGAACAGTATGGAGGTTCCTCAAAAAGCTACAAATGGAGTTGCCAGCGATCCCACTCCTGGGAATATATCCAGACAAAACTATAATTCAACAAGATACATGCACCCCAATGTTCATAGCAGCACTATTCACAATAGCCAAGATATGGAAGCAACCTAAATGTCCATCAACAGATGAATGGATACAGATGTGGTATGGAATATCACTCACCATAAAATGAATGAAATATTGCCATTTGCAGCAACATGGATGGACCTAGAGATTATTATGCTAAGTGAAATAAGTTAGACAAAGACAAATATTATAAGATACACTTATATGTGGAATCTAAAAAAATAATACAAATTTACAAACAGAAGCAGATTCACAGACATAGAAAAGAAACTTATGGTTACCAAAGGGGAAAGGGGAGGGAGAAAGATAAATTAGGAGTATGGGACTAATAGATACACAGTGCTATATATAAAATAGACAAACAACAATGCTTTACAGTAAAACACTGGAAACTATATTTAATATCTTGTAATAACCAATAATGGAAAAGAATCTGAAGCTGTATACCTGAAACTAACACAATATTTTAACTCAACTACAGCTAAATTAAAAATAAATAAATAAAAAAGATGCTCAACATTATTATTCATTAGGGAAATGCAAATTAAAACCACAAAGAGATACTATTACACACCCACTAAAATAAGATAAAAAAGTCAGACTGTCCATGAAAAAATTAATCAATCGATCTAAGAAAGAAATGGAAAATTTTATTTGAGCCAAATTGAGGATAATAACCCGGGAAAAAGTCTTTCACAAAGCTGTTCTGCCTATTAAAGGTCAAAGCACAGTTATATAAGTTTTTGAGATAGAGGGCTGTACATTAAATGACATATTATTGACAGTTTGCACAATTCAGATCTACAGGTACAAAGTAGTGGGTGGCCTGTTAAGATCAGGGAATGTTATCTCCTAAGGAGTTGTGACCCTTGCTGAGATTAAGAAGGAATGTTATCTCCTAAAGAGTCCTGGTTAATGCAGAGGCACAATACCTACTAAAGGGGAGGCAGGAGCCTGAACTGGCAAAGAAAAATCTTATGTTTAAATTTTTCTCATCTTGCTATAAAATATGGATTTTATTTCATCAGACAATAACAAGTATTGATGAGGATATATAGAAACTGGAAGTCTCATGTATTTCTAGTGGGAATGCAAAATCACACAGCCACTTTGCAGTTTCTTTAAAAATTAAACAGGAACTTACCATAGGGCCTTGCAATTCCACTTCTCTACCCCAGAGAAATAAAACAATGTCCACACCAAGACTTGTAGATGAATGTTAATAGCAACCATATTCATAATAGACACCACCCGAAAACAATCCAAATGTCCATTGACTGGTGAACGGATAAATGTGTGTTATATGCACACCTTCAAGTGCTACTCAGCAATAAAAAGGAAAAAACTGAAACTATAACTCAGATTAGGACTTGAACCCACGATCTTTTTTTTTTTTTTTTGAGGTACGCAAGCCTCTCACTGTTGTGGCCTCTCCCGTTGCGGAGCACAGGCTCCAGACGTGCAGGCTCAGCGGCCATGGCTCACGGGCCCAGCTGCTCCACGGCATGTGGTACCTTCCCGGACCGGGGCATGAACCCATGTCCCCTGCATCGGCAGGTGGACTCTCAACCACTGCGCCACCAGGGAAGCCTGAACCCACCATCTTTTAACTGAGATCACACACCTGGTCTCAGGACTTAATGAAGCTCAGGTTCTTGATGTCTCATTGCAGAATGAATTCAGTGAGAGACAAAGTTATAGTTAAGAAGTGGATTTATTGGACTTCTGTGGTGGCACAGTTGTTAAGAGTCTGCCTTCCAATACAAGGGACACGGGTTCGAGCCCTGGTCTGGGAAGATCCCACATGCCGTGGAGCAACTAAGCCTGTGCACCACAACTACTGAGCCTGTGCTCCAGAGCTTGTGAGCCACAACTACTGAAGCCCTCGTGCCTAGAGCCCATGCTCTGCAACAAGAGAATCTACTGCAATGAGGAGCCCGTGCACAACAACGAGGAGTAGCCCCTGCTTGCTGCAACTAGAGAGAGCCTGTGTGCAGCAAAGAAGACCCAACACAGCTAAAAATAAATAAATAAATAAATAAATAAATAAATAAATAAGAAAAATATTTTTTAAAAAAAGAAGTGGATTTATTTAGAGAGAAACACACTCCACAAGTGTTGGCCATCTCAGAAGGCGAGAGTGAAACCAGGGTATGGGGTTGTCAGTTTTTATAAGGGTAGGTCATTTCATAAGCTAATGAGTGGGCGGAGTGTTCCAGCTATTTTGGATAAGGGATGGGGATTTCCAGGAATTGGGCTCACTTTTTGACCTTTGTGGTTGGCCTTGGAACTGTCATGGCACCTGTGGGTGAGTCATTTAGCTTGCTGATGTGTTCCAATTAGTGTGTACTGAGGCTCAAGGTCTAGAGGAAGTTGACTCATCTGCCATCTTGGACCTATTTGGTTCTAATCAGTTTATGTCATGTCCTTGGGCTATGTCATTCTTTTAAAGGTTGTCCCCTGCCCTTTCCTTCCTGTTTCAAAACTACAATGACATTGATGAATCTCAAAAACTTTGTGCTAAATGAAACAAGCCAGACACAAAAGTCTATATAGTATATGATTCTATTTTTATGAAATTTCTAAAAAAGAGAAAACTGTGGAGACAGACATTGAAACTGAGCAGGACCCTTTGGGACCCTCTTGGGTACAAAAGCCCCTCCTTGCTTGGTCCCCTGCAGTAACGTTGTGCTTTCCTTCACCACAATCCTGTGCCAGTAGATTGGCTTTGCTGTGCAAAATTTAGGTCCAGTAACAACATCAGATTAGTTGTCTCATGTAGGGGTGGGAACAAATAGGTGCAAATAGGCAAAAATGAACTTTTTGGGTGATTGTAATGATCACTGCACAACTGTATAAATGTAATAAAACTCATCAAACTGTAGGCTTACAATGGATTAATTGTATGGTAGGTCAATTATACCTTAATAAGCCTGTTAAAAAAACCTTTGTGGTACTTTTTGTTTACAACAATTATCTTGGTAAAAGCATACACCCTTCCCATGGCCTATAAGGTCTTGCTTTATTTGGCTTGTTTGGTTTTGCTTCCCTGCCCAATTACCTTGCTCACTGATTTCCAGCAGTGCTGTACTATCTTCTGCCTCAAGGACTTCCTACTGCTGTCCTCTGCCTGAGATACCTTTAATCTTCCACTCTAGATGGAGAGCTATTACTAATCTTTTACATCTTAGTTTAAATGTCACTTCCTCAGAGAGCTTCCCTGATAAAATCCCTTCACAGTTTAAATTAGGTCTGTCATTCTCTCTTACTAGACTGCTCCTTCAAAACATTTTTCAGTCTGTAATCACGTATTTACTTGTGATGCTTTAATTTCTATCTTTCCACTTGAATGTAAGATCTAAAAGGGCAGGCACTATACCTATTTTATATATCATTTTCAGGAAGTATGCTCTAATGTTAAATTGATTCATCTAAAATAAACAAGCAGGGACTTCCATAGTGGCACAGTGGTTAAGAATCCACCTGTCAATGCAGGGGACACAGGTTCGAGCCCTGGTCCGGGAAGATCCCGCATGCCGTGGAGCAACTAAGCCTGTGTGCCACAACTACTGAAGCACTCGCGCCTGGAGGCCGTGCTCCACAAAAAGAGAAGCCACCACAATGAGAAGCACGTGCACTGCAATGAAGAGTAGTCCCCGCTCGCGGCAACTAGAGAAAGCTCGTGTGCAGCAATGAAGACCCAACATGGCCAAAAACAAATGAATAAAATAAAAAATAATAAAAAAGCCAATTCTTTAAAAATAAAATAAACAAGCAGATTAATTCATTTAATTACCCAGGATTACATATTTCAACTATAATATCTTGAAGGGTTCACTTCAAAGTGCACTGCTAAAATTAAAATTAAAACATTTCATTGATTTTTCTTTTTACCAGTTGGGCAATTGGTAACATTTTCATTTTATATTGGAGCATAGGATTTTTTTCAGGCTAAAGTTATTGCAGGCAAGCTCTATGGTATACAGGTTTGAGTCCTCATACTTGTGCAAATGTTTGTATATACTTTGGCAAGGATACACCTTTAATTGGCCATGTATCTGTAGAGAGCTAAACCATTGCCAAAAGCTCATTTGAGAGGAATAATATTCAGGGAAGATTTCTAAAGGATATGTAGTCCTTCCAGATTATCAGGTACCTGCTTACTCATACTTGGCTATTTTGGTCCCTCCTAAAATTGCTTTTAGTGACTTATAACATCATTTAATACACAGAGCAACATTATAAGAAATGCTCCTCCTGAATTTATCACAGAAATGCAGTGTTCTATATTTTCCAGTCCTTGTTTTTTTTTATGAGAACCCACTGTCCTTCAGGTGCTTCAGACCTGAATATCCAGCTACCTCCTGGGCATCTACACTTGGATGCAGAACCAGGGATGAGAGTGAGATGACTGAGTATAACGTTTACACATAGAATCCTCTTCTATTAGAGTTAGTAGGAATGACTGGCCTTTAAATTTTTAGCAGGGTATAATTTTCCCTCAATAAAATATTAGTAGGTACCCCAATATGTAAAACAGATAAAAAAGCAGCAGTGTGGAGAGGGGGTGTGCACCTTTCTTTCGGAACCTTCCAGGGAAAACGGGGCCCGGGTTTTCGTCTCTCCCACCCTCGGGAAGGAGAGCCCGAGTCTCCACCCTGCCGAGTTCCCACATTGGAGCCGTGTGGATGAAAGGCTCTTGGCGCTGCAGCCAGGAGTCAGTGCTGTGCCTCTGAGGTGGGAGAGCCAAATTCAGGACACTGGTCCACAAGAGATCTCCCAGCTCCACATAATAACAAACGGTGAAAATCTTCCAGAGATCTCCATCTCAACACCAACACCCAGCTTCACTCAACGACCAGCAAGCTACAGTGCTGGACACCCTATGCCAAACAACCAGCAAGAAAGGAACACAACCCCACACATTAGCAGAGAGGCTGCCTAAAATCATAATAAGGCCACAGACACCCCAAAACACACCACCAGACGTGGATCTGCCCACCAGAAAGACAAGATCCAGCCTCATCCACCAGAACACAGGCACTAGTCCCTTCCAC
Source organism: Mesoplodon bidens (assembly GCF_964165515.1). NCBI lineage: Eukaryota > Metazoa > Chordata > Mammalia > Artiodactyla > Ziphiidae > Mesoplodon > Mesoplodon bidens. The sequence continues at coordinate 29,720,134 of NC_138177.1, read as the reverse complement.
CAGGAAGCCTACACAACCCACTGAACCAAGCTTAGCCACTGGGGACAGACACCAAAAACAACAGGAACTATGAACCTGCTGCCTGCAAAAAGGAGACCCCAAACACAGTAAGAGAAGCAAAATGAGAAGACAGAAAATCACACAGCAGATGAAGGAGCAAGATAAAAACCCACCAGACCTAACAAATGAAGAGGAAATAGGCAGTCTACCTGAAAAAGAATTCAGAATAATGATGGTAAAGATGATCCAAAATCTTGGAAATAGAATAGAGAAAATGCCAGAAACATTTAATAAGGACCTAGAAGAACAAAAGAGGAAACAAGCAATGATGAACAACACAATAAATGAAATTAAAAATACTCTAGAAGGGGGGCTTCCCTGGTGGCGCAGTGGTTGAGAGTCCACCTGACAATGCAGGGGACACGGGTTCGTGCCCAGGTCCGGGAGGATCCCACATGCCGCAGAATGGCTGGGCCCGTGAGCCATGGCCTCTGAGCCTGCGTGTCTGGAGCCTGTGCTCTGCAATGGGAGAGGCCACAACAGTGAGAGGCCCGCGTAATGCAAAACAAAAAAACAAAAACAAAAAACAAACAAACAAAACCTCTAGAAGGGATCAATAGCAGAATAACTGAGGCAGAAGAACAGATAAGTGACCTGGAAGATAAAATAGTGGAAATAACTACTGCAGAGCAGAATAAAGAAAAAACAATGAAAAGAACTGAGAACAGTCTCAGAGACCTCTGAGACAACATTAAGTGCACCAACATTCGAATTATAGGGGTCCCAGAAGAAGAAGAGAAAAAGAAAGGGACTGAGAAAATATTTGAAGAGATTATAGTTGAAAACTTCCCTAATATGGGAAAGGAACTAGTCAATCAAGTCCAGGTAGCACAGAGATTCCCATACAGGATAAATCCAAGGAGAAACATGCCAAGACACACACTAACTAATCAAACTACCAAAAATTAAATACAAAGAAAACATATTAAAAGCAGCAAGGGAAAAACAACAAATAACATACAAGGGAATCCCCATAACGTTAACAGCTGATCTTTCAGCAGAAACTGTGCAGGCTAGAAGGGAGTGGCAGGACATCTTTAAAGTGATGAAAGGGAAAAAACTACAACCAAGATTACTCTACCCAGCAAGGATCTCATTCAGATTTGATGGAGAAATTAAAACCTTTACAGACAAGGTAAAGCTGAGAGAGTTCAGCACCACCAAACCAGCTTTACAACAAATGCTAAAGGAACTTCTCTAGGCAAGAAACACAAGAGAAGGAAAAGACCTACAATAACAAACCCAAAACAATCAAGAAAATGGTAATAGGAGCATACCTATCAATAACTACCTTAAATGTAAATGGATTAAGTACTCCAACCAAACACACAGACTGGCTGAATGGATACAAACACAAGACCCATGTATATGCTGTCTACAAGAGACCCACTTCAGACCTAGGGACACATACAGACTGAAAGTGAGGGGATGGAAAAGACATTCCCTGCAAATGGAAATCAAAAGAAAGCTGGAGTAGCAATTCTCATATCAGACAAAATAGACTTTAAAATAAAGACGATTAGAAGAGACAAAGAAGGACACTACATAATGATCAAGGGATCAATCCAAGAAGAAGATATAACAAATGTAAATATTTATGCACCCAACATAGGAGCAGCTCAATACATAAGAAAATGCTAACAGCCATAAAAGGGGAAATGGACAGTAACACAATCATAGTAGGGGGCTTTAACACTTCACTTTCCCCAATGGACAGATCATCCAAAATGAAAATAAATAAGGAAACAAAAGCTTTTAGTGACACATGAAAAAAGATGGACTTAATTGATATTTATAGGACATTTCATCCAAAAACAACAGAATACACTTTCTTCTCAAGTGCTCATGGAACATTCTCCAGCACAGATCATATCTTGGGTCACAAATATAGCCTTGGTAAATTTAAGATAATTGAAATTGTATCAAGTATCTTTTCCGACCACAACGCTATGAGACTAGATATCAATTTCAGGAAAAAAAGTCTATAAAAATAGACACACGGAGGCTAAACAATACACTACTAAATCACCAAGAGATCACCGAAGAAATCAAAGAGGAAATCAAAAAATACCTAGAAACAAATGACAATGAAAACACGATTATGCACAACCTATGGGATGCAGCAAAAGCAGTTCTAAGAGCGAAGTTTATAGCAATATAATCCTATCTCAATAAACAAGAAACACCTCCAATAAACAACCTAAACTTACACCTAAAGCAATTAGAGAAAGAAGAACAAAAAAACCCTGAAGTTAGCAGAAGGAAAGAAATCATAAAGATCAGATCAGAAATAAATGAAAAACAAATGAAGGAAATGATAGCAAAGATCGATAAAACTAAAACCTGGTTCTTTGAGAAGATAAACAAAATTGATAAACCATTAGCCAGACTCATCAGGAAAAAAAGGGAGAAGACTCATATCAACAGAATTAGAAATGAAAAAGGAGAAGTAAAAAGTGACACTGCAGAAATACAAAGGATCATGAGAGATTACTACAAGAAACTATAGGCCAATAAAATGGACAACCTGGAAGATACGGACAAATTCGTGGAAAAGCATGATCTTTCAAGACTTTCAGCAGGAAATAGAAAGTATAAACAGACCAATCAAAAGCACTGAAATTGAGATTGTGATTAAAAATCTTCCAGCAAACAAAAGTCCTGGACCAGATGGCTTCACAGACGAATTCTATCAAACATTTAGAGAAGAGCTAACAACTATCCTTCTCAAACTCTTCCAAAATATAGCAGAGGGAGGAACACTCCCAAACTCATTCTACGAGGCCACCATCACTCTGATACCAAAACCAGACAAGGATGTCACAAAGAAAGAAAACGACAGGCCAATATCACTGATGAACATAGAAGCAAAAATCCTCAACAAAATACTAGCAAACAGAATCTAACAGCACATTAAAAGGATTATACACCATGATCAATAGGGATTTATTCCAGGAATGCAAGGATTCTTCAATATATGCAAGTCAATCAACGTGATACACCATATTAACAAACTGAAGGAGAAAAACCATATGATCATCTCAATAGATGCAGAGAAAGCTTTCGACAAAATTCAACACCCATTTATGACAAAAACCCTGCAGAAAGTAGGCATAAAGGGAACTTTCCTCAACATAATAAAGGCCATATATGACAAACCCACAGCCAACATCGTCCTCAATGGTGAAAAACTGAAACCATTTCCACTAAGATCAGAAACAAGACAAGGTTGCCCACTCTCACCACTCTTATTCAACATAGTTTTGGAAGTTTTAGCCACAGCAATCAGAGAAGAAAAGGAAATAAAAGGAATCCAAATCAGAAAAGAAGAAGTAAAGCTATCACTGTTTGCAGATGACATGATACTATACATAGAGAATCCTAAAGATGCTACCAGAAAACTACTAGAGCTAATCAATGAATTTGGTAAAGTAGCAGGATACAAAATTAATGCACAGAAACCTCTGGCATTCCTATACACTAATGATGAAAAATCTGAAAGTGAAATCAAGAAAACACTTCCATTTACCATTGCAACAAAAAGAATAAAATATCTAGGAATAAACTTACCTAAGGAGACAAAAGACCTGTATGCAGAAAATTATAAGACACTGATAAAAGAAATTAAAGATGATATAAATAGATGGAGAGATATACCATGTTCTTGGATTGGAAGAATCAACATTGTGAAAATGACTCTACTACCCAAAGCAATCTACAGATTCAATGCAATCCCTATCAAAGTATCACTGGCTTTTTTCACAGAATGAGAACAAAAAATGTCACAATTTGTATGGAAACACAAAAGACCCCGAATAGCCAAAGCAATCTTGAGAACGAAAAACGGAGCTGGAGGAATCAGGCTCCCTGACTTCAGATTATACTACAAAGCTACAGTAATCAAGACAGTATGGTACTGGCACAAAAACAGAAATATAGATCAATGGAACAGGATAGAAAGCCCAGAGATAAACCCACGCACATATGGTCACCTTATCTTTGATAAAGGAGGCAGGAATGTACAGTGGAGAAAGGACAGCCTCTTCAATAAGTGGTGCTGGGAAAACTGGGCAGGGACATGTAAAAGTATGAGATTAGGGCTTCCCTGGTGGCCCAGTGGTTGGGAGTCCGCCTGCCAATGCCGGGGACACGGGTTCGTGCCCTGGTCCAGGAGGATCCCACATGTCGCGGAGCAGCTAGGCCCGTGAGAGCCATGGCAGCTGAGCCTGCACGTCCAGAGACTGTGCCTCACAACAGGAGAGGCCACAACAGTGAGAGGCCCGCATACTGCAAAAAAAAAAAAAATGTATGAGATTAGAACACTCCCTAACACCATACACAAAAATAAGCTCAAAATGGATTAAAGACCTACATGTAAGGCCAGAAACTATCAAACTCTTAGAGGAAAACATAGGCAGAATACTCTATGACATAAATCACAGCAAGATCCTTTTTGACCCACCTCCTAGAGAAATGGAAATAAAAACAAAAGTAAACAAATGGGACCTAATGAAACTTAAAAGCTTTTGCACAGCAAAGGAAACCATAAAAAAGACCAAAGGACAACCCTAAGAATGGGAGAAAATATTTGCAAATGAAGCAACTGACAAAGGATTAATCTCCAAAATTTATAAGCAGCTCATGCAGCTCAATAACAAAAAATCAAACAACCCAATCCAAAAATAGGCAGAAGACCTAAATAGACATTTCTCCAAAGAAGATATACAGATTGTCAACAAACACATGAAAGAATGCTCAACATCATTAATATTTAGAGAAATGCAAATCAAAACTACAATGAGATATCATCTCACACCAGTCAGAATGGCCATCATCAAAAAATCTAGAAACAATAAATGTTGAAGAGGGTGTGGAGAAAAGGGAACACTCTTGGACTGCTGGTGGGAATGTGAATTGGTACAGCCACTATGGAGAACAATATGGAGGTGCCTTAAAAAACTACAAATAGAACTACCATATGACCCAGCAATCCCACGACTGGGCATATACCCTGAGAAAACCATAATTCAAAAGGATTCATATACAAAATGTTCATTGCTGCTCTATTTACAATAGCCAGGAGATGGAAGCAACCTAAGTGTCCTTCATCAGATGAATGGATAAAGAAGATGTGGCACATATATACAATGGAATATTACTCAGCCATTAAAAGAAATGAAACTGAGTTATTTGTAGTGAGGTGGATGGACCTAGAGTCTGTCATACAGAGTGACGTAAGTCAGAAGGAGAAAGACAAATACTGTATGCTAACACATATATATGGAATCTAAGAAAAGAAAATGTCATGATGAACCTAGGGGTAAGAGGGGAATAAAGACACACACCTACTAGAGAATGGACTTGAGGATATGGGAAGGGGAAAGGGTAAGCTGGGACAAAGTGAGACAGTGGCATGGACATATATACACTACCAAACGTAAAATAGATAGCTAGTGGGAAGCAGCCCCATAGCACAGGGAGATCAGCTCGGGGCTTTGTGACCACCTAGAGGGGTGGGATAGGGAGGGTGGGAGGGAGGGAGACGCAAGAGGGAAGAGATATGGGAACATATGTATATGTATAACTGATTCAGTTTGTTATAAAGCAGAAACTAACACACCATTGTAAAGCAATTATACTCCAATAAAGATGTTAGAATAAATAATGATAAAAAGCAGCAGTGTGGGTTGGGTTGCGGGGAAGCCATGCTTTAGTGTTTTCCTCCCACTAAATTATCTTTGATCCCCTGAAGTAGATAACATCGAAGTTAAAAACCACTGATCTAGTCCAATCCCTTCATTGTTGTGACCCCCGCTGAAAAACAGGCATACGATTCATTTAATTGAATGTAAACAGTAAATGACTTCTCAGAAAGCTCTACGGGAAAATTTCCTCAGATACTTAGTAGACATTAATACAGTCTACAGTGACAGGAGGCTGCCCAAGATTAGCAGTATGTGAATTGGATCCATCAATTCTGCATGAGGATTCACCAAATGTGCTCTGGCTTGTTTATCAATCTTGTCTCCCAAAGGGTGACCTTTTTTTTTTTTCCAAAGATGTGACTTTTTAAATATTTCACCCCAAATATTCTTTTCTTTTCTTTTTTTTTGAATTTTTATTTTTTATTGGAGCATAGTTGATTAACAATGTTGTGTTAGTTTCAGGTGTACAGCAAATGATTCAGTTATAAATATATATGTATCTATTCATTCTCAAATTCTTTTCCCATTTAGGTTATTACAGAATATTGAGCAGCATTCCCTGTGCTATACAGTAGGTCCTTGTTGGTTATCTATTTTAAATATAGCAGTGTGGCTTTTGAAGACTTCTCTAAAAATTGAGTCACAAGGGGGAGCTATTTGTTAATGTATTCATGTTTTAGGTGGGACTTCTCAAAGTTTCCCACAGAAGTATAATATTAATACTTTAATATTACTAAGTCTGGGCAGCCCTGGGCACTGAGCAAAATACTTCTGTGAGGTTTGGGAGAGAGGGAACATAAGGCAGCAAAGCCCTCACATGGCCCAGTTTCTTTGAAGTCTCCTGATTTATCTCAAAAATTAATGCAAATACTGTATTCTGTTCCATAAATTGTCCACATTTATTTTAGTACTAAAACAGTGTTTTACATTTTTTGGCACTTAAATTATTAATATCCCACATGTTTTTCTATCCCACTATCCTTGAAAAAATTAATGCTTCTAAAAGGTGTGCAGTTCTTACTAAGGTCACTTGTGCTCTCCAACTCAGTAAATCCAACAATCAAATCTCCTCTGTACTCCTATTTCCCTCCATCCTGGTTGCCTTTGATACAGTTGATCTTGCTCACCTTCTGAAGTACTCTTTTCTCCGGTTCCCTGAGACATAGCATTTATCTCCTCTGTAGGACTCTGCTCTGAGACCTAGTTTCTTCCCGTCTCTCTTTTCTGTTTCTCCTTTTCCCCTCTCTCCTTTTTTTTTCTTTTTAAAAATAAATAAATAAATTAATTAATTAATTTTTGGCTGCACTTGGACTTTCTCTAGTTGCATTGAGCGGGAGGCTACTCTTTGGTGCGGTGTGTGGGCTTCTCATTGCGGTGGCTTCTCTTGTTGTAGAGCACGTGCTCACACGCGGGCTTCAGTAGTTGTGGGACGTGGGCTCTAGAGCGCAGGCTCAGTAGTTGTGTCTCAAGGGCTTTGTTGCTCCACGGCATGTGGGATCTTCCCGGACCAGGGATTGAACCCGTGTCCCCTGCACTGGCCGGCGGATTCTCAACCACTGTGCCACCAGGGAAGTCCCCCTTCTCTTTTCTATTTAACTGTTCGTAGGTTATTTTATTCAATGTTTTGGCTTCAAATACTTTTTACAAGCTAATGCATTCCAATTTTCATCACAAGCCTGACTTCTCCCCTGAGCTCTGGACTCCTGTATCGAACTATTTATGTGATATTTGCACTGGTATTTGTAACAGCTGCTCAAACCTCATGTGTCTAAGACAACTCCACCATGCCTCACTTTGAGGTTTTTTTAATTCATTGTGCTGCATGCTCAGTGGGCATTTCCACTGAGTCTTCCGTTGGTGGAGGGGGGCGTGGATTTCTTCTACTCCTTTAGGCTCTCCTGGCTGGTCTGAGAATTAAACTGACATGAGACAGATTAACAGAAGAAAATCAAACAAAAGTTTAATAACATATACATGGGAGAGACCCAGGAAAACTGAGTACTCATATCATGCTGCTCACGACTTAAGCAGTAGTAGGTGCCAAGAAAGCACTTCTTACCAGATTTCACTGTGAAAAAGACTTATTTAGATGAGTTCTTGTAAATGGTTCACTCACTTCTAGAGTGTGAAAGTGTGATTTTCAGAAGTTAAAAACGTAACTTTTTTTTGCAAACATAAACTGAGCCCATGTCAAAGATTTAATCATCTCATTTATTAGTGAGGGAATCAGTATGTAAAGCCGGTTCAAAGAGCATTTAAGGAACTGAGTATTTATAGGCAGTTTAATAAAGAATGGTTAGAATAAATTATCTAGGTTAGAAACAAAACTGAGTCATATTTAAGAGGGCATTAGAATACAACCATTGGGATTATCTCTTCTACTAGAGAATCATTTGTAACTTTATTGGACATAAATCTATAAGTTAACATAATTTCACAGAATCTGAGTCCCTAATTAACAGTAAATAGAGGGGACTTCCCTGGTGGTCCAGTGGTTAAGACTTCACCTTCCAATGCAGGGGGCCCAGGTTCGATCCCTAGTGAGGGAACTAGATCCTGCAGGCTGCAACTAAGAGGCCCGCATGCTGCAACTAAGACCTGGTCCAGCCAAAATAAAAAAATAAATAATAAAATAATAAAGAAATAGTAAAGAAATAGTAAATAGAAAATTCAGGAAATGGTAACTTCTCTTAGAAAATAAAATAATCCTTGAGAGGATTGTTAAACAATGCTTCAGTGTGACAGTGAAAGGGCAGGCAGGTATCATCTTGGCCTCATTACTGTGTTTTGTGTGATTTTTCTTAAGAAGTGTGAGCAGGAAACTTTCATTCTATCCTGTGTACCTGTGGTGTTCTAACAAATGTGTGGCACAAAATGTGATGACAGAGTTCAGGGCATGCTACCCCAAAATATGGCACCTTGGCATACTGAATATCTTAAGCTGAAAGAGTTTGAGACAACAGCAGGAGCAGGAAAATCACTATGACACCCCCCATCCCCAAGTTCTCCCCTAAAACAGATCATAAAACTTCCATGTGAAAGGTACCCTCCCTGTACCAGGAGGAAGGAAGATGTTCTTATCACCAAAAATAGGAAATTTGGGGCTGAGAAACCTTACAAACCATGTCAAACTAACCCTTGTCTTCCTGGTTACTTTTTCACCATTTACTACCGGTAGCCCAAACCCCTCTGCCTTGTCAACTCTTCACAAATTTATTTTCTCCTTGTCTAAAAAGTATAAAAACTTCTTGTTCTGGTCACTTTTTAGGTTTTCATTCTTCATTCTTTTGCTCCTTCTCCATTTTTCAGACACATTGTTTGGAATCACAAAAGCAAATCAGATTCATTATTTATATCATGTTTTGTTTTCAATCAAAAGGAAATTTCTCAGTTTCTCTTTACATCTCATACACCCATATTGAGTTCTAAATGATTTTTAGCTGCTTCCAGAAACCAAATTTCCTCTCAAAAGATGATTTAATCCAGGAATTCCCTGGCAGTCCAGGGGTTAGGACTCAGCACTTTCACTGCCAGGGCCAGGGTTTGATCCCTGGTCAGGTAACTAACATCCCACAAGCCAGGCAGTGAGGCCAAAAAACAAAACAAAACGCTGCCCAACCAAAAAAAAAAAAAAAAAAAAAAAAAAGGAAGATGATTTAGGCTTGAGTACAGTCCAGGCTGTAATTCAGTGTGTTGCTCCAAAACCACTGCTGGAGAGACTCGGATGCCCTCAGCTGATTGGACCCAGAAAGCTGTGTTACTGTGGTTGACTGGTTTTCTGTCTTTCAAGTTAGTGGTGTTCTCAAAGGTTATGGGGAGTGGACATTCACAGAAAGATAGACAAAATGAAAAGGCAGAGGACTTTGTACCAGATGAAGGAACAAGATAAAACCCCAGAAAAAAAAATTAAATGAAGTGGAGATAGGCAAACTTCCAGAAAAATAATTCAGAATAATGATAGTGAAGGTGATCCAGGACCTTGGAAAAAGAATGGAGACAAAGATCGAGAAGATGCAAGAAATGTTTAACAAAGACCTAGAAGAATTAAAGAACAAACACCTAGAATAATTAAAGAACAAACAAACAGAGATGAATGATACAATAACTGAAATGAAAAATACACTAGAAGGAATCAATAGCAGAATAACTGAGGGAGAAGAACGGATGAATGACCTGGAAGACAGAATGGTGGAATTCAGTGCTGCAGAACAGAATAAAGAAAAAAGAATGAAAAGAAATGAAGACAGCCTAAGAGACCTCTGGGACAACATTAAATGCAACAACATTCACATTATAGGGTCCCAGAAGGAGAAGAGAGACAGAAAGGACCCGAGAAAATATTCGAAGACATTAGACACAAAAACTTCCCTAATATGGGAAAGGAAATAGCCACTCAAGTCTAGGAAGCACAGAGAGTCCCACAGAGGATAAACCCAAGGAGAAACACGCCAAGACACATAGTAATCAAATTGGCAAAAAATAAAGACAAAGAAAAATTATTGAAAGCAGCAAGGGAAAAATGACAAATAACATGCAAGGGAACTCCCATAAGGTTAACAGCTGATTTCTCAGCAGAAACTCTACAAGCCAGAAGGGAGTGGCATGATATACTTAAAGTGATGAAAGGGAAGAACCTACAACCAAGATTACTCTACCTGGCAAGGATCTCATTCAGATTCAAGGGAGAAATCAAAAGTTTTACAGACAAGCAAAAGCTAAGAGAATTCAGCACCTCAAACCAGCTCTACAACAAATGCTAAAGGAACTTCTCTAAGTGGGAAACACAAGAGTAGAAAAGGTCAGACAAAAACAAACCCATAACAATTAAGAAAATGGTCATAGGAACATACATATCAATAATTACCATAAACATGAATGGATTAAATGTTCCAACCAAAAGACACAAACTCGCTGAATGGATACAAAAACAAGACCCATATACATGCTGTCTACAAAAGACCCACTTCAAACCTAGGGACACATACAGACTGAAAGTGAGGGGATGGAAAAAGATACTCCATGCAAATGGAAATCAAAAGAAAGCTGGAGTAGCAATATTCATATCAGATAAAATAGACTTTAAAATAAAAAACATTACAAGAGACAAGGAAGGACATTACATAATGATTAAGGGATCAATCCAAGAAGAAGATATAACAATTATAAATATATATGCACCCAACATAGGAGCACCTCAATACATAAGGCAACTGCTAACAGCTATAAAAGAGGAAATCTATAGTAACACAATAATAGTGGGGGAATTTAACACCTCACTTACACCAATGGACAGATCATCCAGACAGAAAATTAATACGGAAACACAAGCTTTTAATGACACAATAGACCAGATAGATTTAATTGATATTTATAGGACATTCCATCCAAAAACAGCAGATTTCACTTTCTTCTCAAATGGACACAGAACATTCCCCAGGATAGATCATATCTTGGGTCACAAATCAAGCCTCAGTAAGTTTAAGAAAATTGAAATCATATCAAGCATCTTTTCCGACCACAACACTATGGGATTACAGGGAAAAAAACCGTAAAAAACACAAACACATGGAGGCTAAACAATACGTTACTAAATAGCCAAGAGATAATTGAAAAAATAAAGAGGAAATCAAAAAATACCTAGAGACAAATTACAATGAAAACAGGACGGTCCAAAACCTATGGGATGCAGCAAAAGCAGTTATAAGAGAGAAGTTTATAGCAATACAAGCCTACCTCAAGAAACAAGAAAAATCTCAAATAAACAATCTAATCTTACACCTAAAGGAACTAGAGAAAGAAGAACAAACAAAACCCAAAGTTAGTAAAAGGAAAGAAATCATAAAGATCAGAGCAGAAATAATTGAAATAGAAACAAAGAAAACAATAGCAAAGATCAATAAAACTAAAAGGTGGTTCTTTGAGAAGATAAACAAAACCAATAAACCTTTAGCCAATCTCATCAAGAAGAAGAGGGAGAGGACTCAAATCAATAAAATTAGAAATGAAAAAGGAGAAGTTACACTGCAGAAATACAAAGCATCATAAGAGACTACTACAAGCAACACTATGACAACCTGGAAGAAATGGATAAATTCTTAGAAAGGTATAACCTTCCAAGACTGAACCAGGAAGAAATAGAAAATATGAACAGACCAATCACAAGTAATGAAATTGAAACTGTGATTAAAAATCTTCCAACAAACAAAAGTCCTGGACCAGATAGCTTCACAGGTGAATTCTATCAAACATTTAGAGGAGAGCTAACACCCATCTTTCTCAAACTCTTCCAAAAATGTGCAGAGGAAGGAACACTTCCAAACTCATTCTATGAGACCACCATCACCCTGATACCAAAACCAAATAAAGATACTATAAAAAAAGAAAATTACAGACCAGTATCACTCATGAATATAGATGGAAAAATCCTCAACAAAATGTTAGCAAACAGAGTCCAACAACCCATTAAAAGGATCATATACCATGATCAAGTGGGATTTTTTTTTGTGTGTGGTATGTGGGCCTCTCACTGTTGTGGCCTCTCCCATTGTGGAGCACAGGCTCCGGATGCGCAGGCTCAGCGGCCATGGCTCACGGGCCCAGCCACTCCGTGGAATGTGGGATCCTCCTGGACCGGGGCACAAACTCGTGTCCCCTGCATTGGCAAGCAGACTCTCAACCACTGCGCCACCAGGGAAGCCCAATCAAGTGGGATTTGTCCCAGGGATGCAAGCATTCTTCAATATACACAAATCAATCAATGTGATACAGCATATTAACATATGATCATCTCAATAAATGCAGAAAAAGCTTTTGACAAAATTCAACACCTAATTATGATAAAAATGCTTCAGAAAGTGGGCATAGAGGGAACCTACCTCAACATAATAAAGGTCATATATGACAAACCCACAGCAAACATCATTCTCAATGATGAAAAACAGAAAACATTTCCTCTAAGATCAGGAACAAGACAAGGATGTCCACTCTCACCACTCTTGTTCAACATAGTTTTGGAAGTCCTAGCCATGGCAATCAGAGAAGAAAACGAAATAAAAGGAATACAAATTGGAAACGAAGTAAAATTGTCACTGTTTGCAGATGACATGATACTATACATAGAGAATCCTGAAGATGCCACCAGAAAACTACTAGAGCTAATCAATGAATTTGGTAAAGTTGCAGGATACAAAATTAATGCACAGAAATCTCTTGCATTCCTATACACTAACAACAAAATACCAGAAAGAGAAATTAAGAAAACAATCCTATTCACCATTGTAACAAAAAGAATGAACTACCTAGGAATAAACCTACCTAAGGACGTAAAAGCCCTGTTCTCAGAAAACTATAAGACACTGATGAAAGAAATAAAAGATGACAGAAACAGATGGAGAGATGTACCACATTCTTGGATTGGAAGAATCAATATTGTGAAAATCACTATACTACCCAAAGCAATCTACAGATTCAATGCAATCCCTATTAAATTACCAGTGGCATTGTTTACAGAACTAGAACAAAAAAATCTTAAAATTTGTATGGTGGCACAAAAGACCCCAAATAGCCCAAGCAGTCTTGAGGGAAAAAACAGAGCTGGAGGAATCAGACTCCCTGACTTCAGACTATACTACAAAGCTACAGTAATCAAGACAATATGGTACTGGCCCAAAAACAGAAATGTAGATCAATGGAACAGGATAGAAAGCCCAGAGATAAAGCCATGCACCTATGGTCAACTAATGTATGACCAAGGAGGCAAGGATATACAATGGAGAAGAGGCAGTCTCTTCAATAAGTGGTGCTGGGAAAACTGGACAGCTACATGAAAAAGAATGAAATTAGAACACTCCCTAACACCCCACACAAATAAACACAAAATGGATTAGAGAACTAAATGTAAGACTGGACAGTATAAAACTCTTAGAGGAAAACATAGGAAGAACACTCTGACATAAATCACAGCAAGATCTTTTGTGACCCACCTCCTAGAGTAATGGAAATGAAGACAAAAATAAACAAAGGGACCTAATGAAACTTAAAACCTTTTGCAAAGCAAAGGAAAGTACAAACAAGACGAAAGGACAATCCTCAGATTGGGAGAAAATATTTGCAAACAAATCAATGGACAAAGGATTAATCTCCAAAATATATAAACAGCTCATGCAGTTCAGTATTAAAAAAACAAACAACCCAATCCAAAAATGGGCAGAAGACCTAAATAGACATTTCTCCAAAGAAGACATACAGATGGCCAAGAAGCACATGAAAAGCTGCTCAACATCACTAATTATTATAGAAAAGCAAATTAAAACTACAATGAGGTATCACCTCACACCAGTTAGAATGGCCATCATCAAAAAATCTAGAAACAACAAATGCCGGAGAGGATGTGGAGAAAAGGGAACCCTCTTGCACTTTTTGTGGGAATGTAAATTGATACAGCCACTATGGAGAACAGTATGGATCTTCCTTAAAAAATTAAAATTAGAATTACCATATAACCCAGCAATCCCACTACTGGGCATTTACGCAGAGAAAACCATAATTCAAAAAGACACATGCACCCCAACGTTCATTGCCGCATTATTTGCAATAGCCAGGTCATGGAAGCAACCTAAATGTCCATCGACAAACAAATGGATAAAAAAGATGTGGTACATATATACAATGGAATATTACTCAGCCTTAAAAAGGAACACAGTTGGGTCATTTGTAGAGATGTGGATGGGTCTAGAGACTGTCATACAGAGTAAAGTAAGTCAGAAAGAGAAAAACAAATATTTTATATTAATGCATATATGTGCAATCTAGAAAAATGGTACAGATGAACCAGTTTGCAGGGCAGAAATAGAGTCACAGATGTAGAGAACAAATGTAAGGACACCAAGCAGGGAAGGCGGTGGGGGAAGTGGTGGTGGTGGTGGGATGAATTGGGAGATTGGGATTGACATATATACACTAATATGTATAAAATGGAAAACTAATGAGAACCTGCTGTAAAAAAAACTAAATAAAATAAAACTCAAAATTTCCAAAAATGCCAAGAAAGGTTAGTGGGAGTGGTTTAATTCTCCCACACCACTCTAGAGGACTCTGCTGTTTTAGTTGGAGCTCCTGCCTCTGCTTGTCTTCCTTCTTGGTTGCTTGTCTTTTCTGCTTTTGTCTGTTATTATTTTGGCTGCTGCCAGTGAACCATTACATCTGATTTTTTGCCTGTTTTTCACGTGCCAGGTACCTAAAAGTTAACTGAGGGTGGCTGAGGGAGGCCAGATTGCCTGGTACAAGTAAAGTAAGGTCAAATGACTGTAATGGATTTGTGGGTGTGAATATAGTTCTGTTTCTGTCCTACAGAGTGAATGGTAGGTGCTCGGATTACTACTCCCATGAAGACTCAAAGAGTTGGCTTGAAGAACTATAGTGAGCTCAATGTGGAGAGGCTGTTAGAACTTGTATGCATAAGAGGAGTCCAAGAAAATAATGTTTTTGAGCTTATTTATTTCGTCTTAAGTTATTATATGTACATACTGTTATTCAACTAGAAAATACAATCTCTGAAGCTTACTCCTTTTTTAAAAGTGACTTCCCCCCTTCACTTGGAAGATTTCCTTTTGGAAAGATAAATCTTCAGAAACTGCATAACAGAAGTATCTAATTGTAATGCTGAGCTTTGAACACATTTTATTTTATTTTATTTTACATCTTTATTGGAGTATAATTGCTTTACAATGGTGTGTTAGTTTCTGCTTTACAACAAAGTGAATCAGTTATACATATACATATGTTCCCATATCTCTTCCCTCTTGTGTCACCCTCCCCCCAACCCTCCCCATCCCACCCCTCTAGGTGGTCACAAAGCACCGAGCTGATCTCCCTGTGCTATGTAGCTGCTTCCCACTAGCTATCGATTTTACGTTTGGTAGTGTATATATGTCCATGCCTTTCTCTCACCTTGTCACAGCTTACTCTTCCCACTCCCCATATCCTCAAGTCCATTCTCTAGTAGGTCTGTGTCTTTATTCCCGTCTTACCCCTAGGTTCTTCATGACATTTTTTAAATTCCATATATATGTGTTAGCATACAGTATTTTGTCTTTCTCTTTCTGACTTACTTCACTCTGTATGACAGACTCTAGGTCCATCCACCTCATTACAAATAGCTCAATTTTGTTTCTTCTTATGGCTGAGTAATATTCCATTGTATATATGTGCCACATCTTCTTTATCCATTCATCCGATGATGGACACTTAGGTTGTTTCCAGCTCCGGGCTATTGTGAATAGAGCTGCAATGAACATTTTGGTACATGTCTCTTTTGGAATTATGGTTTTCTCAGGGTATATGCCTAGTAGTGGGATTGCTGGGTCATATGGTAGTTCTATTTTTAGTTTTTTAAGGAACCTCCATACTGTTCTCCATAGTGGCTGTACCAATTCACATTCCCACCAGCAGTGCAAGAGTGTTCCCTTTTTTCCACACCCTCTCCAGCATTTATTGTTTCTAGATTTCTTGATGATGGCCATTCTGACTGGTGTGAGATGATATCTCATTGTAGTTTTGATTTGCATTTCTTTAATGATTAATGATGTTGAGCATTCTTTCATGTGTTTGTTGGCAGTCTGTATATCTTCTTTGGAGAAATGCCTATTTAAGTCTTCTGCCCATTTTTGGATTGGGTTGTTTGTTTTTTTGCTATTGAGCTGCATGAGCTGTTTATAAATTTTGGAGATTAATCCTTTGTCAGTTGCTTCATTTGCAAATATTTTCTCCCATTCTGAGGGTTGTCTTTTGGTCTTGTTTATGGTTTCCTTTGCTGTGCAAAAGCTTTGAAGTTTCATTAGGTCCCATTTGTTTATCTTTGTTTTTATTTCCATTTCTCTAGGAGGTGGGTCCAAAAGGATCTTGCTGTGATTTATGTCATAGAGTGTTCTACCTATGTTTTCCTCTAAGAGTTTGATAGTTTCTGGCCTTACACTGAGGTCTTTAATCCATTTTGAGCTTATTTTTGTGTATGGTGTTAGGGAATGATCTAATCTCATACTTTTACATGTCCCCGTCCAGTTTTCCCAGCACCACTTATTGAAGAGGCTGTCCTTTCTCCACTGTACATTCCTGCCTCCTTTATCAAAAATAAGTTGACCATATGTGCGTGGGTTTATCTCTGGGCTTTCTATCCTGTTCCATTGATCTATCTTTCTGTTTTTGTGCCAGTACCATACTGTCTTGATTACTGTACTGTTGTAGTATAATCTGAAGTCAGGGAGCCTGATTCCTCCAGCTCCGTTTTTCGTTCTCAAGATTGCTTTGGCTATTCGGGGTCTTTTGTTTCTCCAAACAAATTTTGAAATTTTTTGTTCTAGTTTTGTGAAAAATGCCAGTGGTAATTTGATAGGGATTGCATTGAATCTGTAGATTGCTTTGGGTAGTAGAGTCATTTTCATAATATTGATTCTTCTGATCCAGGAACATGGTATATCTCTCCATCTATTTGTATCATCTTTAATTTCTTTTATCAGTGTCTTATAATTTTCTGCATACAGGTCTTTTGTCTCCTTAGGTAGGTTTATTCCTAGATATTGTATTCTTTTTGTTGCAATGGTAAATGGGAGTGTTTTCTTGATTTCACTTTCAGATTTTTCATCATTAGTGTACAGGAATGCCAGAGATTTCTGTGCATTAATTTTGTATCCTGCTACTTTACCAAATTCATTGATTAGCTCTAGTAGTTTTCTGGTAGCATCTTTAGGATTCTCTATGTATAGTATTATGTCATCTGCAAACAGTGAGAGCTTTACTTCTTCTTTTCCAATTTGGATTCCTTTTATTTCCTTTTCTTCTCTGATTGCTGTGGCTAAAACTTCCAAAACTAAGTTGAATAAGAGTGGTGAGAGTGGGCAGCCTTGTCTTGTTCCTGATCTTAGTGGAAATGGTTTCACTTTTTCACCATTGAGGGCAATGTTGGCTGTGGGTTTGTCATATATGGCCTTTATTATGTTGAGGAAAGTTCCCTCTATGCCTACTTTCTGCAGGGTTTTTGTCATAAATGGGTGTTGAATTTTGTCGAAAGCTTTCTCTGCATGTATTGAGATGATTATATGGTTTTTCTCCTTCAATTTGTTAATATGGTGTATCACGTTGATTGATTGGCATATATTGAAGAATCCTTCCATTCCTGGAATAAACCCCACTTATCATGGTGTATGATCCTTTTAATGTGGTGTTGGATTGTGTTTGCTAGTATTTTGTTGAGGATTTTTGCATCTATGTTCATCAGTGATATTGGCCTGTCGTTTTCTTTCTTTGTGACATCCTTGTCTGGTTTTGGTATCAGGGTGATAGTGGCCTGGTAGAATGAGTTTGGGAGTGTTCCTCCCTCTGCTATATTTTGGAAGAGTTTGAGAAGGATAGGTGTTAGCTCTTCTCTAAATGTTTGATAGAATTTGCCTGTGAAGGCATCTGGTGCTGGGCTTTTGTTTGTTGGAAATTTTTTTTTTTTTTTTTTTTTTTTTCTCTACGTGGGCCTCTCACTGTTGTGGCCTCTCCTGTTGCGGCGCACAGGCTCTGGACGCGCAGGCTCAGCAGCCATGGCTCACGGGCCCAGCCGCTCCGCGGCATGTGGGATCTTCCCGGACCGGGGCACGAACCTGTGTCCCTTGCATCGGCAGGCGGACTCTCAACCACTGCGCCACCAGGGAAGCCCTGTTGGAAAATTTTTAATCACAGTTTCAATTTCAGTGCTTGTGATTGGTCTGCTCATATTTTCTATTTCTTCCTGATTCAGTCTTGGCAGATTGTGCATTTCTAAGAATTTGTCCATTTCTTCCAGGTTGTCCATTTTATTGGCATAGAGTTGCTTGTAGTAATCTCTCATCTTTTGTATTTCTGCAGTGTCAGTTGTTACTTCTTTTTCATTTCTAATTCTGTTGATTTGACTCTTCTCCCTTTTTTTCTTGATGAGTCTGGCTAATGGTTTATCAATTTTGTTTATCTTTTCAAAGAACCAGGTTTTAGTTTTATTGATCTTTGCTATCATTTCCTTCATTTGTTTTTCATTTTTTTCTGATCTGATTTTTATGATTTCTTTCCTTGTGCTAATTGTGGGGTGTTTTTGTTTTTCTTTCTCTAATTCCTTTTGGTGCAAGGTTAGGTTGTTTATTCGAGATGTTTCCTGTTTCTTGAGGTAGGACTCTATTGCTATAAACTTCCCTCTTAGAACTACTTTTGCTACATCCCATAGGATTTGGGTCGTCGTGTCTCCATTGTCATTTGTTTCTAGGTATTTTTTAATTTCCTCTTTGATTTCTTCAGTGATCACTTCGTTATTGAGTAGTGTATTGTTTAGCCTCCATGTGTTTGTATTTTTTACAGATCTTTTCCTGTAATTGATATCTAGTCTCATAGCGTTGTGGTCGGAAAAGATACTTGATACAATTCCAATTTTCTTAAATTTACCAAGTCTTGATTTGTGACCCAAGATATGATCTATCCTGGAGAATGTTCCATGAGCACTTGAGAAAAATGTGTATTCTGTTGTTTTTGGATGGAATGTCCTATAAATATCAATTAAGTCCATCTTGTTTAACGTATCATTTAAAGCTTGTGTTTCCTTATTTATTTTCATTTTGGATGATCTGTCCATTCGTGAACGTGGGGTGTTAAAATCCCCTACTATGAATGTGTTACTGTCGATTTCCCTTTATGGCTGTTAGTATTTGCCTTATGTATTGAGGTGCTCCTATGTTGGGTGCATAAATATTTACAATTGTTATATCTTCTTCTTGGATTGATCCCTTGATCATTATGTAGTGTCCTTCTTTGTCTCTTCTAATAGTCTTTATTTTAAAGTCTATTTTGTCTGATATGAGAATTGCTACTCCAGCTTTCTTTTGGTTTCCATTTGCATGGAATATCTTTTTCCATCCCCTTACTTTCAGTCTGTATGTGTCTCTAGGTCTGAAGTGGGTCTCTTGTAGACTGCCTATATAGGTTCTTGTTTTTGTATCCATTCAGCCAATCTGTGTCTTTTGGTGGGAGCATTTAATCCATTTACATTTAAGGTAATTATCGATATTTATGTTCCTATTCCCATTTTCTTAATTGTTTTGCATTTGTTATTGTAGGTCTTTTCCTTCTCTTGTGTTTCTTGCCTAGAAAAGTTCCTTTTGCATTTGTTGTAAAGCTGGTTTTGTGGTGAACTCTCTCAGCTTTACCTTGTCTGTAAAGATTTTAATTTCTCCATCAAATGTGAATGAGATCCTTGCTGGGTAGGGTAATCTTGGTTGCAGGTTTTTCTCCTTCATTATTTTAAATATGTCCTGCCAGTCCCTTCTGGCTTGCAGAGTTTCTGCTGAAAGATCACCTGTTAACCTTATGGGGATTCCCTTGTGTGTTATTTGTTGTTTTTCCCTTCCTGTTTAATATGTTTTCTTTGTATTTAATTTTTGACAGTTTGATTAATATGTGTCTTGGGATATTTCTCCTTGGATTCATCCTGTATGGGACTCTCTGTGCTTCCTGGACTATTAACTATTTCCTTTCCCACATTAGGGAAGTTTTCAACTATAATCTCTTCAAATATTTTCTCAGTCCCTTTCTTTTTCTCTTCTTCTTCTGGAACCCCTATAATTTGAATATTGGTGCGTTTTATTTTGTCCCAGAGGTCTGTGAGACTGTCCTCAGTTCTTTTCATTCTTTTTTCTTTATTCTGCTCTGCAGTAGTTATTTCCACTATTTTATCTTCCAGGTCACTTATCTGTTCTTCTGCCTCAGTTATTCTGCTATTGATCCCATCTAGAGTATTTTTAATTTCATTTATTGTGTTGTTCATCGTTGTTTGTTTCATCTTTAGTTCTTCTAGGTCCTTGTTAAATATTTCCTGCATTTTGTGTATTCTATTTCCAAGATTTTGGTTCATCTTTACTATCATTATTCTGAATTCTTTTTCAGGTAGACTGCCTATTTCCTCTTCATTTGTTAGGTCTGGTGGGTTTTTATCTTGCTCCTTCATCTGCTGTGTGTTTTTTTGTCTTCTCATTTTGCTTATCTTACTGTGTCTGGGGTCTCCTTTTTGCAGGCAGCAGGTTCGTAGTTCCCATTGTTTTTGGTGTCTGTCCCCAGTGGCTAAGGTTGGTTCAGTGCGTTGTGTATGCTTCCTGGTGGAGGGGACTAGTGCCTGTGTTCTGGTGGATAAGGCTGGATCTTGTCTTCCTGGTGGACAGGTCCACGTCTGGTGGTGTGTTTTGGGGTGTCTGTGGCTTTATTATGATTTTAGGCAGCCTCTCTGCTAATGGGTGGAGTTGTGTTCCTGTCTTGCTAGTTGTTTGGCATAGGGTGTCCAGCACTGTAGCTTGCTGGTCATTGAGTGAAGCTGGGTGCTGGTGTTGAGATGATCTCTGGGAGATTTTTGCCATTTGATATTCTATGGAGCTGGGAGGTCTCTTGTGGATCAGTGTCCTAAAGTTGGCTCTCCCACCTCAGAGGCACAGCACTGACTCCTGTCTGTAGCACCAAGAGCCTTTCATCCACAGGCCTTTCATCCAAGAGCCATTCTCCCTCAGAATAAAAGGGAGAGAAAGTAGAAAGAAAGAATTAGTAGAAGTAGAAAGATAGAAAGAAAGAAAGAAAGAAAGAAAGAAAGAAAGAAAGGAGGGAGGGAGAGAGGGAGGGACGGAGGGAGGAAGGAAGGAAGGAAGGAGGGAGGGAAGGAAGGAAAAAAGAAAGAAAGAAAGAAGATAAAGTAAAATAAAATAAAGTAAGATAAAATAAAATAAAGTTATTAAAATAAAAATAATTATTAAGAAAAAAATTAAAACAAACAAACAAAAAAAACCGGACGGATAGAACCCTAGGAGAAATCGTGGAAGTAAAGCTCTACAGACAAAATCTCACCCAGAAGCATACACACACACACTCACAAAAAGGGGAAAAAATCATAAATGTTGTACTCAAAGTCCACCTCCTCAATTTGGGATGATTTGTTGTCTATTCATGTATTCCACAGATGCAGGGTACATCAAGTTGATTGTGGAGCTTTAATTTGCTGCTTCTGAGGCTGCTGGGAGAGATTTCCCTTTCTCTTCTTTGTTCGCACAGCTCCCGGGGCTCAGCTTTGGATCTGGCCCCTCCTCTGCGTGTAGGTCGCCGAATGGCGTCTGTTCTTTGCTCAGACAGGACGGGGTTAAAGGAGCAGCTGCTTCGGTGACTCTGGCTCACTCAGGCCGGGGGGCGGGGGAGGGAGGGGCACGGCGTGTTGGGGGGGGGAGGGAGGGGCACGGCGTGCGGGGGGGGAGGGAGGGGCGCGGCGTGCGGGGGGGGAGGGAGGGGCGTGGCGTGCGGGGGGGAGGGAGGCGCACGGCGTGCGGAGGGGGGAGGGAGGCGCACGGCATGGGGAGGGAGGCGCACGGCATGCGGAGGGGGGAGGGAGGCGCACGGCGTGCAGGGGTGGGGGCGGGAGGGGCACGGCGGGCGGGGGGGCGGAGGGAGGGGCACGGCGTGCGGGGGGGGGAGGGAGGGGCACGGCGTGCGGGGGGGGAGGGAGGGGCACGGCGTGCGGGGTGGAGGGAGGGGCACGGCGTGCGGGGGGGGAGGGAGGGGCACGGCGTGCGTGGGGGGGAGGGAGGGGCACGGCGTGCGTGGGGGGGAGGGAGGGGCACGGCGTGCGTGGGGGGAGGGAGGGGCACGGCGTGCGTGGGGGGAGGGAGGGGCACGGCGTGCGTGGGGGGAGGGAGGGGCACGGCGTGCGTGGGGGGAGGGAGGGGCACGGCGTGCGTGGGGGGAGGGAGGGGCACGGCGTGCGGGGCGGGCCTGCGGCGTCAGAGGCCGGCGTGACGTTGCACCAGACTGAGGCGTGCCGTGCGTACTCCCGGGGAAGTTGTTCCTGGATCCCGGGACCCTGGCAGTGGCGGGCTCCACAGGCTCACCGGAAGGGGGGTGTGGAGCGTGACCTGTGCTCACACACAGGCTTCTTGGTGGCGGCAGCAGCAGCCTTAGCGTCTTATGCCCGTCTCTGGGGTCCGCCCTTTTAGCCGCGGCTCGCGCCTGCCTCTGGAGCTCCTTTAAGCAGCGCTCTTAATCCCCTCTCTTCGCGCACCAGGAAACAAAGAGGGAAGAAAATGTCTCCTGCCTCTTCGGCAGGTCCAGACTTTTCCCCGGACTCCCTCCCGTCTAGCCGTGGCGCACTAACCCCCTGCAGGCTGTGTTCACGCCGCCAACCCCAGTCAGCTCCCTGCGCTCTGACCGAAGCCCGAGCCTCAGCTCTCAGCCCCGCCCGCCCCGGCGGGTGAACAGACAAGCCTCTCGTGCTGGTGAGTGCTGGTCGGCACCGATCCTCTGTGCGGGAATCTCTCCGCTTTGTCCTCCGCACCCCTGTTGCGGTGCTCTCCTCCGCGGCTCCGAAGCTCCCCTCTCCACCACCTGCAGTCTCTGCCCGCGAAGGGGCCTCCTAGTGTGTGGAAACCTTTCCTCCTTCACAGCTCCCTCCCACTGGTGCAGGTCCCGTCCCTATTCTTTTGTCTCTGTTTCTTCTTTTTTCTATTGCCCTACCCAGGTACGTGGGGACTTTCTTGTCTTTTGGGAAGTCTGAGGTCTTCTGCCAGCGTTCAGTAGGTGTTCTGTAGGAGTTGTTCCACGTTCAGATGTATTTCTGATGTATCTGTGGGGAGGAAGGTGATCTCCGCATCTTACTCTTCCGCCATCTTCCCCTCGTCCCCCTGCACACATTTTATTGTTGAACAAGACACTTTTACAGCTGTTTTTTTTTATTATTTTGTATGTATGTATGTATGTATTTATTTATTTGTGGTACGAGGGCCTCTCAGTGCTGTGGCCTCTCCCGTTGCGGAGCACAGGCTCCGTACGCGCAGGCTCAGCGGCCATGGCTCACGGGCCCAGCCGCTCTGTGGCATGTGGGATCTTCCCGGACCGGGGCACGAACCCGTGTCGCCTTCATCGGCAGGCGGACTCTCAACCACTGCACCACCAGGGAAGCCCACAGCTGGTTTATTTTTAATTTCCTTGAAAGAACTTGTGAAATATGGTTTGCCTCATAATGCTTCTCAATACTGTAGTTTTCATTTAAATTATAATTTTATGTTTAAAACCTGAATTATATGATAAGTGATAGAAGATAAAATGACTTTAATAATATTTCTAAATGTTATAGGATTATGAATCGTCCTTGGGACCTATGTTTCATTCTCAACCGAGGAGATGGAGAGACTCCTCACCGCCCCTTCTGAGGGAGACTGCTTCAGCATCAGTTGGAACCATGACCATTTTAAAGGCCCAAGTCAGAGCCCTAGCTGGATTTTCCAACCTCTTCCATTGAACTGCAGCACAACAGGTCAGTCACTTGATTGGTCGTTCCTTCCCTGTGTGTGAGATCTGATCAGAAATACTTGGTCGGGAACGGTCAGACTAGAGCTGGGCTGAGTTTCTTAAAGCAGATCCCAGTTTCTCCACTATCAGGACTTGAGGATTTCTGAAATTAAATTCCATGTACACTGTTGTGAGAATGTATGAGGTGGAGGATGTTTTATTTGCTGTTATGTAAATTTTCAGATAATGAGGTAATTCCCATTCATACATAGTTGCAATTATAATTAAAATTTGGTTCAATAAAAGACAAAGCAAACACTTTCATAATGTTTCATTTCTCAAGTTGATATCTTATTTTTTTTATAAATTTATTTATTTATTTTTGGCTGCGTCGGGTCTTCGTTGCTGCGTGCAGGCTTTCTCTAGTTGTGGCGAGAGCAGGCTACTGTTCATTGCGGTGCGCGGGTTTCTCATTGCGGTGGCTTCTCTTGTTGTGGAGCATGGGCTCTAGGCACGCGGGCTTCAGTAGTTGTGGCACACGGGCTCAGTAGTTGTGGCTCGTGGACTCTAGAGCGCAAGCTCAGTAGTTGTGGCACACGGGTTAAGTTGCTCTGCGGAATGTGGGATCTTCCTGGACCAGGGATCGAACCTGTGTCCCCTGCATTGGCAGGCGGATTCCCAATCACTGTGCTACCAGGGAAGCCCCTTAAGTTGATATCTTGATAAAACCTGATATTTCTCCAACTATTTACCATGAAAATTTGATTCCCAGTTAAAATGATTCCTACGCGGTAGCCTTTTCCTGGTATCACTTGTTCTTTGAGAACTGGGACAATGTTTCGAAGTCTATTCAAGGTGTAGAGGAAGGAAAACAGCAGGAAGACAAAGGCTTCCTGAAGGAGGAGGTGTCCAGCTTTGGGCTTCGTCGACAAGCAAATTGAGGTGGTAAGCAGCAAGTAGAGGAGTTGCTTCCCAAGGCAACTAGTGAGGCAGCCTGGCTTTAACGTTACAACTATATGGGTTCAAATCCCTGTTCGGCCTCTACTTGCTGTGTGAATCAGGGCAAATTACTTAACTTCTATGAGTCTTTGATTTCTCATCTAAAGATCACTACATGGAAAAAGATAGCAACACTAAAAATAATGAGGTAATAAAGACATCTAAGTTTTGTTTTCTCCTTCAAGAACTTGGGTATAGATAGCTTAAATATGATACATGTATGGCTGTTAGCCAGAACTGGTGTCATCTTGCGCCCTTACAATTTCTCCTGTCCTTTCACTGACCCTACCCAGGACTGTACTGTGCAGTGAATCACTTCTCTGTTGTCAAGGGCTTTGTAGTTAATAGATATTGTTTAATAATCACTAGGACCAGGTGGCCTCTATGCTCTGTTAGTCCCCAAACAATAATGAAAGCCTTCCCTGACATATTCTGGTGCTCATGAGACTAGTTAACCTGTTCATAAATCTTAGCTTAGGAATGCATGTCCCTTATCTAAGCACGTACCCCCTCATAACCCTAGGTAAACTATAAAATTGTTCCAAAGGCCCCTTGGTGGTATGGAGTGCAGCTGTGAATGCTTCCAGATCATTGTCTGCCTGATTCAGATCCCACTCTGTGAGTAAGTTACCCTATAATAAACTGATCCATTGATGATATGGAGCCGCCTGCCTTATTTTTCAGTCTCCAGATGCCTTCTCAGTTTGGTGGGCACTGTTTCCTCCATCCTCCAGCAGCACTGCTCCTGTTGGACAGCTTTAGTTGGTTTTGAAGATTTGGAATTAGGTGCTTCTCTGACTGGGGGTTGTTGCCAATAAAAACCTAGAGACACATCAACAACTTATATCAGGAGGTCCACTCTTTTTTTATTATTATTATTATTTTAAACATCTTTATTGGAGTATAATTGCTTTACAGTGGTGTGTCAGTTTCTGCTTTATAACAAAGTGAATCAGTTATACATATACATATGTCCCCATATCTCCTCCCTCTTGTGTCTCCCTCCCTCCCACCCTCCCTATCCCACCCCCTAGGTGGTCACAAAGCACCGAGCTGATCTCCCTGTGCTATGCAGCTGCTTCCCACTAGCTATCTATTTTACGTTTGGTAGTGTATATATGTCCATGCCACTCTCTCACTTTGTCCCAGCTTACCCTTCCCCCCACCCCGTGTCCTCAAATCCATTCTCTAGTAGGTCTGCATCTTTATTGCCGTCTTGCCCCTAGGTTCTTCTGACAGGAGGTCCACTCTTAATGATTGAGCATAATTCTTCCTTTGCTATTATTTGCTTGCTGCATCCTGGAAGGTCCATCTGAGAAGCATGAGGGTGGTGCAGTGATAGTGGCAGCGATGGTCGTGGCAGCAGACCTCAAGGTTTGGGTGGGGGTGGGACACAAGGACAAAAGAGTAATCCTAGTTGCAAAGTGCTACCAGACAATCCACAGAGAGCAAAGGCCATACTCTCTGATTAGGCAACAGGCAATCATTTTCAAATCCTTTAATTCAGAGAATTAAAAATGTCCTCAGACTCCTCAGCTGTTAATAGGTAATTTACTGTGTAAGTAACACCCTATATTGTCTCACTTAATGTTTACTTATGAGGTAGGTGATACTATTCTTTTCTCCTCATTTTCCAGCTGAGGACACTTGAGGCTCAGAGAGGCTAAGTAACTTGGCCAAGGCCTTACAGCTAATGGAAGAGCTGGGATTATAATCCAGGTTGAATACTAGAGTTAGCACTTTCAACCAGTACACCTGATTCCCAGTTATGGATTAGTTAGTTGTATTTATTCTGATTGCCACATAGACTGTCTGTAAAATAGGTGTTGGTGGACTGTCCTTGTTCATTTGCAGAGCTGAGGTAATCTGAGGTAATTTATCAAGTTGGCATAAGAAAAGAACGTGGGTAGAAGAGGAGGGACAAGGAACGTCAGCCAGTGAGGTCACTGTTCAGTCATCAAATATTTATTTTGCAGTCTTTTTATCAGGCAGTGTTTTAGCTGAACAGGACATGGTTCCTCTCAAGAACTCACCATTCATTAGGAGACAGACACAAAAAGAAAATTATACTATAGTAAGAACAGAACAGTGGCAGAGTAGTACATGAGGCACAATCATTATGAAGGGGCAACTCTGCTTTGGGGATTCAGGGAAGGCTTCACAGAGGGAGATGATCAAGCTCTCTCTAGAAAGACAGTCAGGTATGGATTCGAGGGGCTGGAAGAGGCAACAGCTTGTGCCAAAGTGAGGAGGTACAGCACAGTCCATAGTCTGGTAGTACTAGATGGCAGGGTTTGAAGTGGAGGGGTAGCTGCAGGACAGGATTCTGGTGACCTGGGCAAAGGGACTCAGGTCATGAAGAGTCTCCTCTTCCAGGCTAAGGAATTTATTATCTCTAATCAAGGGACAAACTTCGAAGGATTTTTACATTGGAAAGTAACATGTCTTCTCTGGATCCTTTCTGGTTGCCCTTTCCTATACACTCCCCATCATCTTTGCTTTGCTCTGTGGCTTAGGAGGCTCACCTCCTAAGACATCAGGTGGTGTACTGGTAACACTAGGATTGCCACAGCAAAGTACCACAGAGTGGGTGGCTTATTCTTTCACAGTCCTGGAGGCTAGGAGTCTGGAATTGTTGGTAGGGTTGCTCCCTCTGGAGCTTTTGAGGGAGAATCTGATCTGTGCCTCTCTTTTACCTTCCAGTGTTTGCTTGCTTGGTGATCCTTAGTTTGTAGATGCATCACTCCAATCTCTGCCTGTCTTCACGTGGCATTCTCCACTGTGACTGTGTCTCTGTGTGTCTTATCCTTTTTTTATAAGGATCCTCTTTTTATACTGGATCTAGCTCACCCTACTTCAGTATGATCTCATCTTAACGTATATACATTTGCAAAGATCCTACTTCCAAGTAAGGTCACATTCACAGGTACCAGGGGTTACGACCTGAATATATCTTTTGGTGTGGGGGGGTGCAATTAAATCCACAATAGTCAGTAACCTTGCCCTCTAAATTTTGGTTGGGTTAGGCCACTGGGGAGCATGGGCAGATGATCAGCGGGAGGGAAGAGCCTAAGATTCGGCAATTAATTTCCCTAGTACTTTTGGGGTCACCATGGACTGCTTTCATTGGTCAGCTGGAGGTCATAGTTCCTGAGAGGTGGCCCTCTCTACATAATCTCTCCCTCTCTCTCTCCCTCTCTCTCATTCATAATTGTTTTCTCCCCTTGCCTCATTAGGCCTACGGATGGTAGAAGCACCTCACTGTTACTAGTCTGGCAGAATTTCATTCTAGTTATGATTTCCCTACACTCTGCCCAAACCACTTGACATAATCTTTATATTAAATTACTAATTTGAGTTCTGTCTTATTCCTGCCAGGACCTTGATGGAAACAATGACAATATTTTTTATTTTAGAATAATTGCTTAGGTAAAGGAGGCAAAAAAAAGGGGATACTGAGACTAGAGAGAAAGATAGTACAATAATTCAGGTAAGGGATGATTAGACCTAACCTTGGATGATAACAGTTATGATGGAGAGGAGAAGTGAAAAACACAAGATATTTGGGAATAGAATTAATATGACTTGGTACAACCCTCATAACCAAGCAGATTTATCCTCGCCAAATACTTATTAAGTAAGGAGAAATTCTGTCCCATAGTTTTTCTGGCACCAATTTCAAAAAAAAGTGAAGATTTACAGATCAGTAGAAGGGAGGCGAGCAGGATAGGTGCCCCCCAAGCTTTCAAATAACGTGACATGGAGACAGGCTTGGAGGAATCGGGAACTATTCGAGTTTTTAAGGGTTTCAGTGTCCTGTCCCACTGGGTCAGGATGGCATTTCTGGCTCCATCCCATTTTCCAGGGCCCATTAGGCGATACTGGTAAGGAGTACATGGTCCAAAGAAAACTTCCCAAGCTAGTCTGGGATCCTTGAGGAACAGAAGTGGGACGTTGGGCTTCGTGCCTATGCAGGCAGCGAGGTCATCCATGTAGGAAATGTAGTCAAGTTTGTCTTCAGTGGTATCTTTCATCAAACCCCTGATAGGGAAGAAGATGGATCACTTTTGATTTTCAAGTTATGAGTTACCCCACCTCCCACCATTTTGTTTCTTTCTATTGGAGTCAAACCATGTCAGGAATGTTTTTCTGTGTTGAAGAGAAAAAAATAAGGGGAGTTTATTTGCAGAGGGTATTTGTGAGCATAATTAATTTTGTTAAAGGAGATGGTAGAAGGAGGCAATTGGAAGAGGAGATTTAAATAATGTTTTAGGTTCTTGAATTTGATAGGAGGGTAAAATCAGATCAGTTCAAATATCATAGTTGTTGAATAAATAAACATGATCAGAAAGCATCGCATATATAGCTACCTAAATTATTCTTATTGATGTTAATTGTGAGTTGAGAGGACTGAATTGGTATAGCAGTGCTGAACATGATACAGATATAAGTACAGTTGACCCTTGAACAACGAGGGAGTTAGGGGCACCAACCCACCATGTAGTTGAAAATCCACATGCAACTTTTGATTCCCCTCAAACCTCACTACTAATAAATTATTAGTAGTTAACTGGAGGCCATGCTGACAGCATAAACAGTAGATTAACACATATTTTGTATGTTGTATGATTCTACACTGTATTCTTATAATAGAGTGAGTAAGATAGAGAAAAGAAAATGTTATTAAGAAAATCATAAGGAAGAGAAAATATATTTACAGTACTGTACTGTACTCATCAATACCATAAGTTTATGTCATCTGTTTATAAGATGAATTGTCTATTGGTAACTACATGAATATTGTCTTATATGATACAAAATACTGTAGATGTTGTTTGTATCCCTAACACTAGACATCAAAAATGAAAAGCTAATGTGAAAAAGAAATTCATATTTATTTACAAGTATAATGAATCATACATTGATAATGAAAAAGAAGCAGCAATATGATTATTTCATGGAACCCTAGCCTATATACTAATGAATGAATCATTATAAAATTTTTATGGTATACAGCATTACAGTCATATTCATAGTACAGTATTGGAAACATTGTTACATAAAAAAACCCCACTTACCTGTGATGACAGGCTGATAGACAGTTTCTCCAAATATGAGAGAAAGAGGCATACTGTACAGTAATGTAATTCTTTGAAAGCAAACTTAGAAAATAGTAAGAAAACTAACACATTATTAATTTTATATTACTGTAAATATCACTCAGTTTATACCTATGTAAGGATGGGCTATCCACTTCAGTACAAGTCTTACACATGATGTTCTGCATGACAAGTACTTAAGCAATGATGACGATGATGACACAAAAACTTCTCATGCAGTTCTTGCCGTGCAGTTTTTAGATTTTCACACGAAGACACACACACACACACAACAGATAAATCTATTGACAGTAGGGTATGATAATTATTAACTGTTCATTAAGGGGAAGTGGATCATCACAAAGGTCTTCATCCTCGTGACCTCCACATTGAGTGGGCTGAGGAGGCAGAGGAAGAGGAAGCTCGGTCCTGCTGTCTTGGGGGTGGCAGAGGCAGAAGAGGTGGCGGAGATGAAGGGGAGGCCGAAGAGGCAGGTACATGTAGTGTGACTTTATGGAAACACATTGTAATTTCTGTCTGACTTGTTTGCTTTTTCATTTCTCTGAAAATGTTTCTATAAGGTACCAATTCTTCTTCCATCATTTGCTTTAGTTGCAGTGCCTGTATCATAGAAGGGTCCGTGTTATAAAATAAGTCAACATCAGTCTTAAATAATTGGAGCCCTTCTGCCAGATTGTCTAATGTCCCTTTGTTTTCTGGCACTGCTTCTTCTATGTCTTCCTCCTCATCATCTTGCACTGGTTCAGAAGCACTCATCTCCATCAAGTTGTCTTCTGTTAATTCCTCTGGTGTGGTGTCTGTTAGCTCGTGTGTGTGTGTGTGTGTGTTTGGCCACACTGTGCGTGACATGCGGGGTCTTAGTTCCAGACCAGGGATCGAACCCTTGCCCTCTGCAGTGAAAGCACAGAGTCCTAACCACTGGACGGCCAGGGAATTCCCTCTGTTAAGTTCTTTTTTTTTGGCTGTGTTGGGTCTTCCTCTAGTTGCGGTGAGAGGGGGCTACTCTTCATTGCGGTGCGTAGGCTTCTCATTACGGTGGCTTCTTTTGTTGTGGAGCACGGGCTCTAGGTATGCGGGCTTCAGTAGTTGTGGCTCATGGACTCTAGACCAGAGGCTCAGTAGTTCTGGCAGACGGGTTTAGTTGCTCTGCAGCATGTGGGATCTTCCTGGACCAGGGCTCGAACCCGTGTCCCCTGCATTGGTGGCAGATTCTTAACCACTGCGCCACCAGGGAAGCCCTCCCTCTATTAGCTCCTGAATTTCTCCAAGATCTTTATCTTGAAACCCTCACCCCCTGCTTTTTATTTTTATTTTTTTTGCCATATCCACAATCTCTTTCATGATTTCCTTGATTGGGTCTGTCGTAAATCCTGTGAAGTCACGCACAAGATCTGGACACAGTCTTCTCCAGCAAGAATTTATTGTTTCAGGCTTGATGGCTTTCATGGCTTTTCCTATAACAACAATGGCATCTTCAATGGTGTAATCCTTCCAGACTTTCCTGATGTTCTGTTTTCTTCCATAGCACTGACAATTCCTTCCATAGAGCACTTCAGCGCTTTGTGTTGAAATCATGGGTTCTGGGTGGCCAGGGGCATTATCCAATATCAAAAGAACTTTAAAAGACAGTCCTTTACTGGCAAGGAACTTCCTGATTTTAGGGACAAGGCATGGAAGGAACCAATCCAGAAAAAGGGTTCTCATCGTCCAGGCCTTCTTGTTGTACAACGAAAAGATGGGCAGCTGGTATTTATCTTTTCCCTTCAAGGCTTGGGGTTAGCAGCTTTATAGATAAGGGCAGTCCTAATCATAAACCTGACTGCATTTACACACAACAGTAGAGTTAGCCTACGCCTTCCTGCCTTAAATTCTGGTGCTCAGTTCTCTTCTTTACTAATAAATGTCCTTTGTGGCCTTTTTTCCCCCTCTAGAATAGGGCAGTTTTGTTTGCATTAAACACCTGTTCAAGCAGGTATCCTTTCTCTTCAGTGATTGTCTTAACGGTGTCCTGGAACTTTGTCTGCTGCCTCTTGGTCAGCAGAAGCTGCTCCTCCCATTATCTTGACATTAAAAAAAAAAATTTAATTAATTAATTTTTGGTTCCATTGGGTCTTCGTTGCTGCGCACGGGCTTTCTCTAGTTAACAGTGAGCAGGGGCTACTCTTCATTGTGCTGTGCAGGCTTCTCATTGCAGTGGCTTCTCTTGTTGCAGAGCACAGGCCCTAGGCGCACAGGCTTCAGTAGTTGTGGCACGCAGGCTCAGTAGTTGTGGCTCGTGGGCTCTAGAGCACAGGCTCAGTAGTTGTGGCGCGCGGGCTTAGTAGCTCCGCGGCATGTGGGATCTTCCTGGACCAGGGCTTGAACCCATGTCCCCTGCATTGGCAGGCGGATTCTTAACCACTGTGTCACCAGAGAAGCCCCTATCTTGACATTTTAAAAGGCAAATCTCTTTCTAAAGTTATCAAACCATCCTTCTCTGGCATTACAATCTTCCTCACTTTTCTTCTGCTTTAAGTTGTCGTGTAATGACTTCACTTTTTCTCAAGTTATGTTAGTCTATAACTATGCCTTTCTTAGAGTAATTCTGCACACATATAAAAGCTGCATTTTCAATACAATATAAAAAGGTACTTCACAAAAAGTGCAAGGTTTTCATGCCTGCTGGCATAGCTACAGCGATGGCTTCACAAATTTTCTTTTTTTAAATAACAGTCATTATGCTGGATTCATTTATCTTGAAAAGACAGGCAACTGCAGCTAGCAGACCTCAATCTATTGTACATATCAACTTTTTCTTGTAATGTCATGACTTTTTTCTCCTCCTTGGGAGCGTTTCCAGCATCACTAGTGACACTTTTGTATGGGTTCTGTGGTGTTATTCAAGGTTTACTAAATACGATGGAAAATATGTGAGAACTGCAAGAGATCACTTTTTACTGAGACACGAAATTTACTGGAGAGATGAACTGCTCTTGCAGAGATGATTAGCATCACATGACATATTAAGCAGATAGTTGAAACACCTGAGCTGATCACAATAGCAACAGGAGGTGGCTACGAAGTTATTGCAGTAGTACAGTATATACTACAGTTAAGTTTCTGCTGTTATGATTTAATAATGCATCTTTACATTTATTTACATTTCTCTTGATAGTTGAAACACCTGAGCTGATCACAATAGCAACAGGAGGTGGCTACGAAGTTATTGCAGTAGTACAGTATATGCTACAGTTAAGTTTCTGCTGTTATGATTTAATAATGCATCTTTACATTTATTTACATTTCTCTTGATTGTGAATGGTGCCATGCATGGTCTGTGTTTATGTGTGCAAGTTTTGATAAATTTTAAAATAGATTTTTGTATATTTGATGGTAGTAAATAATAAAATAGACTAGTATCTACATATATTTTGTGCATTCATGACATACCTAAATTTTCTTAATTTTTTCAGTATTTCTAGGCTTTGTGATTCATCTGCGAGTTTTTTCAAATTGTCACAAACCTCCCCCCAATTTTTCCAATATATTGAAAAAAATCTATGCGTAAGTGGACCCACGCAGTTCAAACCTGTGTTGTTCAAGGGTCAACTGTATAGTGTATATGAAGGCTCTATTCCCACTTATGTCTGTTGTTAGTAAACCTTCATGATGTGCCAATGTCATTCTTTCAATTATTCATTCTTTCCTTCAAGTAATCAATCAATCTTAAGTGTGTATCACATGACAGGCACCATCCTAGGTGCTGGGAGTTCAACAGTGAGTAAAACAACGTCCTTGCTCTCAAGGAACTTACATTCTAACAGGGAAAATCAGCAGGCTGTAGGAAAAAAACCCTAGCCAAATAGATATAGACTATATCAAGTGGTAATAGGAATTATGAAGAAATATAAAGGAGGGTAAACGGGAAGAGGCAATGGTGAGACTGAGTGGTTTGCCATTTTATACAGTGTCCTCAGAGAAGACTTCCCTCTTACGAGGTGATATTTGAGCAGAGTGAACCTACAGGTACGGGATGGGGGCAGAATACTCCAGGCAGAGGGAACAGTAAGTGCAGAGGTTCTGAGGGGGCTATGCTTGGCATGTTTGAAGAGCAGGGAGCTGTCTGGAGTGACTGGAGCAGTATGGGTGAGGTGGGAGAACACGAGGCAGTGAGGGCACAGAGGTAGCTGGTTGCCTATAGGGGTGCAGAGCTGCAGGGAAGTTTCTGGGAGTGAAATGGGGAGCAGTCAGAGGGTTTTCAACAGAAGAGCAATGTTAGCATCGGTCACTCTTGTGCAGCGTCAAGGTTAGACTGTAGAATAGCAGACGGGAGGTACAGAGACCAGATAAGAGGTGACAGCAAGCGTCCTGGTGAGAGATGACCGTGGCCTGTTCTGGGGTGGTAGCAGCCAGGGTCGTGAGAAGGGTCTGGATTCTGAATTTAGTTGAAGGTAAGAGTTGACAGTATTTGCTGAGGATGTGAGAGAAAAAGAGGAAAAAAAGATCACTCCAAAGTTTTTGACTGTTCACCTGGAATAAGTAGCCATTGACTGAGAAGGGGAAAGTCTCAGAGCAGCCCATGTGCAGGTGGAGGTCGAGGGTTAGTTTTTAGACATATTAAATTTCAAACACCTATTACATATCTCAGTGGAGCTATCTAGAGGGAGTTGGATTAAGAGTTGGAGTTCCGAGGAGAGATTTGGGCTAGAGATCCAAGTTTGGGAGCCATGAGTGTATGATGGCATTTAAAGCCACAGGCCTGGTGAGGCCACCTAGGAGTGAGTGTTAAAAGAAGTGAGAAGAGGTCTGAGGATTAAGGCTGGGGTTCACCATTTTTCAGGAGTGAGGAAGAGGAGACACCTGTAAATGCATAGAAAGAGCAGCCTGAGAAGTAGGAGGAGAACAAAGAGAACAGGGCTTTGGGGGCAAGTGAACAAAGGGTTGCCATCTGTTCTGGGCCAGGCTCAGTGCAGTGACCTGTTGCCTCCACCGGACACATCTAAGGCCACAAATCTAGTTGGTGGAAGAGTTAGGACTGAAAACATATTCTTCTGACGCATAATGCAATTATTTCCATCCTGCCACATTGCTTCTCTAGGAATGGCTTTTATATTGAAAATCTTTTTTTTTTTGTAATGGAATATATTGGTAGCAGGCTATATTTCATACCTTTCTATGAGCCGCTGCTTTTTCGTAGCCTCAGCCATCAATTTTTGAGGTGGAGGTATCTTACAGAGTCCTGTAAGAAAAGTCAGAAACAACACTAAAGTTACATGTGCCTCTTCCTTTGAGTTCTCTTCCCCCTCATTTCTGGCCCCCCACTGCTCCAACCTCAAGACATGTGATCATCAAAGCTTAGAATGGAATTAGAGTGCAGAGGGTAATTTTTTGGAGGTAAATTCCCCCTCTGAATTCACTTAAGCAGGGTGCTCTCCTGCTGGAATTGTGAGGACAGATGCCGAGCCTGCACTGCACTGGTCATCAGAACCTGCCCCTCTTCATCTGCTTGCACTTTACATATATTGACATATAATATTATTTATATTATATGGTATATATAGCTCCACATTATATTTGTGTGTGTGCATTAAAACTATTAGCTGGTTAACTGTAAACACTTAAAATGATCCCATTTTTATAACCCTGCTTTGGTATGTCTTCGTTTTGTTACATGGGGAGGCTCAGGCATGGAAGGGGCCTGGCAGTCTCTCAGTCTCACAAAAGCTCTGTCTGCTTGAGCTGCTGTGAGGATGTGCTTGTTCTCAATAATCCACCTAGACATGGACAGTCTCTTCTGGCCAGTCCTGCCCTTGTCAGTTGCCAAGTTGCTGACCCCAGGGTGGGGGGTTACTAACCTACCTGAGAAAGGTCTGACTTAGCTCTGTAGTATACTTGCCACTGGGATCATTTTATCCTGTATAAAGCTGGAAAGACTTCACTTGGTGGCTCCCAGACTGCCTCTTGGAGGCTCTCTGGAGAGGCTTGCAATCACTTCTATGGTGTGATCTAATCAAGTTTTTGTTTTCTCAGCTCTGTCATTCCTTTTTTTTTTTTTTTTCCCTGAACGGGGATGGGGAGGGGCAGGGCCGAGCTCTGTCATTCTGATAAGCATTTTTGAGCTCATTATAAAATACCTAAAAAAGTACTTAAGAGTCTTCTGTGTTTTTGTTTTGGGATGGTATTCTTTTCTTATTGAACATAACATGAGATCTGCCCTCTTAACAAAATTTCTGGTGTGTAATACAGTATTGTTAAGTATAGTCACTGTGCTGTACAGCAGATCTGTAGAGCATATTCATCTATCATAACTAAAACTTTATACTCATCGAACAACAACTCCCCATTTCCCTTCCCACAGTCCCTGCTAACCACCATTCTACTCTCTGCTTCTATTAGTTTGACTATTTCAGACTCCTCATATAAGTGGGATCATGCAGCATTTGTCCTTCTGTGACTGCTTATTTCATTTAGCATAATGTTCTCCAGGTTCATCTATGTTGTCACGGATGGCAGGATTTCTTTTTTTTTTTAAGGTTGAGTAATATTTCATTGTCTGTATATTCTTTACCCATTTATTCACTGATGGACAGTTAAGTTGTTTCCATATCTTGACTATTGGGAACAATGCTTCCATGAATATGGCAGTGCAGATATCTCCTTGTGATGCTGACTTCGATTCTTCTGGGTATATACCCAGGAGTGAGATTGCTGGGTCATATGGTACTTCTAATTTTAATTTCTTAGCCACCTCCATACTATTTTCCATAGTGGCTGCACTATTGCATTCCCACAAATAGTGTAGAAGGGTTCCAATTTTTTCACATTCTTGTCAACACATGTTATCTTTTGTTTTTTTGATAATAGCCATTCTTATAGGTATGAGGCGATATTTCATTGTGGCTTTTTAAAAAAATTAGTTACCTATTTCATACATATTAATGTATATATGTCAATCCCAGTCTCCCAATTCATCCTCCCCGCTGCCCCCACTTTCTCCCCTTGGTGTCCATAAGTTTGTTCTCTACATCTGTGTCTCAATTTCTGCCTTGCAAACTGGTTCATCTGTACCATTTTTCTAGGTTTCACATATATGTGTTAATATACGATATTTGTTTTTCTCTTTCTGACTTACTTCACTCTGTATGACAGTCTCTAGATTCATCCACGTCTCTACAAATGACCCAATTTCGTTCCGTTTTATGGCTGAGTAATATTCCATTGTATATATGTACCACATCTTCTTTATCCATTCTTCTGTCGCCGGGCATTTAGGTTGCTTCCATGACCTGGCTATTATAAATAGTGCTGCAATGAACATTGGGGTGCATGTGTCTTTTTGAATTATGGTTTTCTCTGCGTATATGCCCAGTAGTGGGATTGCTGGGTCATATGGTAATTCTATTTTTAGTTCTTTAAGGAGCCTCCATACTATTCTCCATAGTGGCTGTATCAATTTGCATAGCCACCAACAGAGCAAGAGGGTTCCCTTTTCTCCACACCCTCTCCAGCATTTGTTTTTTGTAGATTTTCTGATGATGCCCATTTTAATTGGTGTGAGGTGATACCTCATTGTTGTTTTCATTTACATTTCTCTAATAATTAGTGATGTTGAGCAGCTTTTCATGTACCTCTTGGCCATCTGTATGTCTTCTTTGGAGACATGTCTATTTAGGTCTTCTGCCCATTTTTTGATTGGGTTGTTTGTTTTTTTAATATTGAGCTGCATGAGCTGTTTATATATCTTGGAGATTAATCCTTTGTTGATTCGTTTGCAAATATTTTCTCCCATTCTGAGGGTTGTTTTTCATCTTGTTTGTAGTTTCCTTTGTTGTGCGAAAGGTTTTAAGTTTCATTAGGTCCCATTTGTTTATTTTTGTTTTTATTTCCATTTCTCTAGGAGGTGGGTCAGAAAAGATCTTGCTGTGATTTATGTCACAGAGTGTTCTTCCTATGTTTTCCTTTAAGATTTTTATAGTGTCTGGTCTTACATTTAGGTCTCTAATCCATTTTGAGTTTATTTTTGTGTATGGTGTTAGGGAGTGTCCTAATTTCATTCTTTTCCATGTAGCTGTCCAGTTTTCCCAGCACCACTTATTGAAGAGACTGTCTTTTCTCCATTGTATATCCTTGTCTCCTTTGTCATAGATTAGTTGACCATAGGTGCATGGCTTTATCTCTGGGCTTTCTATCCTGTTCCATTGATCTACATTTCTGTTTTTGGGCCAGTACCATATTGTCTTGATTCCTGTAGCTTTGTAGCATAGTCTGAAGTCAGGGAGTCTGATTCCTCCAGCTCTTTTTTTTTCCCCTCAAGACTGCTTTGGCTATTCGGGGTCTTTTGTGTCACCATACAAATTTTAAGATTTTTTGTTAGTTCTGTAAAAAATGCCACTGGTAATTTGATAGGGATTGCATTGAATCTGTAGATTGCATTGAGTAATATAGTCATTTTCAAAGTATTGATTCTTCCAATCCAAGAATGTGGTATATCTCTCCATCTGTTTGTGTTGCCTTTGATTTCTTTAATCAGTGTCATAGTTTTCTGAGTACAGGGCTTTTACGTCCTTAAGTAGGTTTATTCCTAGGTAGTTCATTCTTTTTGTTGCAGTGGTGAAAGGGATTGTTTCCTTAATTCTCTTTCTGGTATTTTGTTGTTAGTGTATAGGAATGCAAGAGATTTCTGTGCATTAATTTTGTATCCTGCAACTTTACCAAATTCATTGATTAGCTCCAGTAGTTTTCTGGTGGCATCTTTAGGATTCTCTATGTATAGGATCATGTCATCTGCAAACAGTGACGGTTTTACTTCTCCTTTTCCAATTTGTATTCCTTTTATTTCTTTTTCTTCTCTGATTGCCATGGCTAGGACTTCCAATACTATGTTGAATAAGAGTGGCGAGAGTGGATATCCTTGTCTTGTTCCTCATCTTAGAGGTAGTGTTTTCAGTTTTTCACCATTGAGAATGATGTTTGCTGTGGGTTTGTCATACATGGCCTTTATTATGTTGGGGTAGTTTCCCTCTATGCCCACTTTCTGGAGAGTTTTTATCATAAATGGGTATTGAATTTTGTCAAAAGCTTTTTCTGCATCTGTTGAGATGATCATGTTGTTTTTATTCTTCAGTTTGTTAATATGGTGTATCACATTGATTGATTGGCATATATTGAAGAATCCTTGCATCCCTGGGATTGATCATGGTGTATGACCCTTTCCATGTGCTGTTGGATTCTGTTTCCTAGTATTTTGTTGAGGATTTTTGCATCTATATTCATCAGTGATATTGGTCTGTGATTTTCTTTTTTTGTAGTATCTTTGTCTGGTTTTGGTATTAGGGTGATGGTGGCCTTGCAGAGTGAGTTTGGGAGTGCTCCTTCCTCTGCAATTTTTGGGAAGAGTTTGAGAAGGATGGGTGTTAACTCTTCTCTAAATGTTTGATAGAATTCACCTGTGAAGCCATACTGGTCCTGGACTTTTGTTTGTTGGAAGATTTTTAATCACAGGTTCAATTTCATTACTTGGGATTTGTCTGTTAATATTTTCTGTTTCTTCCTGGTTCAGTCTTGGAAGGTTATACCTTGCTAAGAGTTTGTCCATTTCTTCCAGGTTGTCCATTTTATTGGTATAGTGTTGCTTGTAGCAATCTCTTACGATGCTTTGCATTTCTGCGGTGTCCGTTGTAACTTTTCCTTTTTCATTTTTAATTTTATTGATTTGAGTCCTCTCCCTCTTTTTCTTGATTGATTGACTATTGATTGATAGTTTATCTATTTTGTTTATCTTCTCAAACAACCAGGTTTTAGTTTTATTGATCTTTGCTATATTGTTTTAATATAATTGGAAAATGCTGTGAAAGCACTTTAAGTAGCCTTAAGTAAACATTTGTGATAATTTAATCACAAATGCCATGGAATTTCTTCTGTAATACAAATAAATGAGATTTCCTAATCACCTTCTCCTCCCCTCCACTCCTCACCCTCCCAGTTAAAATATCATGTTTGTCAATTTACGAGAACATTTTAAAGTATGGTTGATATCTAATACATTTTTACAGTGTGACAGAAATGAATACTACTTAATATTGTGTTGTACGCTATTTATAAATTATTGGTGATCGTTTTTATTCATTAAGGGTAAAATTCTGCTAAAGGACAGCTGGTTAGCTCAACTGTGATTGCTGTTTACATTTTTACAAATGCAATAATACAGTTACAAATGGAATTCTTTAAAATGCTTATGAATCTAAAGTTTGCCCTACTTTGCAGAGGTATGATAATAATAGCAATAATAAGAACAACAGCTATAAGTTAATGAGCATTTACTCTGTGCCAAGAACTGTGCTAATTGCTTTGTAGACGTTATTCATTTTACAAAACCTTTGTGAAACAGGTTTTATTATCCTCATTTTACAGAAAAAGGCACTGAGATTTAAAGAGGTCCTTGCAAAGGTAATGAGTTGGGATTGGACCCCAGTAGCCCTGACTCTATCACCTCTGCTCTTACAGTGATAACTGATAGCAATCTGTGTCCAGTGTCTACAGTGTTTTTATGGGCATTGCTTAAAAGTCACTATCTCCTTAGACCCCAACTTTATTCACAGTGTATATTATTTCAGTGTCTTTCTTAGGAAGGAATATAAAACTCTACTGATAGTCATAAATGGAAAGACTTAGGAGTAAATGGACTAAACTAGACTTGATTTGACTAGAGTAGTATAAAACAGGATCCTGAAGCTTCTAATATTTTCAGTTACTTTGAGAAATGTGATTTTATTTTGTTGTCCAAATTTATTCTATCCACAGAGTCAAAGCCTCT
Source organism: Mesoplodon bidens (assembly GCF_964165515.1). Classification (NCBI taxonomy): domain Eukaryota; kingdom Metazoa; phylum Chordata; class Mammalia; order Artiodactyla; family Ziphiidae; genus Mesoplodon; species Mesoplodon bidens. The sequence goes on along the minus strand of NC_138177.1, from coordinate 29,679,146 downwards.
TTTTCCACTCAGTCACATTAATGACATAAGCACACCCACCATAATATTACACATATATAAAATTAATTCTTCACTAAAATTTTTTTGGATGTTTTATGTTACTTTAACTCACATTTGTTTGATTTTAGCTAAATCTCAGGGGACTGGTTTCAAGACTCATTTGTTCACATAGGGCTTTAAATAGAGTCCAGGTACCTTTGAATACTCTTGTGGCCCATCGTGCTTGGAGCTCTGTGCCTGCTAAGATGGATCCTGTAAGGCTGATGAAGCCAATCATAGCCAGTGTTGTCCTCTCTAGGTTTGAGGGAAAGACCAGCTTATACAGGAATATCTTCTTTGTACAAAGGCTTTTGAGAGGTTCTTCCAGAAAGGGAAAAGAAAAGGTGTATCCTGTAGTGAAGATCACAACATCGATGTTTTCTTCCACTGTCCCGTCTTCAAAGAGAGCAGAGGTTTCTGTAAACTCCTTCACGCTGGTTTTCACAGTGACTGTCCCACAGAGGATACAGGTTGGCAGCTCATCATTCACAATTATTTTTGGTTTTTTCCTTTGACACAGAGGAGAAAATTATTCACTGTGGTTATATTTATAAGACGTTCAGCAAATGATTTATTTAGTCAATTCAAAATATCTGCCATGTCAAGGGAGTAAATTGACCGATGTCTAATTCAAAATTGTCTATCCGACTTACTGTTTCTGTAACATCTTTTGTTTTCCTGCTCCCAGTAGAAGGCATGTAGAAAATGACTAAACCTACTCTTTCCTGTGGGGTTTAAAATTCTCTATCTCTTGGGTCTAATTTCTGGAGCAATGTCAGGATCAAGTACACAACAATCCATTTGATAATCAGTTTTGGGTCCACATCACCCAGGCCTCAAAGGATTGGCATTTGGCAAAGAGGAAATTACAGAAACATTTTTGGATTAAAAAAATTGAATCTATTGATAGATTTTCATAATAAATATTTTCATTATGAACATCATTCTACCTAATTGCAGCAGACGTAATGTCTGTAAAATTTACATATTGAATCATTCGTTGTTATTAATTTTCTTCGTAAGTTGAAAGCCATCTTACCAAAGAAAAAATATTTGGGTCATGCATATAATAAAAATCACATTTAATGACTTTACATGCATTTCAAAGTTCTCCTTTTCCTTGCCAATGTGCAGCTCTATATAGATGTGTATTAAAATATATAACTCTAGGAATTCCTATTGGCAATTCATACCTCTAATCGTTCAGACAGAGTAGACATTTATTAAAGGTTAGTGAGAGCTGGCCATCTGCACGCACTGGTGCTGCAAATATTCTATTTGTGGATGGCAGCCATCCTGTGAACCCTCAAGGCCAATTTAAATTTTGTAATTTTCAAACTGGAAATAAAGTTTCCATCCTTCATTTTCTTCTAGCCTCATCAATTACTATTTTGCTACCAGACAGAGAGTACTCCTATTTCAAGAACTTCTGTGGTACTGATAGACATTGTCTTAAAAGAATAAGCTTAGAACAGGATAAACAAAGGCAATGTCACAATTATTGAACATTTTGAGTTCTGAATAAAATAGAATGAGAAATATTGATTAAATAACTTTACCATTAAATAAAAATATAAGTACCCCTTAGTAATATTTAGTCCATAATTCGTATGATCAAATCTTTTATTCAAGCGCCTCTCTCGACTCCACTTTAGTACACATGAAGGCAGAACTTGTGCAGTAAAATTATGGCGTCGTCTTGTAGCCATCATATTAAATGGGTAGCCCCCATCTGAAGAGCGGCTGATGACCCAGGTACCAGTTCTAGTACTGAGAAGAACCTAAAAAGTAAGGCAAGAAGGATAAATACATGTGCATCATTTTTGTAGTATTTTTCTTCAATATGTTTCAAACGATTTATAACATTCTGGTCTTATAACAACAGAGGACTGATGAAGTTGTACCTAGGTCTACAAATGACTAGCTGTTCCCACTGCTGTCATTATTTTCATAAATCACTTTGACCTGATCTATGTATCGGTTAAGTATTTTCATCATGTTTAAAGTAAAGAATTATAGTACTAGTAGACATGTGCTATTGAGCTGGCAATTTTTTACATGTAAATAATATAGGATTTAAAGTGAGGTTTTGAGAAAGCAATTTTAACTAAATTAAATTAAAATATATTATTTCTAAATCTAATCATTGTCCTATAATTTATGATAAAGTGGAATAGATTTCTAATTTGTGAATCTAATGCTTGGAATTTCTAAAATCATTATGCATACTTCTTGGGCAACGTAACGGGTGCTTTTACCTCAGAACGAAGTACAAATCTGACTCCTAATTGAAAACTTGGAGATGTTCAGAAACAACCTCCCCTTTCTCTTTTTACATGGGGGTTTTTCCAGAATTACAGAGAGAGAGTGTGAAAGAAAGACAGTTAGCATGGGTAGAACAATTTGCTCATTTGATCTCGTTCCGGGAGTACGTCTGGAAAATACTTAGTGGTCTGGCATCCACACGATGTTCTTAGACCCTTCTTGGAGATGGTTCAGTTCTGTAAAGCGTGCGTTACGAGAGGCTTTAAGGATTTTCAAGATTTTCTTTTCACTCACCCTGTGTCCACATAATTTAGCGATTGGCCGGTGTGTTTTATAATCTTGAATACCACTCTCCAGACACCAGAAATGATGCTGGGGGTGGGAGTGCAGATTCAGAGATGGTGTACCTGAGCTGCGGTTCGACTGAGCTCCACTGCAATGTCTCCTCCAGTGTTCCCAAGACCGATCACTAAGACGCGTTTGTTCTGAAAGCCTGTTGGGATCTTGTACTCTTGACTGTGCAGGATCTGGCCTTTAAACTTATGGATTCCTGAAGGGACAGAGGGATCAGAAATATCTAGAGTTGTAACCCCTTCGTTGGCAGGCATAGGGTCTGTGGGAAAAGGGAAGTCCCAGAAATACGGCAGCCCTTTGTTCTTGCTCCCAATTGCAGGCAGTAGAACCAGTGTCTCATCCCCTATCCCACTGGATGCTGTAAGCCCAGATACTGATTTAGTACAACATGCCTTGTTAAAAACACAGGAGAACTTATATTTCATGCGTGTTCCGTTTTAAAGCAATTACTTAGGGAAATCAAGCTTACTGCAGACAATAATAAGAAACATCTCATGCATGACCTGAACATCCTAGACAAAAAGTAGACTGTTGATGCATGTAATTTTACCCCATAGATATAGTCTATCAGAATGTGATTTATGTATATAACATGTTTACAAATTGAATTAAGAAATTTTCTTTTTTACAAAAAAATTGTGTGGCATGTTCTCATGTAAATAAAGTAATTATTCTTGTGATTTAGGCTTGTTACTTCATGCTTATTTTACTTTGTGACTTATTATATGCTTAATGCCTTATTATACTGTATGCTTATTTATACTTTATTCTTTTGTTATTTATATTTGTATTTCTGACTGATCTTTCAAGGTCCTAACACTCTGTCAATGGAAGTATCACTATTACGATATTGATATACTATATATGAAAAGGGCTACCAAATATTTCCCCTCTTGATGTTTTTTTTTTGGTAATTATCTCCTTGGCATAAATAACAGACATAAATCATGGATTCATATAAGCTAAGAATGGTAGTAACAGTGGAAGCAGAGCTATTTACAGTGATGGCTGTGTCACTGGCAAAGTCCATTAACAGTTCCCAAGAAATAAAAGTAGAATCTGGGTAATAAAGTTTAACCTTTTTCTTTTCCTTTGTACTTAGTCTAGTTTCACCTGCTCATAGGATACCATGTGAAGAGGCCTTGTACCCAGCATTTCAGACCAGAGTTCCTAGTGTGAAATGGCTGTGCCTGACACTTGAGCTCAGCAGACCACATGCAGAAGTGCATTCAGGAAATGCCTCTGAATCTATACTACCACCCACCCTGAGTCATTGGAAGGGAATGCCAGATAGATGAAGAATGATGGGGCCAGGGGGCTGCTAAGCTGGCACACCAATTGACCCCTAGGAGCCCCAGCTAATATTGGACATGCGGGGAAAGCCTGTTGAATTCTTAGTTGACACTCATGCCACTTACTCAGTTCTGAACACCAGATCAGGTAAACTCAGTCACAAGAGTTGTAAAATTATGGGGGTCTCAGGGAAGGTCCAAGAACGGGCATTCACAGAACCATCAGAATGTAAACTGGACAAACATAGGCTCACCCATTCCTTCCTGCATGTTCCCGAGTGCCCCATACCTCTGCTAGGAAGAGGTATCTTGGGAGCTACTATACACCTAATGGGAGACAAATTGGAGACTGGTGTCCCCTTAGACAAAGGGCACAAGATGATAATGTTAATGGCTGAGGACAAACCTCCCCAGACAGAGCAAGTTGATCTCCCTGGAATAAATGCTGAGGTCTGGGCCCAGAGATGGGTGGGATGAGCTGTAGGAGCCAGTCCCATGATAGTCCATCTAAAATCTGTACATACATGGCCCAATAGAAAACAGTACCCATTCTGCTGGGAGGTCTTGTTGGGAACTGCCCATGTCACAGAGCCTAACTGACCAGGGCCTTATTAGACCATGTCAGTCAGCCTGTAATACCTCCATTCCCCCTGTAAAGAAACCCAATGGGAAATAGCAGATGGTACAGGACCTCAGGGCAGTCAATGAAGCCACTGAAGATATACACCCAGTAGTGTCTAATCCTACACCCTGCTGGCCGCTCTACCGTCCACCAGGACCTGGGGCTCTGTTTCAGATTTAAAAGATGTCTTCCTCTGTATTCCATTAACCACAGAGCCACAAGAAATTTTTGCTTTTGCGTGGCAGGACCCAAACATGCAGCAAAAACAACAATACTGCTGGACAGTCCTGCCTCAAGGGTTCAAAAATTCTCCCACCATCTTTGGGGAAACTTTAGCTAAAGACCTAAAAGATCTACATCTGGAGGAGGGAACCCTCCTCAAGTATGTAGACGAAATTCTGATTGCCAGCCTTACTAAGGAGGCCTCTGAAAAAAATACTGTAACCACCCTGAACAACCTAGCAGATAAAGGATGTAACGTATCCAAGAAAAAGGGTCAAACACCACAAACTAGGGTGACCTACCCAGGCTTCATTCTCACAGAAGGCAAGAGAAGCATACCCCAGGAAAGGAAAGAAGTCATTTGCTGCCTCACCCCTCCTAAAACTAAAGACAGCTTAGGGGTTTCCTGGGGATGGCCAGGTTTTGCCACATCTGGATCCCTAACTATGGTTTAATAGCTGGGACTCTGTATGAAAAGTTGAAAAGAAAAGATAATGATCCTTTTGAATGGAATTCAGAATGTGAAGGGGCCTTTGAAGAACTGAAAAAGCAGTTACTTCAGACTTCTCTCCTGGCCCTCCAAAATTTAGCTAAACCCTTTGACCTTTACATTCATAAAAGAAAGGGAATCGCCCTTGGGGTATTAGCTCAAAAAATGGGACCCCTTACTCAGGTGGTTGCTTATTTCTCCAAACAATTCGATCAAACTGCTAAGGGATGGCCTCCTTGTCTATCAGCAATAGCAGTTACTACAACCCTGCTAAAGGAGGCTGAAAAGTTAACATTTGGTCAGCCAATCACTATACGGACTCCACACCGGGTTCAGGCTTCAGTTAAGTTCTAAGGGAACAGAATGGCTAACCCCCAGAAAGTCGATTCAAGTTCAGGCTATGCCTTTAGACAACCCAGTAGTTACCATAAAAAAACTGTCACAGGCTAAATCCTGCTACCCTGCTACCCACAGAAATAGGGCCCTTGGAGCATAATTATATAGAAGCCATAGACACGATCTATTCCAGTCGCCTTGACCTAGGAAGTGAGCCTCTCCCAAACACCGAAGAGGAATGATTCACAGATGGGAGCAGTTTTATGAGAGAAGGAAAAAGCCTGGCAGGATAGGCAGTGACCTCCCAGACCTAAGTCATAGAAGCAAGAAGCCTACCCCCAGGGACTTCTGCCCAAAAGGCCTAGCTGATAGTCTTCACCTGAGTCTTAGGGAAGATTTTTTACACAGATTCCCAGGATATGCCATGCTTCACACACAGGGCTATTTGGAAGGAAAGAAGTATGCCTGCTGTGGAGAATAAACAGGTGAAACATGGCTTAAATATACTGAAGCTCTTAGAAGCAGTACAGCTTCCAAAAAATGTGAGTGATTCATTGTAGGGGTCACCAAGAGAAGGATGCAGAGGTAATAAAGGGAGACAACAAGGCCAGTGCAACTGCTGAAAGGGCAGCCCTAGAACCAGTAAGTTGGCAACTACCCCTCATACCTTAAAGGCCAGATCCATCCAATTATTCCTCAATCTGCACAAAGGAAGAATTAAACAGAGCCTGAAAATGGGGCTTCGATAGAGATCTAGGAGGCCATGGCTGGCTAGTTAATGAACACGGGCAATGCTTCTTCACCCAAACTGCAGCTTGTCAAGCCATCAGGGAGGCTCATCAAGGAACTCACTACAGGTATATAATTGGCTAGTTGAGGTCATGGTAACTCCTGGCATTAAAAGTATAATCAGTCAGATAGTTGAGACATGCCCCATCTGCACAATGAACAACTCCAACACCAGACCCCCTAGCGGCCCCCAGGTAAGGCCCATTCAGACCAGAGGGACATATCCTGGGGAAGATTAGCAGACTGATTTCACTGGCATGGTGAGAGTACCTGGCATTTTCAGGTATCTCTTGGTGCTAGTAGACTCTTTTTATGGGTGTATAGAAATGTTACTAACAGAAATAATTCCCAGGTTTGGGCTTCCAGGTTCCCTACAAAGTAATAATGGTCCAGCATTTGTGTCTCAAGTGACAAAGGGGATAACGAGCACTGTGGACAGACTTTGCACTCAGCTTAGAGACCTCAGTTGTTGGGGAGAGTAGAAAGCTCCAATCAGACTTTGAAATGGGCCTTAGCCAAGCTATGTCCAGAAACTCAAGAAGACTGGATTAAGTTGCTTCCAAGTGCCCTGCTCCGCATGTGATTAACCCCAAGGGATAAGTGAAAGTTAAGTGCATTTGAACTCATCTATGGTACAGCCACTACCCGAGCCCAAGAGGAGGGACACCTTAACTTGAAATGGAACAACTCAAGTGTGCCCTCCAGGGAGGAGAAACTATGAAAGCTTTCATGGAATATGGAAACCAGGTGCTGCCTGCACCCACCAACCTGGCCCTCCACCCATTCTGGCCAGGAGACTGGGGACACCTAAAAACCTGGAAAACCAGCAGCCTGCAAGGCCAGCTCAGTCCTAAGGGGAACGGACCCCACTTGGTGACCCTAACCACCTACTCTGCCCTGACGTTGCAGGGATCGCTCCGTGGGCACATCACCCTTGAGTGAAGAGGACCCTAAACCCTACCTCCGGAGAGACAACCTGGTCCCTGACTCATGCGAACCTCTCTCTGACCTGAAGCTTTTCTTCCAAAAAAACAACAAAGTGTGACCAGGGATACTTAGGCCACTGCAGTAAGCCTCCGTATCAGGGCACGTTTGCCTACAGGCAAAAGGCCTAGATACCTGCATTTTTAGGAAAAACTTGCTCTTGCTAATATTGGGGCCATGTATCTTAAATTATCTGGTGTCCTTTGTCTCCAAAGGGTTAGATAAATGATGGTCGCTCAGCAATACGAACAGTTAGGGTTGAGGCCTGGTGACCGTCAAACACATCTAAAGGCATCTGGGAAGAAGTCTGGTCCTCTTCCGGGGGTACAAAAGATGAACCTGCGCCCCCTAGCGCCCCTCAAGAATGAGGAGCAGGACAAAAGAGAGGAGGGATTTGTCACCAGCAGAGCCTAGTCTGGGTAATGAGATAAAGTTTAACCTTTTTGTCTTTTCCTTTGTGCTTAGTCTAGTGTCACTTGCTCACAGGGTGCTGCGTGCAGAGGCCTCGCTCCTGGCCCTTCAGACCTGAGTTCCTAGTGTGAAACGGCTGCGTTGACGCCTCAGCTCGGGGGAGTGTGCAGAAGCGCAGTGTGTGACCCTCAGTTGAAGGCGGTGGCGGTGATGGGCTGCGTGCAGAGTCTCTGGGTCCAAACCTCCATCTGGAGTGTGAGCCTGTGCCTGTCTCTGCCCCCTCCCTGCTGACAGAACCCTGCAAAGCAGCCCCACCGCGTCCCCTCCTGGGGAGCGCCTGCTCTAGAGCCAGATCTCGCACCGGTCCACTCTCTGATCAAAGAATAAAGCTTTCCTCTGCTGCTTCTGAACCAAATTTGGTCTCTTGGCTCTAACAGCACGGGGCAGGAGGACCCTCGTTGGGGACCAGCTCGAAAGGGTCGGTGGTAACAGCTTCAGCAATGAGAGGTGGCAGAGGAAACAAACAGCGATGGGTCCAGCCACCTTCAGACTCCGTGACCAGTGAGATGAAGCACTGACAATGAATCGGAAAGGGAGGTGCTGCACTTTAGAGGGTTCCTCAGCCTCTCACCCCAATACTTCAAGTACTTTTGCAATTTTAATGTAAAAAGATGAAACTGTCTCCTGGAACCTATCATTCTCCTACCAGTCACTGATTCATTCATTTACTCAATAACATTTATTGAAGAGCTACTATATATAACACAATGTTTTTGTTTTTGTGGTATGCCGGCCTCTCACTGTTGTGGCCTCTCTCGTTGCGGAGCACAGGCTCTGGACGCGCAGGCTCAGCGGCCATGGCTCACGGGCCCAGCCGTGTGGGATCTTCCCGGACTGGGGCACGAACCCGTGTCCCCTGCATCGGCAGGCGGACTCTCAACCACTGCACCACCAGGGAAGCCCTAACACAATGTTTTAATTGGAGTGTTTGCCTGCTGAGGCCCCCAAAGCTGAAAACTAAATGCAGTAAATATGGCAACAAATAGTTGCCACATTCCTAGGGAGGTGCTAAACCCACTAGGCAGAATTTGCAAAGAAGGTGTATGCAGACCAGTTTTGTCATCCTTTGCCTCTCACTGACTTTCAGGGATTTAAGTCGAAGTGGCCGGAGGTTGGAAATTGGAGACTTTCAGGAAAGGATTTAAAGTGCTGTTGCATTTTTTGTCTCCTTGACACGAAGCCATATTCGAGGGGCTTCTGGGAGACCCCTGCGAGACCTCGACCCTTGGAGTCTTTGGAGCACAGAGACTGGTGTGTGACCCACGCTTGCAAGGCTGTGACTGGAACTGCCTGCAAGGGGTGGCTGCACCAGTAGCAAGTTTTTCATCTACTGCTGACAGTGTGGAATACATGTCTCATGTGGACCAGATGAAAGCCATGTAGGAGAGAGCCTGTCTGATGCCAATTTAAAGGGACTTTGTACAAGGTAGCCATCGGGACTGGCAATGAGACCTTAATAGATAGTCTATGGAAATGACCTGGGAAGGAGCTAGGGTTTAGGGACTTGTAAAGTGGCCTGTCTGAGAGTGCTTGGTCTGTAGCAACAGGAGCTGCATGGAACCCTAGTCATGGGGCGTCTCTCTGGAGCAGAGCCTAGGAAAGCACCCCACAAAGCATGGATCTTAAACACCCCCAAGGCCTGAGAGAACTAGCACCTGGTTGGTGCCAGTCAAGAAAGACTTTTCCTGCCCCCTTACTTCTTCTTGTCCTTGCCCTGACTCCAATTCTGGAAGGGCCAGAGACTGCAGCTGGTGAGTGAAAGGTTTGGAGGAGGAACTGGCAGAGGAAGGGAGCAGCCAAGCGCACCATCTCTTCTCATTGCGGCTGTCAGCACAAAGCAGGAGCCAGCTGGGGGAGGGGAGAAGCTTCATCATTATGGGTAATTGCCAGTTTTTACTATTACACAAGACAGAACACTTCAGCTATAAAAATGAGTAGTTGGGGGACTTCCCTGGCAGTCCAGTGGTTAGGACCCTGTGCTTCCACTGCAGGGGGCATGGGTTCCATCCCTGGTCAGGGAACTAAGATCCTACATGCTGCGTGGCACGGCCAAAAAAAAAAAGATGACAGAGGAGGACTTTTCATTATTTGAGAGTGAGCAGGAAAGCGGTGGGAATGGCCTGAAATTGCAACCAAGGGCAGGAGAAGGACAAGCCCCACAGATGAGGCCTGCAGGGACATTACAAGAAAAAGTACAGTTGGTTAATAACTACATTACATGACCTGTACTTTCAACATTGTATAGCCCAAGGCACTGTTGCAGGTTTTAGGTTTAGAAGATGTGAGAATAAAAGGCAGTCTCTACCCTTAAAGAGTTCATCCTCGAGTGAGAAATAGGTAAACAGACAATAGCTAACTAACGCTTATTCAGACCTTACTAGCAAGTTCTTTTAAGGACTTTATACATATTAATTAATTTAAACCTCACAACAACCCCATAGGGTGAACAATATTATGATGCAATTTTACTAATGCTGAGAGTGGAGGCACAGAGAGGTTAAGCAACTTGCCCAAGGCCATACAGTAAGTAGCAGAGCCCGACGGGAAGTCAGGTCATCTGACTTTGGGCTCAGCTGTCAAGCATGATACTATGCTACCCCCCAGAACAGGAGGTGTTACGATGCCTTCAATGGGGCATCAGCCTAGACTGAGCCAGGGAAGTCATCCTGGAGGAGGTGATTTTTTTTTTCATAGAATGACATTAGAAAGATGATTAGGAATTTGAAAAGCGAAGCCCTAAGAGGGTTTCAAGAAGGGGGAAGAACACATGCCCCGAATGCATTAGAGAGTGGGGCTTCAACCCATTCACTGAGGTTTGGCTGGAGAGAAGCTTCCTGAGGGCTCAACCTTGGTTCATAGATTTTGTATGTACCTAACACAATGCTTTTCAAATAATAGGTTCTCCATAATTGCATATTTGAGCAGGGGACCCAAGAAAAAGTATGGAATGCATAGGTAGTTCTGAATCAATGATTATGTCAATAATGTCTTGCCCCCTCCCCTGCCCCAAAGGAATCTATCTGGTAAATCAAAACTACTAATTCAGAAAAAAAAGTGGTCTGCTAGGAGGCACAGGGCCTAGTTTGCCTTGTCAGCAAATATCTCTGGAATAGTTTGCTATTGTGGTTTCTTCATCTTATACTTATTCCCCTACCGTTATGTGTTGAAAAATGCTTAGCAACTACCTTAGGAGAAGGAAGACCAGAAGCTTGAAGTCCATGCACAACGCTCACAAAGTTTAAGAACATTTGTTAATAATTGATCAAATATAATTAGGCATTTGCAACCACTGATCTGTAACTAATGATTACAACTGATGTGTGTTTAGAGAGTCACGTTTACACAACTTCTGAGTGTGGGACAGAGAAGAATGAAGAGGGGTGACCTGCAGAACTGCACTTTGTGCCACCCATCCCGTGACTCCTGTATGGGTTCTGGGAGGATCCAGCACTCTGAGATGGAATGGCTGTTGAGGCTTATAACTGGGGTTATAACTTAACTAAGAGGGAGAAATACTTCTTCATCTGGGGGACGCACCTGCTTCTTAGGAAGCAGGTTCTTCCAAGCAATTCTCAGATGGTGGATAATAGCTTACAAAAGGTCATGATTCATAACAGGAGTAGCTATTGTTTATAGAGTGCTTACTGTGTGCTCTGTACTATGCTAAGTATTTTACATGGATGATCTCATTTAATCCTCATCACTACTCTGAGATGGGAACTTATATTTCCACTTTGCTGAGGCTTAGAGAGGTTACGTTCATCCAAGATTAAGCAACTGGCACAGGGTCTGGATCCAGAGCTTTGTTCATAACCATTATGCTAAATGCTACTTATCCAGGGCCATGGCCTGCAGGGAACTGTAGCAGACCAGAACTCCCTGGAAAGCTTACATCGTATCCACTCACCAAGATACCTCACTCTGGAAACACAGAGGAAATTGGGATTATCTGTCCTGCTGTCCCCCATAACAGATTCTTCCAAAGTCTGGTCATAAACCAAGACCCCCTCAGGGAGAGTCTCTAAAATCTACGTGTGTGGGTCTCTTCCTTCTCCCATATCTGGGTTTTAGGGCAAAAGAAAGGGACACCTCAATATTTCTACTACAGTTATTCCTCCCCCACCTCCCTGAGGTCATTAAAGTATGTAGAAATGTCTGCTCTCAAGCTGATCCAAAACTATGTTGCTACTCTAGTTTATGTTTAGCCAGTCTCTTTCCTTGGGACCACTTCTGCCAGTCTGGACACTTCATGCTGCCACAAAGATCATCACCTCTCAGCTCCTGATTGCTCCTTTGCAGCAGTGTTCTTTAGTTATAGTCACAGTGGGACTGAAGGTAGTTAGGAGTAAAGGATTAGCCACCTCAAACCTGACAAGACACTTAATTCCAAAAGCATCTCTTCTTTGACACTTGTGACACATTTCCTCATGGAAACATTGTTATAGAGGCAGTTATATATTCCTTTAGTACTATGTGATTATGTATTTAGCCCATAGACTAGCAGCAAGCCTGAAGCTGACCCACCATTTACAATATTGCTTCTTTGTAAAATTATGTACTGAATTCTCCCTTGGTCCCTAACACATTTTGAAAATAGAATAGTTTGTTAATTTGAGATTATGTTTTAAGATTTATATTTCATTTTTTATTGTCTAAGGTTTGCAAACTTTCTTCTTCACATCTTTGTTTCTTAAAGGTTCTTTTAATTCCTAAAAGAAGTTTCAAAACTTCATACTCAATTGCCTTTAGGGCCACTTATGAGTAACGGAAGAAGAGTAGCTTCACTACATTTTAGTAATCCTCCCTTGACTTCAAAAGATGGAGATTTTCCAATTGTGAGCATATTAAAAAGAATGTGCCATTGGATCAAAAGCATTTCCAAAGGGGAATTTCTAAAACTCCTTTGTGTGGATAGCCCTGCTTTAAGAGGTGGATGGATTATTATTGTGATGACTATTTTGAAGGGTGACCATATTTCTTTGTATGTATTATCTCTGGTCTATTTCTTAAAAAAAATTCTGTCAAGGGCTTCCCTGGTGGCGCAGTGGTTGAGAGTCCGCCTGCCGATGCAGGGGACACGGGTTCGTGCCCCGGTCCGGGAAGATCCCACATGCCGCGGAGCGGCTGGGCCCGTGAGCCATGGCCGCTGAGCCTGCGCGTCCGGAGCCTGTGCTCCGCAGTGGGAGAGGCCACAACAGTGAGAGGCCCGCGTACCGCAAAAAGAAAAAAAAAAAAAAAAAAAAATTCTGTCAAGTTTCCTTGTATTCTCACTTCCTTTAAGTTATTGAATTAGAGGTCACTCCTGATTCAAATGACCTGTAATTTAATGACAAGATTCAAAGCCTGTGTTTCTTCATGACCGATCTGATAGTTTTGAGCCTTATGTGATCACTGAGCTTGAATCAGACAGGCATGATAAAACTTAAATGATAACGTCAGCATTTATATTAATAAGTAAATAATAAAATCTGACACCTCTATAGTGTTTTATAACTTTCAAAGTTATTTTGTACATATTATTTCCGAGGGTAAACATAAAGTTGTCTATAATCATGAGGAAGTACTTCCAATTACAAATCAGTAACTTCTAGAAGAACCCAGAAGAGTAGGCATGGTTTCAGGTAGAAATGACTCACCAGGAAATGACTCCAAAGGTAAATGGGGATTCAGGAAGTGTCCAGTGCAAACCATGACAGCATCAAAGATAGCTCTGTCCAGCTTCCCCTCTGTCTCTGTGACAACATCCCACTGACCAGTTTCGGAGAAGTCGGGACGCTTTGTTACGCTGCACACTGTGGTCTGAAAGCAAAAGACAAACACTCGCTTTCCATCAGTCATCTTGGGACCTCATACAATGACTGTATGGTAACCGTCTCTGTTATTTCAAGTGGGCCAAGTCAGTCCCACGATAGGAGGTCTGTTAACATTGGCTTATCTTTTCCCTAGAGAAGTTAAATAACTTGTGCAAAGTCTCAAAAGTGGTCATATAGATTAGGACCCAAAACATCTGAATGCCTTCACTGCAAGGAAGAAACATTCAGTTTTTATTCCTGGTGAGAAGGAGATAAATTAAAACACCGAATGTTGAAAAAATTTAGGAAAATGAGTTTTGACCCATTATAGTATCTGTGGTTCAGACTTCTAGTCGTTTCTTCCCAGTGGGTTTCATGAACAAAATCCATTTTTCCTTTCCTCTCAAAAACATTCTAAATTTTATCCTGAATGAGAGTCTGGATTTAGAGGAAGAACCAGGAAATTCAGTATTTTAGTGACTTATTTGAGTAAAACATGACCAGCAGGATTATTATCTGCCTTATTCATATATAGAGAAAGTCAGGAAGAAGTTTACTTAAGTATCCCATTTCCATCAGATTGGTGAATGGGCCAGCCCCTACTCATTAACCTTCCATAACCCAAGGTATCTTACTCTAAACCGAATGTATTTCAGAAGGTCAAAGTGCTCAGCAAACTCTTGGAGGTAGTCCCAAAATTTTTCTTGCTTCATGAAATTGGGATAATCTTCTTGGAAGGGGAAGTCGCTGTAACATGACATTTCTTTGCAGACGTTTGTCACTAATGACTTGTAGATCCTGGGCATCCCATCTTTAGAAGTTTCCTGTGGTGAAAGCACAGTTAGCTTGATGGGGTGGTCGGGGGGGGGAAAGGAGGAAGAGAATAGAGACCATCAGCAGTTAGCGTTCCACGTGTAATTCCAAAGAGTTCCTGGAAAAGTTAGCACTGGGTCCCCATGCTATAGTTATCAGAAATCATTGGTGGGGTTGGAATTGTTAAATACGGTATCTTTCTCAAACTACAAAGAAGCTAACAACATTTAATAGGGCTCTCCAAGAATGACACTGCCCTTAAGTAATTCCATGAACACGGGCCCATGGTCTATCTTGCTTATCTTCTCCTTCTTCCCTTGCCGTGATTATTCCCCCCACTCATGCTCTGCACCTCTTCCTCTTGCCTTTGTTTAAGGAACTCCTCACTAATTTTTCTACTTATTGTCTATGTATATTTTCAACCGCTCTCTTTTTATTGCTCCTTCCCATCCACACTTAAAATACTGAAGACTCAAATTTTCAAAACAAAACAAAACTCCCTTTCAACCTGTATCCCCTTCCAGCCTTGTCTCTCTCTGTCTTATCTGTCGTCATGAAAGAATCATCACATACTGGCAGCCTCTGTTTTCTCCTGGACTCCTCAACTTGTTGTTTTGTCTCGATCTCTGTCACTCAAAAACAAAACAACACAACAAAAAGATCTGTATTAAAGGCACCGGTGAACTTCTCGTGGCGGAAGTTTTCTTCTTCAAGTCTTCCTTCACCATCATGTTCTCTAAAAAGTCTTCCATGACCCAACAGATCTTCACAAGGTAGCTATTGTGCCCTGCCCCAGCACACTGTTACTTTGAGCCCAGAACCAATCACACTGCATTGTAGTGATCTGTTTACTGTTTCTGTTCCCCACCAGACAGTAAGGAGGGCTGGGTCCTTGTCCATCTTGTTTCCCATAGGTCCTGGTAGAGGGACAACACGAGTACTTGTTGAATGAATGAAAATGAATACTACAATTGCATTTTTGAAAAAAAAATAGTATTTGTATGACTGGAAAAAATTACATCAGAATTTTGTTAGTGCTGACTCATGAGAATTGATATTCTATTTAATTTGTATTTTTCTTGTTTAACTCAGTACCGTTTTCTAAAATTAATCTATATCACTTTACAATAGGAGAAGGAAACCAAACCAACCATGGGGTCAAACAGCAGACCTAATACTTTCTTCCACATTGACATTTGGTGGCTTGAAGAGGCCCATAGTACACCAGAAAAATATTATTTTTCCCCAGTATGCTATAATCCTAGGGTTGTGATCATTTACATGCATTTGCTTATTCTGTTTTCTTCACCATCCATCAAAGACTGGCAAATGCTGCCTACTCCAAGAAGGCTTCCCTCATTCATACCAGTTTGAAGCACCCTCCCCAACCTTGAGTTCCCACTAAAGGCTGCTCTTCTCTCCCCAACCAAAGCATTTAATACTTGGGCCTCCCGTCTTCTGACACCTTATACCCTACCACTGGGGCAGGTCCCTTTATTCCCTCTGAAGATCCTGCTATTCCCAGTAACCAGGACCAATTTTGGCCAGAGGCAGGGGGTATTTAGTCATTTCCAGCCTCACTTCCTGATGCTCAAGTCACCTAATAGCTGGCCTAGCCTTGAGCATACCCCACTAGGATGCATATTACACTCCTAAGAAGGGTGGATTAGTGCCTGCGTTTTTCTTCTTCTGATAATGTGAAAAATATTACACAAAGCAAACAAACAAAGCAAACGGCCAGATTATGATTGGTGGAAGTGGGAGGTATGAACTACGCACAGTAAACTTCCACAGTCCCCCGATGTCATTACTTCTTTCAAAGCAGGTAGGCTCCAGGTCCTCATCCAAGCAGCATTTGATGGAGGACAGGCCACTCACACCAGCTCCAATCACTGCAACTCGCTTGGCCATGGCGTGTTCTGTATGAGATAAGTTGAGCAGAGCTTCTTTATATGACAAAGCTAGAAGGGAGCCCTTGTCATAGAAGTCAACTTTTACAGTGATCCTTTCATCTTTGAGCTGAGGCAGAATCACATTTTGTTTAAAGATGAGGGCTCAAATCACACTGGTTTGGTTTGAATCCTGGCTTCATTTGTTTACAGTATGACCTTAGGCTAGTTGTTTATCCTCTCTGTGCCTCAGTTTTCTCATGAGCACAATGGGAGTGGAAGTAATAATACCAATTTAAAATATTTGTTATGAAATTAAATGACTGAGCTATGTTGGAAGGGTTATAGAAGTGTGTCTGCTATATAGTAAGTGCTCAATTAAATTTTGCTCTTATTATTAGCTAGTGTAGCCAGGACCTTGATCCCCTTAAGACTTTAGATCCTCTCAGTATTAAAAGGACTCTTTGCTAACACCTAGTCCCTCTGAAATGCTAGGAATTTCAACAAGCAAAAATATTAGTTTTTATTCAAAGCGTCTAAAGTTCTAAAGAATAGCTAGTCATGGGCCATGTCCTGCCAGCAAAAAAGATATTACATGCGTTTAGGGGAGGTTCTTAACTTTACACAGAGAAAGGTTGACTGACCATAATACAGAACTGTGGTCATATGGTCATATGGAAATGGGGATGCCATGTTGTCAGGAAAGATTGGAGGAAGTGTGAATGTGTCATGGGGATTTATAACCAGTTTTTCTTGATTTTATGTTTTGGGCTTCTGCAAACATCAACATAGCTTTTGCTTTGATCAGATGGGCTAACCACCGAGTTGATTTCAGCAAATCAGGTTTATGTCACACGGAAGACTTTGAAGTGTCAGGTGTCCTCATTCTCAAGTGCTGCCTTTCCCTCAACCCTCGTGGCCAGTCTGAGAAACACACAAAGAGTAGTTGAGACCTCAAAGTATTTGCTTTATAAAATATACTTAACTGATTTGACTTTGCGTATGAAGAAGACATGGTACTTTTTGAGGAGAGATCTTGCTGTATAACTCTTATGTGACTTTTGTAGTGTCATGACACTTACCATAGTGGTGTTTGCCTTGAGGGACCTAGGGAGAACATATTTTTGAGCCCTGAATACCGGTAAATGGGAAAACATATAGCATCATCACTGAACACGACTTAAGGCCACTCTGCTAATAAGAGGTTGAGTCTGGAGAGACTTTGGGTATCTGAGTATGAGCCTGGATGTGCACATCTCATTGGTCTGAGAGCCTGAAGTGTCCTGTGATTCCTGCTACTAAGCCTCTTCCCTTGCCTGAGCTCAGGTTTGCTGCCACACCTTCTGGTTGGGCTTGGGGGATTTTGTCCTTTTGGTTTTGTAGTTTGCCTCCTAGCCAGATCAGAACCCCCAGGCACAAAACCAAAGTGAAGTTACTGACTTTACAGAGGGCAGAAGAAGACTGCTGAGCCCTTGGACCCTTCGGACTCACCTGGTTCCAGAGGAGGATCTAGGCAGGGACTTGCAACAAGGATCAGAGGGATTTCTCAGGGCCGCCTGTTTCCGAATCTTACCTGCCACCCCCACCCTGCCCTTTGTAAGGTTGAGACCTTCACGCCTGGCTTCATTATTTATAGCAAAATTTACACTTTTCTCCCTGAGACTTTTTGTTTATTTAGGAGTCTTTTTTTTTTTTTTTTGTGGTACGTGGGCCTTTCACTGTTGTGGCCTCTCCCGTTGCGGAGCACAGGCTCCGGACGCGCAGGCTCAGTGGCCATGGCTCACGGGCCCAGCCGCTCTGCGGCATGTGGGATCTTCCCGGACCGGGGCACGAACCCTCGTTCTCTGCATCGGCGGGTGGACTCTCAACCACTGCGCCACCAGGGAAGCCCTAGGAGTCTCTTTTGATTTGGAAGAGTTGGGCAGGCTGCAATAAGAATGGACTTTGGAGGCAGCAGAACTGGGTTTGAACTCTCTCTGCAACTGACTAGGCATGTGACCCCAAACAACCCACTTACACGCCTTAAGATTTACTGTTTGCAAATAAGAAAAATAGCTATATTGAAGGATTGTTTGGGTCTTAAACAGTGATAATAATTACACAAAACTGCCTAGCACCAAATACTTACTCAGCATTCATTTCCCACCTCCCTAACTGATTCTCTCCTTTCCTCTCTTCCTGGAAAAGACAGCTCATGCAGATAAAATTTATCAACAAGTTTGGAAACATCTAGGCAAACATACCTATGACTTCCTTTGGATTGAGTAAAAGGTTTAGGTGGCTTTTAATCAGAAATAAATGGCCTCCACCAATAAGAACACTTAAACTTCCAGGGCACTAGGTAGAGGTCTGGAATTGGCAGATCCCTCTGTGCTGTGTTTTTGCATAATAATATGAGAGAAATAGTTGTTAATTGATCTGGTTAAAATGCAAAATGTGCTGCAGTGAATAGACTGGCAGCAAATTAATTCACTCAACAGATGCACCCTGTGTACCTCTAAGGGCAAGTACTGAGCCAAGCGTGGGGACCCCCAAGATGATTAAGAGCCAGTGACTTAAATAATAGTAATAAATATAGACCCAGTGACTGTCCACAGGAAGATGCCACTATATGGAGAGAGGCTGACACACATGATATCATGTGGTACGTCCTGTAATAGCAGTGTGCTCTGGGTACAAATGCTTGCAGACACTCTTGGGCTGCTTAGCTATGCCTGGAGACCTAGCTAGAGACACACAGTAGGCTGTATTTTTCCTGGGCAAAAACACCTTGTCCTTTACAGACTGACTTAGAGACTGTCTAAGTGCCAAATAATTGTTGTCCAAAATAGATGTGAATTGAAAGGCAGTAGAGAAGACTGCAGGCTTGGAGGGGTAGGAGGACATAAGGTGTGTTAAGCTCTTTGTAAACTGTAAAGTGGGCTATAAACATAAGGTCCATTGTAGGTCAAAGGCTGCTGACATTTAGTGCCTTAATCGAAAGAAGCCCTAAACTACTGAACTGGACTTTTGAACAACATGAAAACCCCACTCCATACCTGACAGACCAGAAAATGCAGGAATCATTTTTGAGACATGGAGAGACTTGGATGATTAGCAAATTATGTAGCTGATTATGATTTATATGAGTTTGGACTTGGATCTATTTATATTTCTTATTATCACTCTACCAGTGCTCTTCCTTTGCTACGGTATTTCCTAACATAACACTTGTGGAGTATTTTGTGTTTCCCAGTGCCTCACAATTCCATCTCATCCAAAAGATGAAATCAGAAGTGAGCCTGGAATCACAGACAGTCCCATGATTCTGTTATTCTCACCCACACCTTCCTTCAGGGTGGTTTTCCCCTACAACATAACTTTGTTTCCTTAGCACGTTCCTTTGCTTCCTGGTTTTCTCTTAATTCTGCTGCTTTAACCCTAATCAAGAGGCTCTCGAAGGAGAAGATCACATTCATTTTTAAGGAGTGTACTCACCAAGGAAAGTATTCATCCTCTGTGAAAGCAGCTTCTGGAAACATTTCCCCATTATGAAAAAAAAAAAAATCCAGGACACTTACCTTGTTGGCATAGAGCAGATATTTTGACAAATTATTTCTCACAGCCCAAAGACAAAGATAGTGTTTGTCTTCAAAAAAAAAAATTCCAAACACAAACTCTTTGTTCTAAAAGAAAAATAAAAAATAAACCAATGCTGACTTTAATCAAAGTACTCTCGGTTTAGAACAAAAACCATCCGTTTTTCCTGTCATGCTAGTGACAGCAGAAAGTATACTCACCGAGGAAAAGAAAGTTGTGTAGGGCACCAGCTTGATACTTCCGTGTTCTCGAAGGAGGGCTAAATGACGAGTTAGAATAAAGCCTTCGGATTCGAAGGCCACAAACGACTTCTGCCCCTTTCCCCACCCTCCTAAACGTCACAGTTCCGACGGAGCCCTAAACTTAAAGGGGAGCACGTGGTAAGCGACTGCTCTTCTCATTGTAGCCTTTAGAGGGCGCCAAGTCGTTCCAAACCACAATCCCCAGTGAAACAGACGTTCTACTTAACTCAATTCTGACTCTTGAATTAGTCCCTTGAACCGTCATAGGAACTGTCCATAGGAGAAAGTCAATTAGGTGACTATCACGTCATCAAGTTCTCCCAAGTCTAGAGTTCCCTAACCCCAGAAGTATGGGTTCAAAATTCAGAACTTATAAGGAATTTAAGCTGTTTCATCCTTTTGGAAAGGGTTAGCAGAGGGAGCTGGTAAAACCTGTTAGAAAAAGCGTAAAACTGGTTTTAGGTATTAGCCTAGGGCTCATATCTAAGAAGAGGAATAATTACAGAAGCAAGCACTGGGAATAATAATAATAGGCAACATCTTTTTTTTTTTTTTTTCTTCTCCATTGAGTGCTTGGAAACAAGCATAAAATACCATCTTAAGCTCATTGAACAGTTTCTAGACCGGGGTGCAAATGCAGATGCCCACAGGGGTCAGGAAGGTAACCCAAATGAGGGAAGAGGGCCGGGATAAGATCTGACTGGAAAGCACATCCCCCATCTATTAGGTTCAGCTAAATGGTGTAATTTGAGAGCATAAGCCCCAAATTGCAAGGTTTTAGGTTCCTTTCAATAGAAACTGCAAATTCAGATTTTTACATAAAATCTTCTATTGGCAACAAATTAATTTTTCTTTTGAAAAATATTAAGCCCACAGAAAAGTTGAAAGAACAATTTTATTAATGCACACTAATGTATCCACCCATTTATCAACTAGCAACCACTTGACACATTGAAATTTTCTTCCCCTCTCTTTCTCTTTCTCCACACGTACACAAACACACACACACACACACACACACACACCTGTACACGCACATCTGAAAGCAGTTTTCAAACAGGATGCCATCAGGATATTTCACATATTTCACAAGAGTAAGGGCATTCTCCCTTTCTATACTAAGAAAGTCAGTATAAATTCAATAACATCATCCAACATACAGTCCACTTTCAAATTTCTCCAGTTGTCCCCAAAATGTTCTTATCTAGTGGTGTACTGGAGCTGGCTTGCGGAGTGAGAATATGCATCTCTTCCAAGTTCAGTGATAGCTTGGCATTACACACAGTAATACTCTACACAATAGCTTGACATTGTTCATGGTGGGGGTGTTTACATCATGGAAACTGGCAAACACTACAAATCTGGGATCTCCCCACACCCCCAGCCTTTTGTTTGTTTGTTTGTTTTTTGCGGTACACGGGCCTCTCACTGCTGTGGCCACTCCCGTTGCGGAGCACAGGCTCCGGACACGCAGGCTCAGCAGCCATGGCTCACGGGCCCAGCCGCTCCGTGGCATGTGGGATCCTACCGGACCGGGGCACGAACCCATGTCCCCTGCATCGGCAGGCGGACTCTCAACCACTGCGCCACCAGGGAAGCCCACCATTTATTTATTTATTTATTTATTTATTTTTTTTGCTGTACGCGGGCCTCTCACTGCTGTGGCCTCTCCCGTCGCGGAGCACAGGCTCCGGACACACAGGCTCCGCGGCCATGGCTCGCGGGCCCAGCCGCTCCGCGGCACGTGGGATCCTCCGGGACAGGGGCACGAACCCGTGTCCCCTGCATCGGCAGGCGGACTCTCAACCACTGCGCCACCAGGGAAGCCCCCACCATTTATTTTTAAACTGTGCAATTTTACATAATTACTTATTGAAACACATTTTTTCCCTGCAGAGGATAAGGAGGATGATATCAGGGACTGAGTAAGGGAGCTTTTGGGGAAGATAATGAGGTTAACTTTGTACATATTGCATTTGAGAAGCTCATGGCATATTCTGTTTGAAATGTCCATTGAGGCGCTAGGTCTGTGGCTCAGAAGAAATAAGGCAAGCAATAAAATGTGCATCCTGCTTAGGTAATAATAGTAATAATAGCTGTCAGTTATTAAATACTTATTAGGAATTATGCTAAGTACTTTATGTGGATTACACTATTTAATCCTTATAACACCCTATGAGGTAGGATGTGTTATAACTTCTATGCAGTAGAAAAGAAAACTGTAGCTTTGGAAAAGTACATAACTTGCTGAAGTTCACACAGCTAGTAGGTGGCGGAACTTCTACAGTGGTTTCAGTTCTCTATGCAACCCCCGCAGGGGGGCATGTTGAAAGACCTGGAGTGTTGGACTGTAAAAAAAGTTAGGCCCAGTAGGTGGTACTATTTGTATACACTAAAAAGAATTTCTGAAAATGTAAAATTACTCTTAAGTTGAAATGCCTTAGAAGTCCTTCTGATTTAAGGGATGAGCAAGAGGCCGAAGTGTGTAATATGTTTTCTCTTTTGCCAGGTTTCTGGGACACAACTAAATTCAGTTATCTTTATGAATGGGACAAAACTGTTTCCCAGTATGATTTATGGAATAATTCCAAGGTGAGGAATGAGAGCCCCTTTTTTTTCTGTTGAATCTGTTCTACACTATGGCCACAGAGTACATCTGGAATAGTCATGGTCAGAGAAGAGGGAGGGATAAACCCGGAAAAAGATGCATGTGGAGATTCAGAAACTAGTGGTCTACATGATGGAAAAGAGCTTCAAAATCCCAGACAAAGCAGGAAAGATGTGTGTGGATAGAGAGGCAGGTCCATACACACTCATAGGCAGAGTGAGAAAGGGAGACACACGGATGCTTTCATGGAGCAATATCCTTGTAATGTGACTTTCACGATATCACTGTTAAGACTTCTGAAGTCATTTATTTGAACATTGGAGACCACAGGCTTAAATGGTGAAGTTAAGAGCCCTGGATGTATGTTCTGCAGATCTATGTCCTGACTCGGCCACTTATGAGCTCTTTTACCTTGGACTAATCAATTGATATTTCCTTGCCTGTTTCTTATTTGTTAAATTTGTAGTACAGCCTTCCCCATGAAGACAGAGCTTGCTATAGCAAGAAACTCAGCTACCATCACTAGCATTTGGCAGAGATTTAAAGGCAGGCAGGGGAGTTTTTTTAAGAATGAAAAAAGGGGAATGATTCAGATATACTCTTATTGGAGGTTGTTGGCATGGGGAAGGTGGAGGCGGGCTAACGAGAAGCAAGTCATCACATGTGACTGGTTTGGGGAGTATATTTGATCTTCTTTGTTGGTCCTGAGTTGGAGTGGGGACAACAGTTAGACAAGCTGGCACTCATTGACCAAGTCCTGGTCCTGAGTGTTCTAATCTGATTGCTGCAGAAGTTACGGGTCACAGTTCTATTGTTGTAGATGGTTTGGCCATAGTCTGTATATTTAGTCCCTTGGCACAATGTATTCAGTACTTGAGATTAGGTTCAGGCTCCAGCTTGAGTCCTCGTGGTTTGCCCCTGTGGCTGCCTGGGTAGTTTACCTTGCCATGTTTCACCCTGGGCACTGAACCTCCCCAGCCAGCTTCATGAGGAACGCTAAAGTGTCAACTCTGCTTCACGGGAGAGAAAAGCATTTCAAGAAGTCATTCAGATTATATTCAGTGGAGCAGTTTTTCCTTATGAGTTCCTATGTTAAGTGTTCTCCCAATTCCAGCGTGTGTGTGGGCTTTCCCCCCACACCGTCGAGCAGTTCTTGGAGATGAGCTGGGTGTCCTGCAGTTGAACTCAATTCTGATACTAACTACCCAGAGATGGCATCAGATTCCACAAGTTAAGGGCTCAGTCCTACAAGACTGCCTTCCCTCTCAATTCAGTTGTCAATTGTGAGCCCAGGTTGCCACCTGTGCTTCTGAGAACCAGCTATAGATCAGAAGTTCCAATGATCCCCCTCCTTGGGTTCAATTAATTTGCTAAAATAATCAGTAGCTTTGTGAACTAATTTGGCTCACAGAACTCAGAGAAGCATTTTATTTACTAGATTACTAGTTTATTATAAAAGGATAATATCACTCAGGAATAGCCAGATGGAAGAGATGCACAGGGCAAGGTAGGTGGGAAGGGAGTGGAGTTTCCATGTCCTTTCCAAGGGCACCATTCTTCCTGAGCCTTTATGTGTTCACCAACTTGGAAGCTCTCTGAACCCCACCCTTTCCTTCTGTTCTTACAGAAGTTTCATTACATAGACATGATTGATTAAATCATTGGCCATTGGTGACTGATTCAACAGACCTGAGTGGATGAGTCGTTACCTGCATCTCTACTTACCTACAGAGCTCACTCTCTCCTGATTCCATAGTTTTTGAATCCCCTCCGTTATCCAAATCATGGACCTCTCTGTGAGGTGAAGTTTCCCATCAAAGCCCAGCAGTGAGATGAAGTGAAGGCAAAACATTTTCTGGCTGAGTCACATCCTCACATGTGCAACTGTGAGAGAGAATCCAGGGTTGGTGCAGTTTGGTCAAAAACTGCTTTTGACATGATGTTTGCTTTTGCTCTTCATTTTCTGTCTTTTCTTTCTTCTTATTATCTCTCTATTAAAGACTTCTTAGCTGTGTCTTTTCTGTAATGAATTCCAGTTGGATTTTATTGACTCTTAGAAGAGGCAGCCGTTTGCCTCTTTAAGCAAAGTTGTAAAGGTGTATATGAGCAGGAGGTGTTTTTCCTTTGGGTGCTGGAGGCCGGCTCCAAGAGCAGGTGGAGGTGCGTGTTTTCTGTGGAGTAGATCTGATTTTGGTTGTTATTACCCCAGCTGGAGGCTCTGTTTTGTTGCAGAGTGCATTCTAGGGGAATGAGTACTCCTAGGCAAGTACATTCCTTTACAAACACTCCAATGAGGTCAGTGAACCCTCCCATCCTTTTATGGCCTTTATTAATAGGCTCCTTATCCCCTCTCTCTTTCCCCCAATTCTTAAAAAGAGAATAAAAGACCACTTGAAATAATTCTAGGCTGTTTCTTTCTTTTTATTTTTAATCAGCTGATATCATAAGAGCACCACTTTAGTACAACCAAATCTTTTGTGAAATAGGGAGTTTTAGTTGAGATCTATGAAAATAGAAAAGAGGTCTAAATGCTCAGAGTGCTGTCTGGGACAACTCTCTCTTCTAAAATGAAACTTGAACCTTCCAGCAGCCTTCAAATGCACAGAAACCTTGGTTATCTTCCTCTAGCATTAGAAGCAGGTGGAGTTGGGAGACACTCAGGAATACCAGCGGTGGCCCTCCAGCCAGCCAGGGAAGGGCAGGGGGTGGCCTTCACTACTCAGGTATGGTTTATAGCCGTGAAGGCAATGCTGTTGCAATGGGGGAACCAAAGCACTGTCCATCTACGCTGTGCATTTGACAATCCATTTAGGTAATCTTTTATTTATAGGAAAATGGCCACAAGCAAAGCTAGAAAGCTGAAGAGTTTAAGTAAGCTTGCAAAGGGAGAAGGGGATTCTTGTACAACTCTAGTTTTTGTGACCTTGAATGTTCCCTCCCACTGGGTCATGATAGCGTTTCTGGCTCCTTCCCATTTCCCTGGGCCAGTCAAACGGAACTGGTGTGGTGTGCATGGGCCGAAGAAGATGGTCAAAGCCAGGCGTGGATCTGTCAGGAGCAGAGAGAACAGGTTGGGCTTTGCATCGATATAGGTCAGGAGTTCATCTATGCATGGGATATAATCAGATTGTAAAGCTTTGCAGTAACACAAGCCAAACCTTTATAAAAGGAAGATTAGGATAAAGGGGAAGACAAAAAGATTAAATAATGATAACCTTAGAACAAGTAAAAGTGCCAGAAGTAAACAATGACGGTACAAAATTTGGACTGGCTTCTGTATTCTTCCCTCCATGCCCATAGCTGTCTAATGGTCTTACAGTATTATTTCAATACAAGGTGGATTCCTTGAAAATATACTCTGTACCTATGGTGCTCCAAATGCTGATAATGGGTCTCATATTACTTTAGTTCTGTTGTCAAATGATTAGCAATTTCTAGAAAAAAAGATTTTATATGATTTTACTATTCCTACATCTTTCTAGAACTCAATTATTGCTTGATTTGTATAATGTGAAAAACCGCAAAAATCATAGGGTGGAATTCCCTGTAATGCTGGTATTAATCCCTAATATCCTTGACTGACCTATGTGACAGAAGTTTTTACATCACATAGTTCTAATTAATGATTTATGTTATACTAGAATTCCATAGTGGAGATCAGGTTGTATCCCAGGTTGAGGATGAAGAAGAGACCCCTAAAGTGCTTTTGGTATTTAGCCCTTTGACAAGGGTAGAACAACACTGAAGTCTGGAAATACATATGAATGAGAAAAGTGATGTTTCTTAAATGCAGTAATTTTAAAACTTTTTTTTTTTTTTTTTTGCGGTACACGGGCCTCTCACTGCCATGGCCTCTCCCATTGCAGAGCACAGGCTCCGGACGCGCAGGCCCAGCAGCCATGGCCCACGGGCCCAGCCGCTCCGCGGCATGTGGGGTCCTCCCAGACCGGGGCACGAACTCGTGTCCCCTGCGTCAGCAGGCAGACTCTCAACCACTGCGCCACCTGGGAAGCCCTTAAAACTTTTTTATTCTGCCACAGAGACCCTTTTTTTTTAAGTGAAAATTTATATCAAAGTCTGAAACAGATAAACAGTAAAACAGATAAAACCAGAGATGTTTTAGGATTAGGAGTCAGGAAGGGCAAGTCTCCCTCTTCGCTGGCCATCTCCCTTCCATTATCCCTGGCCCTTGGTGGTAGCCAAAGAGCAGAGCACAAGTGGAGACCTCTCCCCTAGAGAAGGTGTCAACAAGCTTATTATGCAAAAGGTTCTAGGTGGTAAATACTTAAGGCTTTGAGGGCCATATTAGGGTCTCTACCTCAGCTATTCAACTCTGCTGTTGTAATGCGAAAGCAGCCTTAGACAATTTGTAAATTAATGAGTGTGGCTGTGTTCTAATAATACTTTACTTATGTCACCGTGATTTGAATTTCATATAATTTCCACATATCAAAAAATCTTCTTTCCAATGATTTAAAATTGTAAATGAGAAAAATAGATGGTCGGTAAATTTGGCCCATAGGCCCTATTTTGACTCCTGCACTAGAGTAGTCATCGGAATAAAAACAATAGAGCTGAACACAGATTTTTTGAAATGAATGAATGAGCAGAACTTTCTGGTGTCAGAGTGGATAAACACAACAGTTTGCCTGCTGATTATGGATAAAGGTATAGAATAGTATCTGGTAGATGAGGATTAATTATATTTTGGTTTAGAATCTAAACTCCATGTGGTGCTAGATGACCATGGTCTAAAGTGATAGTCTGGGACATTAAAACCTCAATTTCCCTTTCTCTTCTCTCTCCTTAAACAGGCCTAGTTTTTATTTTTATTTTTTCTTCTTTCTAAATCTCAGGTGCTTCTTTTTTCTCCAGTGTAACTCTCACCTTTCTTTGCTATTGCTTTACCAGTTTTAGTTATGATTCAAAAAGAATGCATAGTACTTAACTTACCCACTGGGCTTGTTTTTTTTTTCTTGCATTAACTTCCTCTATCATGACGCTCGATGGTGGTAATTTATTAACACCTGTAAAGCAAAACAAATAAAAAATGCAGTTTAACTTTAGGTTTCAGTGGTTACTTAGCAGGTAAAGATACTTTACCACCGCTCATATTTTATTTTTAGTACCCAGCTAGTCATCTGTTCTTCGGGCAGAAATTCTGGCAGCCTAAGTGGATGGCTGTGGTGATAAAGCCATCAGCTGAAGAGGTAAGTGTCAGAGCATCTCACTACTTATTTGATGTGACACACCCTCACAACTGGCTTGACTGAATTTTGTCATTCAGTTGATTGAACTTCTTAATTTTAATTGAACCAGTTGATTCAGGCAAAATAACAGGTAGACACAGCTGATATTTTTTGATCCATGATTTATCTTTTGTGCTGGTGATGACACAAATTCACTGTGATAGTGTAATTTGGTGAACAACAGATGACTTTGCTTTTAAAAATTCTGTTGTTTTAGATAGAACCTGGGGAAGGCCTCGAAATTTCCAGTATCCAAAATAATATGGCAAATTGAACATATACGTCCTGCTATTATTGCTCATGCACTTGCCTTTCAGGACCCGAACAGCCCATCGAGCTTGCGTTTCCCCTGTGGTTATCATGGAACCCAAGGGTTTGATGAGGCCAGTAACAGCCAGGGTTGGCTTTTGCAGATGTGCAGCGAAGACGTACTTGTACAGTGATGCTTGGCCATCTTCAACTTTTACCACAGTCTCATCGAGGAAGGGGAAAGCAAAGGTGTATCCAGTGGCAAAGACAATGATATCAATGGGCTCTTCCTTTGGGGTGTTGTTAAATACAACAGAGTTTTCCTTCACCTCCTTTACGCTTGGCTTGATGAGCACTTTCCCAGTGATGATACGGCCTGGGAGCTCATTACTTACCACAGGCTCTCTTAGCTGTGTCCTAGACATAAACACGGATGGGGAAGAGACCTGCCAGGGACCAGTCAGCCAGCCCTCCCTCCTCCTTCCCTTCTTTTCATTATGGGACTCTCCCCTCCATTGGGCAGGAGGTGCCAGTCTTGGGAGAAGTTACCTCTGTGGGATCATGAATGACCAAGAAGGATGATGGGATATGCTTACCATTTACTAGAGTTTAGAAGCCTGAGGAGAAAGCCGCCAGAGCTTTCTCTAGCTCCTGCTTCTCATGTTGAATTTCAGCATTCAGCTATCACTGTCACTTTAGAGATAGCTGAATGCTGAAGGACCACAAGGGAGACTGGGAACTTCTATATCTGCTGAGAACTGCTGGAAACTCTCTCCTCCTAGGAAGCAACTATACAAGGGAAACGTGCATGTGTTTAAAAGGAATAAGGGCAGAATTATCTTTTTCTGCCTATGCCTTTGGAATCACAAAACAAACACTTAGCAAGATGATTTTAAGTAAGCTGAGCCATTTTTGGCTTATGGTGAATGCACAGTAAGAGACAATATGATAAAACGGAAGGAGCTTTGGAGCAGGAGGTAGTAAGGGTGGCTTTGTGTCCAAATGTTTATACTTAGAGCTTGAGAAAGTCATTGGGTCCCTGTAGGCTTTCTTTTATTCATCTGTAAAATAGGGACACTAACATTTGCCATCCTTAGTTCATTGGGTAGGACGAAGAACATATGAAATAGTATATATTTAAGAACTTTGGAGATGATAAAGGATTAGCTAAATCTGAGAGAGAAGAGATTACAATTCCTTTGTAATATCAGGGTCCTTTTATATATTCTAGGGTTTATGGGATTAAATAAAATTCTTTATAGCTGCCATTCAGCCTGTCATTCGAAAACTTATGGTAGAAAAAGCTCTGGTGAAAAGAGTTAAACCCCTAAGAGGCCTGGAGTTAAGAAGTAGAAGAGGGTAGGAATAAAAAAGGAAGGAAAAAATGCAGGGAGAGAGCAAGGTATATGAGAGAAGGATGAAGAGAACCAGAGGAATGAGGTACATGTAGTAGGAAGGGGGCTGCCTGCCATCACTTGTGGCTTGGGTACCACCTGATCCCTGCTGGTGCAGAGTGGAATCTGGAGGAAGAGCAGACAGGATCTCCAGGCTGTGGTGCCACCCTGGTAATGGAATGTCATTGTACAGACTCAATGAATGAGAAAGTAAAACCATTGGTTCTTGTTAATGGGATAAGTCATGGGTTGTAACTGAAAGGACAAGGCTGAAATCAAGGTCATCTTGACAAGGAGAAGAAGGCACTGCCCTTAGAGAGACATGGGGAAGGATTCCATTTTTCCAACACAGTGAAACAGGCAAGTGTGTTGCTTTTGTCAGAAGAGTCATAGACAAATTATTCCCTTTTGATTGCTGCAGCTGAGGTTTATGTAACTTGCCAAGGTCACAGAGCCCACTTAGTACTAAATGAGCTCCGGCAAGTGACTGAACTTCCCTAAGCCTTAGCATAACCACCATGAAAGGGAGATTATACTACTTACTTTAAAGGGCTGTTGACAATTATGTATTACATAATTTCACTTACCAAGCAGTCAAAAACAGTTAGCTATTATGATTAAGTAATTTGTATGAAATTTTCCTTCACATTCAGTCATGTTGTCACATTATTGCCTGGTTTGGATATGCCACTGGAAAGATGGAGGCCCCTTCTCCCTAACAGCTCTCAGCAGACACTCCATATTTACCTGTCTTCTGGTATTAAGCCATAATCTTCACGATTGAACCAGCTGTTCATCCTTCTCGCTATCAGCCAATTCACAACTGGAGTTGGGAGAGAATTTATGAACATGTTCTGAAATCGCATCACGAGCACCATGTCCCATGGGTAGCCCGAGTCAAAAACCTGGCTGATCACCCACGCCCAGGGGTGTTCAGTAACTCTAGTAAATGGTAAGCATATCCCATCATCCTTCTTGGTCATTCATGATCCCACAGAGGTAACTTCTCCCAAGACTGGCACCTCCTGCCTAATGGAGGGGAGAGTCCCAGGATGAAAGGAACGGAAGGAGGAGGGAGGGCTGGCTGACTGGTCCCTGGTGCTGAGGAACACCTGGAAGCAATCAAACAGGTCACTCAGTTTGACACAGTGAACAGGGCTGGCTCTGTCAGGGATTCGAGAAGTTTTGTGAATTGAAAGGCACTAGAAAGTCTGCCACCTTCAAAATACATCCCTGACAAGACAGTTTTTGCTCCTCTTACTCCCACTTTAAAGTTATTCTTTTGAGATAATGGTTTGAATATCTAGAGTATTAAAATGCCTTAGAACATATTATTGAGCACTTTTTATCTGCCAGGCTCAGTGTTAGACACCATGGTGAATTATGTATTGAGGTTGGTGTAGTGAGCTTAGAATCTCATGTGAGAAAACAGTGAACAGGTGATAACTTTGTATGCTAATAATTGTAAACGAGAACAGGGCATGGATGCAATTGAAAGTTGTCTGCAAAGGTTTTTGACACAAACCATTGTTAGAACTGACAGTAAAATTCACTAATACAGTTAGTTTTGGTAGTTTTTTTTTGTTTGTTTTTGTTCTTTTGACAGATTATCTGGCTACTTGAGTTTACCTGCTGACTGAGTTCACTAAGCTAATAGTTGTTCTGGTACCTATACAATAAGGAGTTGTCTAACTGTTTAAAAATAAAAAAAACATAGTCAAAAATCTGTTGCTTTGCAGATACAAAACAACTGATTTAATACATGGTTTTTCTTCCAACAAACTGGGGCATCCACAGCTGTGGGGTGACCACAGCTGCAGTGTTAGTGTTTTTATTATACATCTGTTTGACCTTATAACATGATGGAGCAGTATGGTGGCAAGAACTATGAGCACATCAGTGATTCTGACATTAGACATATTTGCACCTGCCTCTCTTTGTCATGATGCAGAATCAGATACGGCATTTTGGTAGATATGAATTATATCCTGAAGCAAGGGGAGTTTCTTTGTCGATATAGAAATGATGTGTGCCGAAGCATGTTTTCAGACTGAAGAAATTTCCAGTGGTTAGAGAAATAGAAATAGTAATATGTTACCCACATGTGGTGGTCATCATGGATAGGCCTGTGTTAATTTTTGCTTCAGAACCTCCTTTCCCTTCCTTTAGGATAACTCCACCAAATTGCTGTCTCTCCAAGGCAGTCAATTAGTCAATCAATCAATCGAGTTCCTTTTTGAAAATTCCAGAAGAGAACACACTCCCAATTCTTTTTCTTCAGAGCTGTTTCCACTCTTGCAATTATTGATCTAATTATTTATATTTATTTATTTGACATCTGTTTTCCCCCATGAATATATGCTCTATGATAGAGGGAATCTTGTTTGATTGTTCTGTTTTCCAGTGTATCCCCCATGCCTGGCATAACATTTGGTATAGTGGAATTCAACAACTAATATTGATTTGTTGGCTGAATGGCTCTCAATGAGTTTATAGCAGAGTTGGAAAGAAAATACATACCATAAAAGGTAATTAGCAATACTAAGAATTAAAAGTGCCGACCGAAGAGCGTAAATTACAATTATTACATAAATTCATACTAGCAAGAGATCATTTTGTCTTGGGTTGAGGTATCTGGGAATGTAAATTAAATTGTAATAAAAGAGAAAAGGGCACTGCAGAAGGGAGGGGTATGGTGTGAACAAAGAGGAAAATAGAGACTTGGGAACTGGAAAGGGCACAGAATAGACCTGTCAGCGTGCAGTTGATGATCATGTGGGAAAATAGTGTGGGATAAAGTTAAAATGGAAGATTTGGACCAGATTATGGAGACCCCTATAATGCAGGGCTGATACATCTGCAAATTATAATTTTTATTTTTTTAGGTAAGGGGGAGTTAGTTTTTTTTAACATGAGTGTCATAATGAGAGCAGTCTTTTCAGAGGATTTGCCTGTTGGTGGTTGGGGGTCTGGATGGATTGTCGTGTGTGAGGGAATGGACTGGGGTAGGAGTGCGGGGAGTCAGGGTAGAAGTAGGAGCTGGGGCTTTGAATGGAAGAGACTAGGATTTGAGGACTGGCTCTACCAACTGCTGGTGGTATGCCTTTAGGCGGGTTATTTAACTTCTCTAAGTCTCAGTTTCTTCATCTGTAGTTAAGGATACTAGTACCTACTTTGTGGCTTGTTTTGATAATTGGTTGAGGTAATGCAGTGAGGCATTTAGTGCCATTTTTGGCACAGAGTAAGCAAGCCCAATAAATATTGACTATTTCCATAATTATTATTAGGAGGACAATGCCATAGACTCAGTGGGGGGTGGTATGGACCTGATGAGGGTGGTGGCAATCAATAAGGAAAGGAAGGAGCAAATGGGAGATCTTAGCAAGAAAAGTTGCCAGAATTTTCTGACCTATGGGACTGAGTAAGAAACAGATGTCCCCTGTAGCTCTTTTTGACTGGGAAAATGACAAAAATAGGAAGTCAGAGAAGTTGGATTTGGAAGAAAAATGACACCTGGAATTCACAGTAACGTTTATGAACATTCAAGAAAAATATACCTAAAAAAATCTGTTCAGTGTATGTGTGTGTGTTTTAGGAAATTTTTTTTCCTTTCATCACTTATCATGGTGTCAAATACTGTTTGCCTGAGGCATGTGTCTTAAGATAAATCTCCTCATTAGGTAACATCAAGAATGATACCTTCTTTGCCACGTGGCTGGCCTCCATAGGAATGTCTGTGCCAGAATTCCCCATTCCAATCACAAGAACTCTCTTGTCTCTAAATATATCTGGATGTTTATACTCTCAGCTATGAAAATACTGGCCTTTAACAGTATTTATACCTATAGAAAAAAAAAGAAGTCAAATAGAAAATTTATAAGACTAGTGAATGTAACATACATGTTATTCAGTTAATAACATCCTTTTGACAGATGATTTAGGTTGTTTTCATAGCATACTCAATTTTAAGAAAATCTGAAACACGAATACATAATTTTACAAGGTACAGAAATTAATGGGTGATTATTTATTTAATGGAAGTACTTACTCCATCTCACTAGATAGGCCTCTAGTTTTACTTACTAGATGATTACTAAGTTAAAATATCATGGCACTATAAAAAAATTTCCCCCCCAAGCCATTGTGGAGTTCAAGGTTTTGGAGCATAAGCCACCCATTATCCTTGTTTTGCCCTGCAATAAACCTTTCTCTAATCAAAAAAAAAAAATCATGGCATAAAGACTTATTAAGCTAAAGTGTAAGAAGTCATTACCTTTCAAAGTTTGACAGAAATCAATGGGACAGAAATATTCTATTTACTAATATTTGATCTATATAGAACTTTTCACAAGCAGGGAGCAAGAGCAGAGAAGTTAAAGGGAACTATGAGTCAGTGCTTCCACTCTATTCAGCAGGCTTTTTTGGATACCTTTTATGTTCCTGTCACTGTGCTAGATGACATGGGAAATAAATAAAAATATGGTCCCTATTCGAAAAGATCCTTGTGGGTTCATCTTGGTGACTGACAGTAACTCAAGCTGGGTTTGCTGAGTCAGCCAGAGTTGGCTCAGGGAAAAAGGGATTATGTTAGTTACACTGGGATTAGAGCTGCTGTTCCAGCTAGATATCTCAGTTGACGCCAAATCTCATTGAAACATCAGATATTTGGAGAGTTTTGGAAAATACTCAAGGTTGTGTAACACAATCAAAAGTAATATGTCCTGTACCAAGAAACTTTTTTTTTTTAAACAAAATGTGATAAGACATCTAGATTCTCAGGGGATGAGTATGGATGCTGTGGCACATAGCCTTACCAAGGCCCAGTAGCTCTTTACTTCATCTTAAATCATTAGAAATCTAACATGAATCTCAGTTAGAACCCAGCCACAATCTAGATCATTTAGAATTTAACAATGATGCAACCAAGTTTAAATATTAACTCAGCACAGGGACCCAATCTGGACCCAAGAACTGCCAGGAAGGGAGAGCTGGACAAGTTTAGTGAGAATAATAGAATTATCCCTGAATGTTAGATTATCTTAGATTCTCACTGGATCAGGCTGTTTTGGACCACAAATGGACAAAAATGAGACTCTGTAGCTGAGTCTTCTACCAGGCTAATACTTTCCCCACTTATATTACAGGAGAACAGAGCAAGAACTTTTATTAGGTGAAGTGGTTGTGTGAGTAAACACAGCTGAATGTATATGGTATCTGAATTAATAAAATTAGTTACCTTGGGAAGTTATGTATTTATTCCAGCTGTAATACCTATTATTTTTACTAAGACATTTTGGAACACCTTTTATGGAATTGCCTCCAGAACTCATGACATGTACTTTTGAATAACTTCAATGAATTTAATTTTTGTAATGGGTAACAACTACCCTAGAGAGTATGTACAGACCAAGCAAGTCTGCTGTGGGGCAGAGAGGGAGATGGTGAGGACTCCATTTCAAGTCTAAAGTCATGAAATTTTAGTGCTCAAAGGCTCCTTAACAATAATTTAGCCACGGATTTTAAGTGACCAATTGGTAGTGGCTGGTAAGATGGATATTGAGAAGGACGGCAAGTACTGTAGAGTTCTTTTTGCTTGATTTGTGATGTATGCTATTGCATAAGGTGGTCCAAACCCCTCAGTTTCTAGGAAAGAAAACAGAGGCTTAGAAAGGTTAAGTGGAAAGCCCAAGATTACATAGCTTGTTAATTGTATAGCCTAGAATGTATACCTCCAGGGTCCCAAGCTCATCCTATTTAAACTGAGTACATTGACTCCATTACTTTCAAGGTATGTTTTATCCTAATCTGACCTGACTTGAGTAACATCTGGGGGCCAGATCCTGGGGGCCAGGATCATTGGAGGTACATGAGTTTGTTGTAAAATGAGTATTGCTATCACTCCAGGTCATATGTAGATGTGATTCCTTCACTGGACTCCTATAAAACTTCATTCTTTTCATGCAGGCTATGTGTTGTCTTATCCACCTCTGTATTCTTAGCATCTTGTGCAATATACTGTAGGTGCCGAATGAATGCAGTGTACTCTCTATGTCGTGAAATTTTCCGGATTCTTGGAGTGATCCTGTACCAGGTACTCCTTCCTGGCAGTCTGGAGTACCTTGCCTGCTCAGGGATTTTTCTCTGTAGGCAAGAAAAGGGTGGGGTGGTAAGAGTTCATTGTTGAATGTGTTCAAGCAGAGGCTGTTGAGTCTTTCTCAAGGATGGTGAAGAGTTTCCTGCACCAGGAAGAAGACTGAACTGCATTCCAATTCAATGATTATAGTCTATGGCAGTTTTCAGGATATGCTTTATCTTAACTTGACCTGACTTGTGTAACCTCTGGGGGCAGACAAAGGATCATCAGAGGTACGTGGGTTAACTGTGAACCAAGCCTTGGGATCACGACAAGTCATATTTAGATGATTCAGAGAAAAATTTCCTAAAGTTTTAACTTTTTGAATCCTTTACTGCAGATGAAATAAACCAAACCATTGAATTTTCTGTTCCCTCTGAGTTGTAATCCAATTGAAATTTGACATAGATTATCATGAATCATGGTTACAAAAGCCAGATAAAGAAACTGAGACACAAAGATGTCTTAATTTGCCTCCTAAGGCTCATGCCCCTACTGACTATTAATCCAGTGCCATAAACCTCTGATGTAGGTAATTGCTATGACTCATAGAAACAAACAAAAATCAAGTTACTTTTTCCTTTATTCACCCATTGACCTCTGCGGCCTCTACACTCATCTTTGTCAATGCACCACTGCTGAGGCTCACAACTTGTCTAGGCCTCCCAAGTCTTAGAAGACTTTCTGAGTGCTGCCAGTCCCTTAGGGAGGGACCTTGAACTTCAGTGAAGCATAAAGCTGCTTAGTAGTTATTCAGTCTGCTCTTTGGTACTCATAAGTTGTTTGAAACAGATGAAAGCCAAAAACTGGCCAGATAGTGCTGGTTAGGGAAAAAACCCTCTTACCTCACAACTTAACTGTTTAATGGAGGAATCAGTAGGAATTTATTTCCAGACCAATCCAGTGTAAGGATGGCTCCCATGAGACAAACTAAGGTCAGTTGCAGAAAAGCCTATACCTGGAAAGGAGTCCAGTGGCAAATATGGGTTAGTAAGAAAACGAGTGCAGACCATGCCAGCATCAAAGATGGCTGACTCTCGCTTCCCTTCATGAAGAGTGACTACCTCCCATTGGCCGGTAACAGAAAAATCTGGGCGTTTTGTTACACTGAAGACTTTAGTCTGAAAAAAGAATCATAGACATGGTTAATAGTTTTCAAGGTTCCAGAAAGGGCCTGCTGGCTGACGTGCCAATTGACATTTCAAATGTTCTAGAGAACAGACGAAACATAATTAATAAGCATAACCCTAGAAATCAAATTGGACTATCAGATTGATCATAATTTCCTGGATGGAAGTATTCTAAGCTTCGAGTCGTAGAGGGGTATTTAAGAGAGGTGGTGTGGTCCAGAATTTTTAAGTGATTTCCTCAAATTCTTACAGTGAGTGATAGAACCAAGATTATGACTTAGGTCTTTCTATGTTTTCAAAATTATTTTTCTGTTATGTATAGTTCTCATACACAATGGCTCCTTTACAACAGCTTGTTTAATAGAAACACGGCTAATATTGAATATATAATTGAAAATATAAATTTGGTCCCAAGTATCTTAGTTTATGAAAGGTCTTATAGACTATGATGTTGAAGTTTTCCCAGATCTAGAGAACTACTGAAGAGTGCTAACTTTATGGCTGAATTTGTTGGGAGTTGTCTAAATTTCAAATACAGTTGATTCTTGAACAATATGGGTTTGAACTGCGGAGGTCCACTTATATGTGGATTTTTAAAAATAGTAAATATTACAATACAACAGGATTTGTAATTGTTGAATCTGTGGATGTGGAACTGTAGATACAGAGGCACCTGGGAAATGGAGGAAATGGGAATTTTCCACTGTACAGAGCTGGCACTTCTTAACCCCCGTGTTGCTCCAGGGTCAACTGTGGTCTATTTTTGTTCTCATGGAGTACATGTATATCCATGGGTACTAGATTCTGATTCAAAAAATATATAAAAGAAATTTACAAGTCAAGTTTAAAAGCATAAATGAGCCACTGACCAAGAGACTTTGCTGCCTTGCTTTCCTCTTCAGTTTTCAAAGAAGACAGACTTCTCAAGTCCCTCCTAATGGTTCACTGTCTGGTTTATAATATTTGAAGTGCTTGTTGGGTTCTACGTTTGTATTAGCAATTATCTTTTTAAAATATAAACTTTCAGTTAATTAAAAAAACGTTCAAAATAAATTTATTTTTATCTTGAAAATAATGTGTTCATCATTGAAAATTTGGAATGTATAGAGAGGGAGGAAAAACAAAACCTCTTACAGACAGCTGCTTGTGTGTACTTTCTTAAGACTTTAGTGAACATCTAGTTTTCTAAAGTTATTTTAAAACAGCCTTGGGAAACAGGTAGTAAAGGAAATGCTTCAGATTCAGAAACTCTGATGCATTAAATATATTTTTTGTGGATTATATCCATTGACTATGGTAGTGTTTTATTTTTATTCTGTCCCTTGGAAAATAAGGAAGTGGGATGAAATATTCTTTGGACAACTGGAGTACTTTTATTTTTCTCCAGTTTTATTGAGATATAATTGACATATAACACCATATAAGTTTAAAGTGTACAACCTAATGATTTGACATATGTGTATATTGTAAAATGATTACCACAATAAGTTTAGTTAACATTCATCACCCCACATAGTTATCATTTATTTTTTTGTGATAAGAACTTTTAAGATCTACTCTCTTAGCAACTTTCAAATATACAATACAGTACTGTTAACTATAGTTACTATACTGTATATTACATTCCCAGAACTCATTTATCTTATAACTGGAAGTCTATTACTTTTGACTACCTTCACCCATTTCCCTTCCCCATCCCCCATCTACTTTTGGCAGCCATCAATCTGTTCTCTGTTTCTATGAGTTTTTTTTTTTTTGATTCTACATATATGTGAGATCATACAGAATTTGTCTTTCTCTGTCTGACTTATTCCACTTAGCATAATGCCCTCAAGGTTCATCCATGTGTTTGCAAGAAACAGGATTTTCTTCTTTATTTACCATGGCTGAATAATATCCCATTGTCCGATCTATCTATCTATCTATCTATCTATCTATCCATCATCTGTCACATTTTCTTTATCCATCAGTTGTTTCCATGGCTTGGCCATTGTAAATAATGCTGTACTAAACATGGAGGTGCAGATATCTCTTTGAGATAGTGACTTCATTTTGATCAGGAGTACTTTTAAGGTTGTGAATGTGAATCTTATATGGTACTTGTTTTGGCCAGTCTTTCCATTCATGTTACTTTCTCTGTGTAATTCTCCAAGAATTCCTTACCATCCCCATCTCTGATAGGGAGGGTAATAGAAGGGAAACACATGGATTTTCATGTGTTTCTTGCAGAGGAAGGAAAAAAGGAAGAAAGAAAGAGGAGAAAGAGGATATATTTATTTGCCTTTGTCCTTCTACCTACCTCCTGTCTCTGTCCTCTGAAATGGGAAGGGAGGTGGGTATGGCCAATGAGAAAATATCAAAGATTTTTCTATTCCCTGAGATACCTAGGAAAGATTTCCTTCAAATAGTGACATTCTCTTGTGTATAGGCCAGTGCACACATCCATTCATATAAAGGGATAGTAAAAAGAGAGTACCCAGGAGCTGACAGGAAGTTCTCAATGTCCCTGTGTATAGGCATTTGGCCCAAACTGAAAATCTGGTTTGACAATTTTAAGGTCCATTTGGATACTTGGTTGTAAGCATTGCAAACTAAAAGTTTATACATACGAATCCTTAGACAGAATATCTCCAGATTTACTTAGGGTGATTGTAAGTAAAAGGGGAAAAGGAATCCAACCTGGTGTCAGCAATCTTGCCAGTTCATTATCTCATCTACAGAACCTAGGGTAGAGAGAGATAATAGACAATAGGTAGGAAACACTTCCTGACTACTAACTGATGTTTTGTGCCTTTCTTACCTTGAATTGAATGCATTTCAGAAGGTTGAACTGGTTTGCATACATTTTGAGATATTCCAGGAATACAGAATTTGGCACATAGTTTGGATAATCTTCTGGGAATAGAAAGTCTGGGTAACAAGACATCTCCTTGCAGCTGTTGGAAACCACGGACTTGTAGAGGCTGGCTCTGCCTTCTTCAACATGTTCCTGTACAAACAGTGCATGCACATGAGTGTGTATGCATGTGTGCATGTGCATGCACACACATGAAATGGATGTTAATTTTTAGACATTGAACCATACAATTTACGTATGCTACCTGCTACTTTCTTTTCTTTTTTTTTTTTTTTTTTGGCGGTACGCGGGCCTCTCACTGTTGTGGCCTCTCCCGTTGCAGAGCACAGGCTCCAGACGAGCAGGCCCCGTGGCCATGGCTCATGGGCCCAGCCGTTCCACGGCATGTGGGATCCTCCCGGACCGGAGCATGAACCCGTGTCCCCTCCATCGGCAGGCGGGCTCTCAACCACTGCGCCACCAGGGAAGCCCGCTACCTGCTACTTTATAATAGAATTTGCTATCCTGCACTTACTTGAAAGATGATGAATATTGGACTCCACTATGAATATCATGATCAGAATTACAATTTCATTTATTACATGCTAACAAACCTGGAATAAACTCACCTGTCCAGATTCACACAGCATCACTGCAAAATACAGGAGAATATGGAAATACACCAGAGCCAGGAAGTATCTAGATGATGAACGATTGCTTTGGTTTCATGAGGTATTGTTGAAAGGATTATGGAGAAAGGGGGTTCAGATTATGAAGGATTTTGTATCTGAAGTTAAGGAATTTGAATTTTATAGAAATTCATGGAAGTGATTCATATTAAATTTTGAAAAGATAATTCTGTTTCTTCAAAAGATAACTTAGAGGGATCTGGAAAGGACGGAAATGAGGCTAGTTAAGAACCTGAAACACAAATCCATGTGATTGCCAATGAGGGCCTGAGCAAAGGCAGCGGCAGTTGAAACTGAGAGAGATGGGATTTGTTAGGTAGCAGAGAGGTAGAATGCATAGGATTGTGAAACTGTTTGGATTTAAGGTTTGGGAGAGGAAGCAGGTCAAAGGTTTCCAGATTGGACAACTGTGAGCATGGTAAAACACTAAACAATTTCCCACTCCAGTTTTGACTTGGGTAACTAGCAAATAGCAACATCTCAGACAACTACTACAAGGTTGAATAGTGGGCAGTTTTAGTTATTCATTTAGGTTTGTACATTACCGCTGTCTTTTAGATGTATTATAAAGAATTGTTCTAATTTCAGTGGGAAAGTCCTTAGTATTTTAATATTGTTTACCATCTTGTATATGTATAGTTCTTTTCTCCTGTGAAACAAAAATTATTTTATTTGTGTGAACAAGTAGAAACGTGAACATAAACCTCACATATGGAGAGGACTTACTTTGTTCCCTCAAAAGGGTTGAGTCTAGGTCTGCATGAAATATGTAGTGATAACAGAAAATAAAATTATAAACATACCTTTGTAGTTTGAATTAATGATACCGATCTCATCAACTGATGAGTTCACCTTATCTTGCTTATTTGTGACTCCACATCTGACAGTCCCATTTATCCAGAATAAATCTAGAAAACTGGAATCTAAATGGCTTCTGAGAAAGATGACTATTTAAATCCTGATCTTTCATTCTGTAGGAAGATCTAAAGCAGTGCTACTCAAAGATGTAGGGACTTCCCTGGGGGTGCAGTGGTTAAGACTCTGAGCTCCCCATGCAGGGGGCCCCTGTTTGATCCCTGGTCAGGGAACTAGATCCCACATGCGTGCCACAACTACAACTAAGAGTTCGCACGTCTCAACTAAGACCTGGCACAACCAAATTAAAAAAAAAAAAAGAAGCAAAGATGTGGTCAGCAGAGCCAGACCGATATGAACTTTTTACTACCAGTCTATGACAATATAAGTACAGAAGGTGAGAGTAAGCATCTAGAAACTTTTATAGCTATAATTTGACATTGCTCAGTATCCAGGCATGTGGACTCCTTCGTGATGAACGGGACATAGATCAGTCTTGGTTTTGTCTAAGTCATGTGATGAGTTGTGTGGGATTTGAACTGAGTACTAGTAATGCGGGTAAGACTACATTACAGTGTAGGACTTTCTTTTTAAATTAATCTTAAAAAATGATTTATTGGGGCCTCCCTGGTGGCGCAGTGGTTGAGAGTCCGCCTGCCGATGCAGGGGATACGGGTTCGTGCCCCGGTCTGGGAGGATCCCATATGCCGCGGAGCGGCTGGGCCCGTGAGCCATGGCCGCTGGGCCTGCGCGTCCGGAGCCTGTGCTCCGCAACGGGAGAGGCCACAACAGTGAGAGGCCCGCATACCGCAAAAAAAAAAAAAAAAAAAAAAAAAAAAAAAAAAAATGATTTATTTATTTATCTTTGGCTGTGTGGGTCTTCGTTGCTGCGTGTGGCCTTTCTCTAGTTGCGGTGAGTGGGCTTCTCATTGTGGTGGTTTCTCTTGTTGCGGAGCACGGGCTCTAGGCATGTGGGCTTCAGTAGTTGTGGCACACGGGCTCAG
This sequence comes from Mesoplodon bidens, assembly GCF_964165515.1. Classification (NCBI taxonomy): domain Eukaryota; kingdom Metazoa; phylum Chordata; class Mammalia; order Artiodactyla; family Ziphiidae; genus Mesoplodon; species Mesoplodon bidens. Next base: position 29,636,820 of record NC_138177.1, on the reverse strand, counting down.
TAGTTGTGGCTCGCGGGCTCTAGAGCACAGGGTCAGCAGTTGTGATGCACGGGCTTAGTTGCTCCGTGGCATGTGGGATCTTCCCGGACCAGGGCTCGAAGCCATGTCCCCTGCATTGGCAGGCGGATTCTTAACCACTGCGCCACCAGGGACGTCCCCAGTGTGTAACATTTTAAGGTTAGTTTGAAAACTATTTTCCAAAAGTGCATAGAAGCTATAATTATTTTCTTTCATTGAAAAATAATTGATATTCGCTTATAATTTTACAGAATAAATGATCAGAATTGACTACTGATAAAGGACTGAAGTTAAATTTTAAAAATACAGCACTACTTCATTTTCGATAACAGTTTAAAAAATGAATATCCTGAGCTTGCTGAGGTTTCTTTAAAATCTTTTCTTCCATTCCGTTCTCATATTCTGTGAGCCTCATTTCTCTGCTATGTGTGTTGTTAAGCAAAATTTAGAAACAGTTTAGATATATGTTATCTCTTGGGAGGAGTGCTCTCATCCATCCAGCCCAGATTAGATAAAATGACAAACAAGAAGCAAGCTTAATTATCACATTATAAACCTTAAGTATTAATATGTACAATGTGTAGTGAAAGTGTGCCTACAGGTGTTTAATATGGAGAACTGATATTTCACACATATGGTTTTGTTTAGCAAAAAGTTACAAGTGTAATAGTGATTCTCTATAGTAATTGCCTTGTGCACACTTTTAAAGAAGTTTGAATTTATGTTTTGAAATTTTTCTTTATTTCATTTTCACCTTTCTAATAGTTCATTTTATTATATTTCACAAATATGATTGTCTGTAATTTCTTGGAAATTAAAACAAACCTGATTCTTCTCCACAGTTTGAGAAGCACAGCTCTCTAGATTTGTGCTTCTAAATCTTGTTAAGAATTGCTCGGGGAATCTTATTAACATGTAGATGCTGACTTAGTAGGACTGGGTGAGCCTGAGATTCTGTGTTTCTCACAAGCTCCCATGCAGATGCTGCTGGGTCATGGACCACGCTTTGAATAACAATACTCTAGAGCTGTCTTGCCCGATAGGAATATGATGCAGGCCACACATGCACTTTAAAAATTTCCAATAGCCACATTAAAAAAGGTAAAAAGGAACAGATGAAATTAATTTTAATGGTATATTTTATTTTACTCAATATATCCAAAATTTTATAATTTCAATGTGTAATCAATATAAAAATTATTAATGAAGTATTAAAACTTTTTTTCTCATATTAAGTCTTCTAAATCTAGTATATATTTTAAACATCTGAATCCAAATGCTAAATTTTCACTTGAAAAAGTGGATTTACATACCCAAATTGTTAACAAATACACTTAAAAATTCTCCAGTAACTGAATTGAGTATTGGTTTTAAAATTAAAATGAATTAAAACTAAATTAAATAAAAAATTCAGTTCCTTAGTCATATCAACTGCATTCCACAGTTACATGTGGCTGGTGGCTACCTTATTGGACAACACAGATTTAGAACATCCTTAAACTTGAAGCCAAGTATTAGAATTAAATTTAGTGCTGGTTTGGTGTAGTTAAAAGTGATCAAGTTTCCTATGGGTTATAGGAAAAAGAGAATGGGAATAGCTCTAAAGAGCTGTAATATTGAGAAGTTGAGAGCAAACAGAAGGGGAAGAAACTATAGTAAAAGGAGAAAAACATCAATTATAAATACTCTGGGGTCAGTTTGTGTATGACCAAAGCTCCCTCACTTTTCTCTGGCATCTGAGAGCATCACATTGTAAATAATACTTCGTTAAAAACGCCAATTTCTAGTTAACAACAACAAAAGGCTAAATTTGGAATACATACTGTTAAAAGGGGGGTAGAGATGTGCATAATATCATGTTGTAAAGATTTCCATAAAGGTAGTTCAAAAAATTTTTAAACATTTTATAATGGCACGTTTAAAAATCAAAGAGTAGTAGAGACTCATTGGAATTGGATAAGTCAGGGAACCATGGGGACCTTAAAACAAATGAACCCACAAACAAAAATAGAAAAGAAAAAAACCAACAACTCTGCTGCACAAAATTTTGGAAAATCATTGTAAAGGCAGGAAGAAGAAAACCTTCCAGGAAACACTGAAGCCTAATGTGAAGTAATGTTTCACAGATGCCAGCTGAGGAGAAACTGTAGCTTAGTATGGAAACCTGACCTTTAGGATGGAATCCAACACCACTTTGGTCTGTCTCTCTTTCCTCCCACTGATTGTTTCTCCTGGTAAAATACAAGGTCTGGAGTGTTTCAGATATATTCAGAGAGTACAAGTCCGTGCCACTTCTGAGTGGGGTTTGCAGGTCCTAAGCCCTCCCCTCCAGTGTTTGCCTCAGTGAACAAAATGACCCAGTGATTCTCAGGCCCTGCTGGGACCCAAGGCTGCAGGCACTCTTGGCATTGTCTCTGTGTGTGTGCCAATTACTCTCTGTGTGGCACTCTGTATGTGGAAGCACATTTTTCCTGAGAATTGATGGGGGCACTTAGGGGAAAGATTGTTGTCTTGAAGGTAAAGCTGAATGAGAGGGGAACGGAGATGGATTGTACAGAGGGGAAAAATAATAAAGGCAGGAATGGAGGGGTTTCTGGCTTCCTGGTCCACTTGGTCCTGCAATACAATGGGAAAGACACATCATATTCCCTAGAATACTTCATGGGATTCCATGGACAGTCCAGGATTTGCCTGCCCTTATTCCTGAGCTGTGGCACAGACTCTGGAAATGCATGGAGTATAGATCTTGTCAGCACAGACCACGGAGTCAGACAGCCTGGGTTCATATTCAAACTCTATATTTTTAGCTGGGTGACCTTGGGAATTTTCTTAACCTCTCTGTGTCTCAGTTCCCTCTTCTATAAATAGGAATAACAATACTACATAACCCCTAGGATAAAGTGAAATGACAGTTCTAATGCATTTAGAACAGTGCCTGGTAAGCTCTCAAAAAATGTTAACTGTTATTTGTAATATTCTTCTTCCACAATTACGGTGGAAATTTACTTTCTCAAGCTTTGTGTCCTCCAGAGAGGATTATAGGCAATGGGAAGAAACCTTTGTCAGGTCAGAGGTTTCTCCTTTCTCATTTAAAAAAATAGATATAAAATGATAATAAAAGTCACTCCTATATAGATACATAGAGACATTCTCTCAATGCACAACATTCACAGCTCTTGTTCTTTTTTTTTTTTTTTTTTTTTTTTGGCTGCGTTGGGTCTTCGTTGCTGTGTGCGGGCTTTCTCTAGTTGTGGCAAGTGAGGGCTACTTTTCATCGCAGTGCGCGGGCTTCTCACTGTGGTGGCTTCCCTTGTTGTGGAGCCCGGGCTCTAGGCGCGTGGGCTTCAGTAGTTGTAGCACACAGGGCTTAGTAGTTGTGGTGCACGGGCTTTGTTGCTCCGTGGCCTGTGGGATCTTCCCGGACCAGGGCTCGAACCCATGTCCCGTGCATTGGCAGGTGGATTCTTTTTTTTTTTTTTTGCGGTATGTGGGCCTCTCATTGTTGTGGCCTCTCCCGTTGCGAAGCACAGGCTCCGGACGCACAGGCTCAGCAGCCATGGCTCACGGGCCCAGCCGCTCCGCGGCATGTGGGATCCTCCCAGACCGGGGCACGAACCCGTGTCCCCTGCATCGGCAGGCGGACTCTCAACCACTGCGCCACCAGGGAAGCCCTGGCAGGTGGATTCTTAACCACTGTGCCACGAGGGAAGTTCAGCTCTTGTTCTTAAGAACAATTATTTCCTTCTTTTCTTCTCCTTTGAACAGCCAGAACACATTTTACTTTGTCACTTCCTCTCCCTATGGAGAGTCAGACTGTCTACAATCTGTCCGGAGTCTGTAGATCTGTTTTCAGATCTACAGCACAGGGGAGCTGTGGAAACCTCAGAGGAGATTTGAGGAACCCCCAAGAGGTTAGGGGCCTGTCAGGTGTATCCTCTCCAAGATAATATGAATTCAATAAATGTTTGTTTAATATATGAATAAAAGGAAACCTACTAAGATTACTGAACTTTTAGAAATAAGGCTTTTAAGAAGAAGTAAAATGGTACCCAATTAACAAATCATTTCAGCCCCTGTAAGAATCAGGCTTAACGTGCCTAACGAAGAAATAGCTGAAGAATTCCTTAGTGATTTAAGGGGGTGGAGTATTACACTTCATCATTGCCCTCACTGAATCTAAAAATATGTGGTGCATAAGGCGCATAGTAGGTGCTCAATAAATGTGGAGTAAGTGAAAGGTTACATGTGCAGAAGAAAAGACCTCGATGCGCATAAGGAAGCACGTCATTCCAGGGAGGGTTATTGTTACAGAGATGTGATGGGTGAAGCAGAATGTGTTTCTATCAGCATAGTATAATTACTTCTAGAGGATGTCAGTGTGGTTCTACATTAAGGCTATTTCTCAAGGCTCCTTCCTATGCTAAAATTCTCTAAGAGTAATATTAGTTATGAGTGACAGAACAATTCCTGACATTTTATTTCTTCAAGTATTCCTCTACAATCGAGATAATCAGCCAATAGCATTACTGTTTGTTCTAAGCCTCCCTTTCCTCTCAAGAGCCTGAGAGAGTTAGTTGTGGAACAGATGTTCCGCACTTACCTCCTGGTGCTACTTGAGTTGGTGGTCACAGGTGGGTTCTTTATCAATGTATCCCTTTTCTTTTTAAACGATGCCAACGCCTCCCCTGCCCCAATGAAGGATGGACTTTCTTTTCCATTGCAACCTTTGTCTGCTTCCTCTCAGTTTAAGACTGTGGTCTGGAAGAGGCCAGAGTTATGCCCATGTGAGTATCGAATTAAGTGCAGTAGTTTATAATCTCTGTAATGTTGGGGGCATCTCTCTATTTGTAAATGGAAACCTTCTCCGTATGTATTTTATTGGGTTTCTTCAGTTTGCCTGTCTATTTTTGCATTACGCCCCTTTCACCCAGAACAGGCACTAAGGATCCCCCTTGTACATTTTGTGGTAAGCACAGCCCTTGCCCGAGCAGACTCTCTAATTCTGCAGGTTTTGAATGGGCCACTTGCTTTGATTGCAGAGACACCTCTAACAGTCTTTTGTGGTGTGTGTGTGCATGCGTGCATGTGTGTGTGTTTGTGTGTGTGTATCTGCTGGGGTAGAAGGGGGAAGGGATGTCTCTAGAAAGACCCAGGAGAGTCATAGCATTTTAGAGCTGGAAGTCCCCTTTAAGGTCACTTAGTTTAGAGATTTTCAATCAGGCTTTAGAGGAATCTCAAGGTAGTACAGAGGTGCCTTAAAGAGGCTGCTGTGTCAAGAGAGGGCTGCTGAATGAAGGTGGGGATGGTTTTTCCTGCCTCCCAGGACCTAGTAATTTAGCTTTTATCTATTTTTTAAACTGACTCTGCGTTCTTACTTTACAGATGAGGTAATGGGGACTGAAACAAGTTGTTAACTGGGTACCATTTTACTCAGGCTACTGCTGGGTCACCCTCTTTCTCATCCTTTTGATGTCCTATCACGTGTCTCACAAGGGCCTCTATTTTTCTTTTTCCTTCCCCTTCTGTCTCTGAGAAAAGTGTGCCTCTCCACTTTTCTGAGGCAAATCCTTCCACTTGGGCCTGCAATTCCACTTCTTCCTTTTTCTACCAGGATCTTGTCTCAATTTGGGCTTACATATTCAATCATTTCCTATCATCCAGATATTTTCTCTTTACCTGTAAACATATATGGGTTTTCCTATCATGCAAACAAAACAAACACAACAACAACAGAAAGACATCTTAATTCTGCTCATCATCCATTGCTTTCTAAATTGAGTACGAATCCCTTGCCCAAACATTCAGCCACTGTCCTCCCCTTTCATTATTTCTCTTACAAGTACCACACACACCAATAAGCTCTTTTTATTTTCCAAGCATGCCCAGTACTTTTTCTTTACGGTTTCCTCCCTGGCATCTCCTATTCAATCTCATTTGCCTGTTGAAATCCTTCAAAGTCCACCACACACCATCTCCTCCATGAAGCCTTTCTTGGCTTCCCACAAGTGAATGTAATCCTGACCTCACTTAAATACCCATAGCACCGTTTCTGACTTACAAGATCCTGCCCTTTTCCCATCAGACTGACAGCTCCCTGAGGCAGGATGACTGTTTCTCATTTTTGTGTCCCTCACAGCGCTTTGTGCATAGGTGTTTGACCTGTCCAATCACACAGCCAGTTGGGCACAGCTGTATCTAGAACTCATTTCTGTTGATTCTTACATCAATAGTTTTTTATGTGTGTGTGTTAATAATTGGGTATCTGTGATTTATATTAGGAGAATTTTTGTCTGGTATGCCAAGGTCTCTGGGCTTACTTTTTGCTTTGATTGAGATTACTTTAACCAAATAACTCTACTCTGGCAGTTTTATCCTGGAAGCTAACCCTCAACCCCAATGGAGTAGTAGTACTTATCTGGAATACTGTGTTAAGAAGGATTCTGAGGCTCATTAGGGGAAGGGTATAGTGTTTGATTAGCAATGTTTTCAATGGGCATGAGAGGCTAGAGTTATGGCATTTGTGTCAGGTTTCTGCTCCCCTTTTGGAATGTATGTGGTTTGAATCATGGGAACAGATGTTCTCTTTTCCCTAGGCCCCTTGGGGAGGTCTCTGTGCATTGACGGTCACATTTGGTGGTTGGACACATTTCAAGATATGCAGTTCTTCTTTATGTGAGCCAAGCTGGTCTATGCTGGGACTAAACTAGGAACCTTGGCCTCTCTGGAGCTCTGCTCACTGAATTAGAAAATAATTACTTTATTACTGTTCCAAGTTCTACCCTTCTATAATAAGGGAATGCTAAGTGTTGCTTTCTCTCAGTCCCTTAGGACTCTGAGGCCAGGATATCTGACACCTTGCTCCTTTTCACTCTTCCTGACTGCTTTCTCCTTAGCACATTTAAAGCTCATGGGATATGTTCTTGCTCTCCTGAGAAGAAGGGAAAATAGGAGGTTTGGGGAGATCTGATGCAAATGACTCCCTGGCTGAGCCGTGGAGCTCACAGGGTTTCAGTGGCCTCCAGCAGGGCCCCTGTGGTTTTCCTGGACCCCAGGCCAGTCAAGGGTGGTCTTTATAGTTGCCTTTCCTCCTACCTCACCCCTTTTCCCTCTCCAATGCATACTGTAGTCCTGAGAATATTATTATTTTTTTTGCTCAGGCAACAAAAAAGTCTCCAAACTCCTCACATCCTTCACCTCCGATTGTTCTTGACCTGGATTGGAATTGCCTGGACCACAAGACCTTGAGTATAGGACTCATCCTACACTGAGTCTTGTGTCGCTTTACTTCAGATAGAGCAGAGCTGGAAAAAGAAGCATGTATAAGCAGCTCAGTCTTTCAGGCCGAGGCAGAAATTCCTGTGCTGTGTTTGTACCTTTGCCCCCAACACTGGAGTCGCTTGCTTCTGACCCCCAGGCTCTGCTCCTGCCCTGCTTGTCCCGAGCTTTCCTGGCTCGTCCCAGCCACTCCATCCTCTTCTACCCTTCAAGGCATCTTTATTCCTCTTGGCCCCGGATGGAGTTTGCAAGGTGGCTGATGCACCTCCCACCCCAATTCAGGCTATTCCCTGCTTCTTTTTTTTTTTTTTTTAAATCATTTTCAATGGCCCTTTCTGTCCCCCTGTTCAGCAGATGTTTCTGGTGCCTATGGGCGCCAGCCCTTGTGGAAGAAATTCAATCTCTTTGTGCACCAGTCCAGCCCTTTTCCAACAGACACACAACAAAGCTGTCGAAGCCCCACTTACGGTGAATCTCCACAGCCCCCCAAGGTCGTCGCTCCTCTCGAAGCAGGTGGGCTCTCGTCCTCCCTCCAGACAGCACCTGATGGAGGCCAGGCCACTGACCCCAGCTCCCACAGTTGCAACTCGCTTGGCCATGCTCTCCTGCGTGGGGACAATGAAGCAGAACCTTTTATTCACAAGTGAAAGCCCCACCCCATCCTTGGCTGCTCTAGCAAATTAGGAAAAAGAACTTGAAAGATTAAGGGGTTTGCTCCATTCGAATCCTCTGTAGCTGGTTTCTGGTGTTGTGAATGTGAGAAGAGAAATGTTCAGGTCACTGGTTTAACCCTGTGCTTGGTATGTGCCCACCCCCTCACTCGGAGCTGGTTCTAAATTATAGTACAACTGTTGTCAAGACTGTAGCTTTTGGCAGAGTGGCTGAAATCGGATCCTTTAGTGGACGGAGTTTTGCATTCTGGACTGTGCTGCTACCTCTAGCCTCCCTCCACTACCCGTAGAGTGGAATAGAGCGGCAGACCAGGAAATGATCACCTTGTCAAACATGGTGTTTCATAAACATACGAAGCTGAAGCTCAGATGGGTGTAGTGGTGAAAGAAGACACTGCAGCCACCACAGGGGCTGCTGCAGCACTGCCCGGGCCAGTCCCAGCCCCTAGCATCCTGCCAGGGCTCCGGCTGTGCCGTCCATCCTTCTACGTGCTGCCAGTGCTTGGTCACCAGTGGAAGAGAGAGGGTGTGTGGTGGAAAGGTAGGCATGGGGAATCATCCCTTCTCTCTCCATCGGATCCTGATTCACTTCTAGGAAACCATTGTGTCATCATTGGCACACGTGGAGGATTGTCTCCAACACTGTATATGTATTTCGAAGCTGCTAAGATCTTTTTTTTTTTTAAACATCTTTATTGGTGTATAATTGCTTTACAATGGTGTGTTAGTTTCTGCTTTATAACAAAGTGAATCAGTTATACATATACATATATCCCCATATCTCTTCCCTCTTGCGTCTCCCTCCCTCCCACCCTCCCGATCCCACCCCTCTAGGTGGTCACAAAGCACAGAGCTGATCTCCCTGTGCTACGTGGCTGCTTCCCACTAGCTATCTATTTTACGTTTGGTAGTGTATATATGTCCATGCCACTCTCTCACTTTGTCCCAGCTTACCCTTCCCCCTCCCCGTATCCTCAAGTCCATTCTCTAGTAGGTTTGCATCTTTATATCCGTCCTGCCCCTAGGTTCTTCATGACCACTTTTTTTTTTTTTTTAGATTCCATATATATGTGTTAGCATACGGTATTTGTTTTTCTCTTTCTGACTTACTTCACTCTGTATGACAGACTCTAGGTCCATCCACCTCACTACAAATAATTCAATTTCGTTTCTTTTTATGGTTGGGTAATATTCCATTGTATATATGTGCCACATCTTCTTTATCCATTCGTCTGTCGAGGGACACTTAGGTTGCTTCCATGTCCTGGCTATTGTAAATAGAGCTGCAATGAACTCTGTGGTACATGACTCTTTTTTTTTTTTTTTTTTTTTTTTTTTTTTTAAGTTTATTTATTCATTTTTTTAATTAGTTTCTGCTTTATAACAAAGTGAATCAGTCATACATATACATCTGTTCCCACATCCCTTCCCTCATGCATCTCCCTCCCTCCCACCCTCCCCATCCCACCCCTCCAGGCGGTCACAAAGCACCGAGCTGATCTCCCTGTGCTCTGCGGCTGCTTCCCACTATCTATCTACCTGACGTTTGGTAGTGTATACACGTCCATGCCTCTCTTTCGCCTTGTCACAGCCCACCCTTCCCCCTCCCCATATCCTCAAGTCCATTCTCAAGTAGGTCTGCGTCTTCATTCCCGTTTTGCCCCTAGGTTCTTCATGACATTTTTTTTTTAAATTCCGTATATATGTGTTAGCATACGGTATTTGTCTTTCTCTTTCTGACTAACTTCACTCTGTATGACAGACTCTAGGTCTATCCACCTCATTACAAATAGCTCAGTTTCGTTTCTTTTTATGGCTGAGTAATATTCCATTGTATATATGTGCCACATCTTCTTTATCCATTCATCCGATGATGGACACTTAGGTTGTTTCCAGCTCCGGGCTATTGTGAATAGAGCTGCAATGAACATTTTGGTACATGTCTCTTTTTGAATTATGGTTTTCTCAGGGTATATGCCCAGTAGTGGGATTGCTGGGTCATATGGTAGTTCTATTTGTAGTTTTTTAAGGAACCTCCATACCGTTCTCCATAGTGGCTGTACCAATTCACATTCCCACCAGCAGTGCAAGAGTGTTCCCTTTTCTCCACACCCTCTCCAGCATTTATTGTTTCTAGATTTCTCTTTTTTTTTTTTTAATTAGTTTCTGCTTTATAACAAAGTGAATCAGTCATACATATACATCTGTTCCCACATCCCTTCCCTCATGCATCTCCCTCCCTCCCACCCTTCCCATCCCACCCCTCCAGGCGGTCACAAAGCACCGAGCTGATCTCCCTGTGCTCTGCGGCTGCTTCCCACTATCTATCTACCTTACGTTTGGTAGTGTATATATGTCCATGCCTCTCTTTCGCTTTGTCACAGCTTACCCTTCCCCCTCCCCATATCCTCAAGTCCATTCTCAAGTAGGTCTGTGTCTTTATTCTCGTTTTGCCCCTAGGTTCTTCATGACATTTTTTTTTAAAATTCCGTATATATGTGTTAGCATACGGTATTTGTCTTTCTCTTTCTGACTAACTTCACTCTGTATGACAGACTCTAGGTCTATCCACCTCATTACAAATAGCTCAGTTTCGTTTCTTTTTATGGCTGAGTAATATTCCATTGTATATATGTGCCACATCTTCTTTATCCATTCATCCGATGATGGACACTTAGGTTGTTTCCAGCTCCGGGCTATTGTGAATAGAGCTGCAATGAACATTTTGGTACATGTCTCTTTTGGAATTATGGTTTTCTCAGGGTATATGCCCAGTAGTGGGATTGCTGGGTCCTATGGTAGTTCTATTTGTAGTTTTTTAAGGAACCTCCATACTGTTCTCCATAGTGGCTGTATCAATTTATATTCCCACCAACAGTGCAAGAGGGTTTCCTTTTCTCCACACCCACTCCAGCATGTATTGTTTGTAGATTTTTTGATGATGGCCATTCTGACCGCTGTGAGATGATATCTCATGGAAGTTTTGATTTGCATTTCTCTAATGATTAATGATGTTGAGCATTCTTTCATGTGTTTGTTGGCAATCTGTATATCTTCTTTGGAGAAATGTCTTTTTAGGTCTTCTGCCCATTTTGGGTTGGGTTGTTTGTTTTTTTTTGATATTGAGCTGCATGAGCTGCTTGTAAATTTTGGAGATTAATCCTTTGTCAGTTGTTTCATTTGCAGATATTTTCTCCCATTCTGAGGTTGTCTTTCGTCTTATTTATGGTTTCCTTTGCTGTGTGAAAGCTTTTAAGTTTCATTAGGTCCCATTTGTTTATTTTTGTTTTTATTTCCATTTCTCTAGGAGGTGGATCAAAAAGGATCCTGCTGTGATTTATGTCATAGAGTGTTCTGGCCAGGCAGATTCTTAACCACTGCACCACCAGGGAAGTCCTTTGCTCCAGGTTTTGAAGGATGAAAAGAACTCCAGTGGGCAGAGGAGTGGTGGAAGTGCACTGGAAAGGGAGGAAACTGAGAGGGCCCTTATAAGGGCCAGAGATGGTCCATAGAGGCATCATGACAGCTTGACTCCACAGAGGGCTTGCTATTCTTTTGCCTCCTACAGAAAATAGCATGTTCCCCACATGAGGGGACTGCATTACAGTGTTGATTCACTGGATCATATGACCTACATGTTTCCCCACAATAGGTCATTTTCTTTGACTTGTCTCTCATTTTCTCATAGCTCCTAGCTTCATGCTTGGACTGTACTAGCAATTGCATAAATATTTGGCAAAGGATTGATTTCCTGTTAGGTAAAATGAATTAATTAATCACCTTATGTCTTTTTAATTAAAAAAATAATTGAGCAAATATCTTCTGGGAGCTAATATCCTGGGTGAGAGAGTCCTTCTTCAAAATGACTTTCTATCAAATGTGCAACAAATAGAAATTCTCTCCCCAGGTCACCACTGTTACTCAGTGTAGGCCGGATGCAGCCAGCCTTATCTGAGAAGTAAACGTCCCTGGGGCTTTTCATGGGACAGTAGGGTGGCTGTGTGTCAGAGACCTGAGTTTGAAGTTCAGTGTTGGCTAATTGCCAGAAGTATGATGTTACACAAGTAATTTGTTTCTGTGTCTCAGTTTCCTTCTCTCTAAAATTGAAGCTAGAAGTAGAACCTGTTGTAAGAATCAACTAATATATAAAAAGCATTTAACACCGTGCTTGGGACATTCTCATCTCCAAATAGATGTTGCTGTGTTAGTTTTACATCTTCATGAGATTTTTCTTTAATCTGATATTTTTGTGGCTATCTGCCTTGACAACTTTGGGCTTATTTATTTGGCCTCAGAGTCATCGGGGCAACTAGACATGTATAGGTAAAGGGTGTCTTCTAGCAAGTGAGGGAAATGAGTAGGGAAATGTAAGAAGATGGTGAAAGGGAAAGAGAGAAAAAGAAAAAAGGAGAAAAATAGGTTTCAAAGTCACGCTTAAGGACTTTTTCTTTATTTCTTTAAGTTTTTGCTTCAGATCTATTTGGTGTGTCACCGTAGTCTCATTTGAATTGTTCCCATGTTTGGAAAAGCAAACATTAGAATACATGAACACATATACACTCAAATACTGCCTTCAATGCTGATAAAAATTAATGCTTCCAATCACTCATTTAAGTATTGATAATTATATGAAACCAAAATGATTAAAAAATTAATAAGTGCTTTTTAGAAAAAGTATTGTCTGCTTTTATTATTTCCTTTAACTAAAAATCATTTCCAGTCAGTGACTGCTGTTCTTTAGACAGAGTGATTGAAAACATAGTAGGAACTTTTATTAGGGTGAAAAGTACAGTAATGCCACAGATTATTGGAGTGCTATTTCACATGCTAATGCAAAACTAATATTAAAAATGCTATTGCTCCTTATGTGAATATTCAAAAAAAATTGGCCATTCCTTTGTTGGAGGTTTTAAAAGCAGTGAAACATCATCATCATCATCATCATTATTTTAATGAAGAAAGCCTCCTCAAAGCTGACTAAATATGAAAGAAATAAGTAATAAAAATAAAAAATATGACTAAATTGGTGAAGTGTCACTGGATGAAAGTGAGTTTATAAAAAACATCAAGCAAAATAACTTAAGCAATACAAAATTACTAAATGAGTTGAGAAATCACTGTCAGTTGCATCAAAGTTACCGATTTTTAACCATGGGGTTACAAACTACTGTTCTTTTCTTGGGCATTTTATATTGCTGCCTCTACTTCAAAAAAGTAAGATGCAAATATATAATGTACTGAAGTCAGATTGAGTGCCCACTTTGGTTTATTAGGATAATATAGGGGGTTAGAACATGAGGCTAGGGCTGTCATTCCCCAAATTGTGTGTAGAGGAACTGAGTTATTTTAAAAATTTGAGGAAAGCACAGTAATACTCCATGTCTGTTGAACACCAAACAAAGCATTAGCTGGACGTAGTTCGCAATTTTTGTATCAGATAAGGCTGTGTTCTATTTGATGATGCTACATGTTTGCAAAGCTGGGTTTTTGACCATTTCAATGTTAAAAAGCGAGTAGTGCACAAAAATTGGTTGAGGTAGAACAGGAAATGAAGGGACAATGTGCAATCTGATTGCAAGGGTTGAGCAGTGCAGTGCGTAGCAGGCATATGCACCTCATTATTAAGTGATTGTGGTTATTCAAGAATGAAATAGGGCTTCCCTGGTGGCGCAGTGGTTGAGAGTCCGCCTGCCGATGCAGGAGACACGGGTTCATGCCCCGGTCCGGGAAGATCCCACGTGCCACGGAGCGGCTGGGCCCGTGAGCCATGGCTGCTGAGCCTGCGCGTCTGGAGCCTGTGCTCCGCAACGGGAGAGGCCACAACAGTGAGAGGCCCGCGTACCATAAAAAAAATTAAAAAAAAAAAGAATGAAATAAAAATACTATTTTCCTTTCAATTTGTGTATTATTTTTTCAAATAACTACAAGGTTATTTGAAAAAGATCAAAAATACAAATACAGAGAACAGAAATACGTAAGTTGTTTGGACCTGACTACTTAATAAGAGGAACTACAGCTTGGAGGCCCCGTGAAAAAATTACTTACACACTAAAGATTCCCTTGAACCTGGGAAGTTTGGGAACCTCTGGGTTATAGCCTTTCCTTCTGAGTATATTTTTAATTGATCAGGACACCTTATCTATTGGTGTCAGGAAATGCAAATTATACTATATCTAGTCCAGCAGTGTGACTGTTTCTAGTGTGACTCATCTATGTATTTCAAAGAAAACCATCTTCATTGATGTGCTGTCAGGCTTGTATCCAGTCCTTTATTTGTACATTACCCACCCCTCTCTCTCTCTTCCTTTTTTTTTTTTTTCCAAAGAATATCTATTAGAGAAATCTATATTCTTTTTTTTTTTTTTAATTTAGTTATTTAGGGCTGTGTTGGTTTTCATTTCTGTGCGAGGGCTTTCTCTAGTTGTGGCAAGTGGGGGCCACTCTTCATCGCGGTGCGCGGGCCTCTCACTATCGCGGCCTCTCCCGCTGCGGAGCACAGGCTCCAGACGCGCAGGCTCAGTAGTTGTGGCTCACGGGCCTAGCCGCTCCGCGGCATGTGGGATCCTCCCAGACCAGGGCTCGAACCCGTGTCCCCTGCATTAGCAGGCAGACTCTCAACCACTGCACCACCAGGGAAGCCCCTCTCTTCCTTTTTCTTTCTCTCTCTGTCCTATGTTCTCTGTGTCTCCGTCTCTGTCTCATATACACACACACACACACACACACACACACACTTTCTTAGCACATGGATACTGGCACGGACTGCACAATGATACAATATCCTGAAGTGGGCTGTGCATTTCAGGAGTGATCAGAGATAGTAGATTTAGTTGAATGCAGTTAGGGGTGAATGAGGGTGCCCACTTAGCCCTTGGGAGCAAACGATCACAAACTGGTAAGAAACTCGGGTTAGAGCAGGGCCATGCTCTGGGATTTCAATCCTCCAGCAGCCCTTCCCCACCTCCTCAAGCCTATTCCTAAACACACCACCTGATAAGAAAAATTCTGCCCAGCTCTGAATTCACCGTACCAGTTACAAGGCCATAGATATTCCCTAGGCTGGAGGGGAAACTAGGAAATAACAAAGGACAGACTTAGTTTCTCCATCTGTAAATCAGATGGCATTCAACTGGATGTCTACAAGAGATTTTTGAAACCCTTAAAGTTTATAATCTTGTGAATTCAGCTGTGAGCGGAATTAGCAAAAAGAACTGACAACAGTACGAGAATCAAGAAATTTTGTCATAATGCGTAGAATGGAGCACTTTTAACAACAGGAAAGGAGACAACATGCCAACGCAAAGTAGTCAGATCTGAAAGCGTGGATTGCCTCTCTCTCCCAGCTTGTGTCAAATGCCAACATTTGGTAGACAAACCCCCAAAGCATTGTCAGACACCATGTCAGAAGCTGTTAGTGGAAGCACTTAGGAAAAATGACAGATTTCCCTTTGCATTAGGAATCCAAGTTTTCCCTTTTGATTAACCACTTAGTGATCTGACCAGCAATGTACTTACCAGTGTACACAGAAGACTTGATAATATCTGACTTTACTGTCCCGTTACAAGTACTCAAGCATTTACCACTCTCTTCGTACTTTGGGGCAGGGAGTGGCTTTATAGCTCCTCCACAGACTAAGAGAGTGGCGCTCTGGTGAGGTGATTCTGTCCTGAAGCATAATAACAAAACAGGAAAAATCTGCCCCCCACCTCCCTAATCCAAAGGAATCAGAGCTTATATCTTGTTATTTACTTTATGTACTTGAAATTCCTGGTGCCAAGTCCTGGCCACAGTTAGGACTCGAGCTTGCAGAAATCTAAATGGATAATCCTGAGCCAGTGTTGGCCTAGGAGTCCCCCGTATACCGGATGAACCCTGTCTAGGAGATAAGGAATGTTATGCAGAATTTGGAACCTAAGGATAGCCATTGTTTATATTTTAACTTGATTAATTGCAACAGTGACATGCTAAGAGAAACACTGGTGATACGTACTTTAGACTTACTCTTCTCCCTGCAAAACAGAAATTATTTTAAGGAGTCACAGCACCATCTTCATTATTCATAGATTTCATTCTTCAAAGGGGAAGGAATAAATAAAATAAAGCAATCATGACAACAACTGCTACACCAAAGATTCACTTGTAAGTGTTTTGATCCATTTCTCATTTAGAGACAATCATTATTGTTTTAAAATCATACATTACCTACATTATTAAATTCAATTTTTTCTGTTTATTTTTATTCTTTTTTGTTTTTGTTTTTGTTTTTTTTTGTGGTACGCGGGCCTCTCACTGTTGTGGCCTCTCCCGCTGCGGAGCACAGGCTCCGGACGCTCAGGCTCAGCGGCCATGGCTCACGGGCCCAGCCGCTCCGCGGCATGTGGGATCTTCCCAGACCGGGGCACGAACCCATTTCTCCTGCATCAGCAGGTGGACTCTCAACCACTGTGCCACCAGGGAAGCCCTCTTATTGTTTTTTAAAATTAATTTTTATTGGAGTATAGTTGATTTACAATGTTGTGTTAGTTTCTGCTGTACAGCAAAGTGAATCAGTTATACATATACATATATCAACACCTTTTAAGATTCTTTTCCCATATAGGTCATTACAGAGTATTCAGTAGAGTTCCTTGTGCTATACACTAGGCCCCCATTAGTTATCTATTTTACATATAGTAGCATGTATATATCAATCCCAATCTCCCAATTTTTAAAGCCTTCCTGAGCACAGATGATTGCCCAGGCACTTGGGAAATATGACAACTATATGGGAGGAGCATAGCCTTTGGAGTCACAAGACCTGGGTTTAAGTAATGTTTTCACCAGTTACTTTTAATCTTGGGAAAATTATGTAACTTTTTTAAGCTTTAATTTCCTCAATTTAAGATAAGCATAAGAATACTTGCCTCAGATGATTGTGGTAGGGACTAGATGAGATAATCTATGTAGAGCATCTTGTACATAGTACACAGTCTGCAAGTGGCTGCGATGGCGATGATGGTGATGGTGATGACGATGAGGATGATGATGGTGATGCCATTGCCAGACCAGATAAGCTGTCTTGATTATTGATTCACAATACTGAAATGACTCCCACAGGTACAGAGAGTAAACTCCAAGACAGATTGGTAAGACCCAAGCAGGGGAAATGTTCTGGAAGGATAAATCTTTTTTTTTTTCCCCTGAATTTTGACATAGTATCACTACACCCTTTGGCCCTACATGCAGAGGGCCTTCTGTATCACTGGGTCTTCTGTATCACTACACCCTTTGGCCTTACATGCAGAGGGCCATCTGTATCACTGGGCCTTCTGTATCACTACACCCTTTGGCCCTACATGCAGAGGGCCTTCTGTATCACTGTGTCTGTTGCTTGCTCATTAGGCTCACCCTTTGCCTTATTTCCGGTTTATTAAAGACTTGGCACAGAGACAGCATTGTTTGTTCTGTTGAGCTCAGCTGCCTTCCTGTAGCTGTGAAGATGATAGTATTTGGATGATGTCAAAGCTTAATTTTTACCCAGAAATTAAGCCTTCAAGGCTACTATTAGTTCAAGTGTGTTTTTAAAAATGAAAATATGTTTGACATTGAGTCATGGATACCTTGATGGCCAGGGCCACAATAAGTGTCCCAAACCGCAGTACTTAGGCACTTGCGCTGATTTGTACATGCACCCTTGGGGCACACCAAGGAGGTCCCAGGGCCTTACCAGGCATGCTGCTAACATAAGTGGAAACAAAAACTGTATAGTGTTTGCTGAGCATAAACATGATCATGTATCATAGCATCTCATTTTCTATAATTAGCAAGAAACTTATAGTAATAAAAAATGAGAAGACTGGCCTTCAGTGGCACCTTCACTTTCTGCTATTTTTAGGGTTTATTGTCAATTGTACTTGAGGCCCTGGAATGGGGAAAGCTCTCCAGGCCCCTTTTTGAAGTGAACCTAGACTCTGAGAAATTAACTTGATAGACGATGATGCCCTTTAGGGAGTAATTTGGACTTTCTGTCCTTTGAGCACACGGTCCCTTCTTGGTCCCTTAGTGGTTTGTTGGGAGCACATGACTAGTTCTGGTCAGTGAACTGTAAGCCAAAGTAACAGGTGTCTTCTCTGGGCTCAGAGGAGTTAATTGCCAGTGTGAGATCCCATAGCACTTTCTTTTCCTTCAGTGTGGTAACCAGCAACTTTCAGCATGGCTGTTCCATTAGCCTGGATGCGTGAGTAACTATGATGAGAAGAGCCTACCTGCCAATGGGTGCATAGCATGAAAGAGAAATCATTTTTGTCTTATTTCAAGGTCTTGAGATTTGAGAATTAGTTGTTAATGCGTCATACCTATCTTGTAATGACTGTTGCACTAGAGGGGTGTTTCTTGTTCCTTCATTGTATTTCTAAATCATCTTTTTTTTAAATGAAATTGTTTATTTTTAAAATTTTACTGGGTTGAGTTCCTTTTTAAAAAAATAAATTTATTTATTATTAGCTGCATTGGGTCTTCGTTGCTGCACACGGGCTTTCTCTAGTTGCGGTGAGTGGGGGCTACTCTGTTGTAGTGTGCAGGCTTCTCATTGCGGTGGCTTCTCTCGTTGCGAAGCATAGGCTCTAGGCATATGGACTTCAGTAGCTGTGGCTTGCAGGGTCTAGAGCGCAGGGTCAGTAGTTGTGGCACAAGGGCTTAGTTGTTCCTCGGCATGTGGGATCTTCCCTGACCAGGGCTCGAACCTGTGTTCCCTGCATTGGCAGGCGGATTCTTAACCACTGTGCCACCAGGGAAGTCCCTTTAAATCATCTTCTGAAGTCTTACTTCCCTTTCTTTCTTACCCTGCTCTGATTCATATTTAGAGCCATAGAATCTTAAAGTTGAAAGAGAGCATAGAATTTACTTCGTTTTAGTCACAGTTGTAAACTGGACCTACCCAGTGCAATTTTTTTCTTTCTCCCTCTAAAAAAAGTTAAAACAACCACAACTCCTTACCCTTCGACACCACTCCCCCAAAAGCATCAAGAAGCTCCCTATGCCATTCTCAAAAGATTTTTAAAAAAATATACATCTTCTAAAGTGGGTTAATTCCCTAAGTACCTTGAATGTTGAGGTTGTTCTTTTTCTTTTTGTGAGAATACACCTGCAGAATAGTAACACTGAAGAGAGAGGTAGAAATAGTACCATGCCTACTTAAGGCCAGTTATTTTGCTTGAAATGGGTCTTTTCTCTGTCAACAGTGGTGAATCAGTGACTCAAACCTCTGCCATCTAAGGACTAGAGCAAATAGCAGCGACTTTAAGTTCCCTTAAATGTCTTTGTAGCTTGATGAGAATTTTGTGGGAAAATCTGCAACAGTGAGTTAGAAGCTGTCATGTTACTTAAGGTGCTATTTTTTTTTTTTTTCGGTACGTGGGCCTCTCACTGTTGCGGCCTCTCCCGTTGCAGAGCACAGGCTCCGGACACGCAGGCGTCCTGCACAAAGAGGTGAAGGAGATGTATTTTGGCTGGAGGGACTGAGGAAAGCTTGATGGAGAATAGTATTTGACCTAGCATTGCAGGAAGGATGGGATCTTAACTACGAGAAGCTGGGGAATCAAGAGCAGATAGCATGAAGTAAGGGCAGCTAGTGAGGCAGTGTGGAGTGTGCTGGAGAGCAGGTGTGAGGGCATCACAGTGGGAGGAAGGCTGGGAAGGTAGGTTCCAGCCAGTGTGGAGGATCTTGAACAACAAAGGAAGTGATGGGAAGCCACTGGATGTTCTTGAGAAAAAGAGTCAAGTGTCAGCAGGAAAGGATTCCGCAGCTCCTCTTTGTTGGTGCTCTCATAAACGCCTTCAAGTCTGGCTTCTAGGGACTGGAAGTTTTGGAGTAAGGTGAAGACACGTGGAAGAGATGGCTATGGAAGCAACTGATGACGAACTAGGTAAACTAATTTAAAAGCTATGATTCAATTAATTAAAGAATATAAAAATGATGTTATGAACCTATGGTAACCTTGAGAATGTGCTTTATGGATCTCTAACTCTAGGGGGTGTAATTAACCAAGGGTCTTAGCTGCTGTACTTGAGATGCATTGCTATGCTTGTGCTCAGGCCCCTTTTCCCATGAGCTGCTTTCCGTCAGTGAGGACACGGCAGAGAGACTGAAGCAGATCATTCACAGGAGAGCTAGGGCTTCTCTGATGGCTTGAGGACTCCCCAGTGGCTCTGCCGAATCTTCTTTAGACTGCACAACCGTCTATAATGTTTCTATGTTTCTATCCACCCTTCTTCCCTCTCTCCTTCACTCAGGGTCAGACTTGCACTGTTGTTTGATAGCTGTTTCAGCCTTTTCCTGCACTCTCCCTCTTTTCCCTCATACAGTTATTTTCCTTAATAAAACCCTTGCATGTTTAATCTCATTCTGGCATCCAACCTGAATTAAGTAGAATCTAATCTCAGGAGCCTTTGTTTTAGCCTCTTTGATCCATGATCTGGTCATAAGGCAGATTGGACAAGAAAGTGAGGTATGTTCTGTGTAAACACATTCTCCCTCCCAGGAAATAGCCAAACGCTCTATACTGGGGGTTGCAGGTCAGTAGCAGCATCTTCCAGGATGAAAGACTAGTTATAAGGAAGAATCTTCCTTTGCCATCCTCATTATAATGTGAATGCTGGATTCTACCTCAGTTAAGCTTTTAAAATCTTTATTACTTGAAATTTTGTTACATATCATGGTCCAGGAGTTTTATTTAAAAAAATCTTTATCTCTCTGCAAAGAACAAATGTGAAACATTTGGCTTTGGGAATAGAAAATCAAGGAGGTATCATCTAGAAAAGGATAGTTAAAATAAAATTTAGTGAAAGGGAACCATCACAGGGAGAAATTTTGCAAGAAGATAGTAGCTAGCTAAGAGCCTTTACAGGAGAAGAACAAACATTGTACAGCAAGAAACACTAAGGCTGAACCTAGGGAGGAATTTGGCCCTGAGGTGTGGAAAAAGTGATGGACTAATCTCTGAAAGCAGTGGGGTTTTTTTTTTCAGAAGCCTCAGACCAGTGGTTCCTAAATTTAATGTGCCTAAGAATCCTCCAGGGAACTTATCAAGCCTGTGGATTCCAGCAGAGGTTCTGACTCAGCAGGTCTGAATTATCATTACATCTTATTCAGGAATCTGCACTTCTGTGAACTCCCTGAGATATTCTGATGCAGAGAACATCTCTGTGGATCACAGTTTGGAACAAGCTATCCTAGATGGTTAGTCAAGGATAGTTTATGTTTCAGGATGTATGGAGGCAAAGGAATAGACTTGAATGAGTCTTCCTTAGTCAATCTCAGGCTCTGGAAATGAACTATTTATGTTTTAAAAAGATATCAGAATGCTTGGAATGATTTCAAGGGATCATCTCCTTTCTAAAATTTTTCAAGGATATAAATGTAGTAACAATTTTGTCCTCATGGTGCTAGTTTTTTCCCCACTGATTCAGCCTCAACCTGACAATTGATTCTCAATCTTCCACTGTAGAAATAGGATAACAACCATAGTTATTTCACCAGGTAGTGGTAATGAAGAATGAGTTATGAAAAAACCAGGACAATGCATTGCACATTACAAAGCAGGAATTGGCAAACTTTCCGTAAAGGGCCAGATAGTAAAAATTTTAGGCTTTGTTGAGCCATACTGTTTCTTTTGCAGCTACTCAGTGCTGCCGTTGTAGCTTGAAAGCAGCCACAGACAATAAAAGAATAGGTACGGATGTGTTCCAGTAAAACTTTATTTACAGATATAGGTAGTGGGCTGGTTTTGACCTATAGGCAGTAGTTTGCCTACTTTTGCTATAAAGTCTTGATAAATTCTATTATTATTAATAATATAATGGCTTGCAAACAATCTTTAATAATTAGAAAAGTAATCAGTTTTTAACCAATAACTAAGTATATATACCCTCTGCAATTTTTTTCAAAGAAATCTGCTTATAGGAGCAATGAAAAAAAATCTTGTATTTAAGTGCTGGTGTCATTTCAATGGCCTTTAAAGAGTTTCCACTGATAGGGATTGCCATCACGTCGTTCTAGGCACTTGAGAGAGAAATCCAGGCCGATGTGAAGAGTGATGACCACAAAGGCTTTGGAGGAATAAGAGGAGAAATTTGTCTAAATCTTGAGTCTCTGAGATTTTCCCTCTCTTTGAAGGTCTTGTTCTGGGCTTATGGCACAGTTTAATCTCCCAAAGCACAATTTGTGTAAAGAATGGCTGTAGCGATTGCTTTATAACCAGATGTTTATTATGTTGCTCAATGTCTATTGACATTGAATTGCTTGTGACATTTTTAAAGTTCAGTTTTAAGCAAATGTTTGTCTCTCCTAACAAGCCAGCATGCTTTCTTTTATCAGATGACCAAGATTAAATATTGTTTTGCTTTTTGCCTTGGTTATTTGTATGGTTAGAGCTAAATACAAAGGTCCAGTCATTACAATACTTTTCATCTACTTGGGAGATATACTTTTCTTCCTCAACACTTGTTTTTTGAAAATGTCAATGATTATCTTAAATGCTATTATATAGGAGTTTTTATTGTAAATTCCTTCAAACGAATTTTAGATCTAGCTGAAATGTAGCCCAAATATTATAAATAAACCTAATCAGATCTTATTTGTAAGAAGAGTGCCGTATTCTATGTAAAGGGCCTCCAAAAGTAACATATACATGATCATAAATAAACTGTTATTAAGTAGTTGATTAATAATGGAGGTTTTTGTAAAAATGTATATTATGGGGCAAGTCTTCATTTCTAAAGTCAAGCAAACCTAAGCTCCAATTCCAGCTCCATCGCAAGATCAGCTGTCTGGTCCTGGGCATGTTACCTAACTCTCTGAGTCTCAGTTTCATCATCTGTAAAATGGGTATAAGAGCTGCACCCATCTCACAGAATTGTCATGAGAATTAAATGAAATAATACATGTAATGTGCAAATTGTCTGGTCTATGATAAGTACTCTCTATATATATTATAAATACATATATCTATCTCTTAAGGCATTTTTATTTTTACAGCAATGTTTCTGTCAAAATATAGGACAAATATAAGAAATGTTGCTACTTGCTCAGCTTTTGATTTGAGGCCCTAAAAGTCTCTCTGAGCATTGCCATGTTCTAAGTCTATCCTCTCATTTTTTTCTCCAGTATTTTTGAGTGATTCCCCATGAAGCAAATGGCGCATGACCTAACATCTGAGAACTTTGTTACCAAATAGAGTCCGGATAAGAAGACTATCAAAAACAACACAAAGGAATTTTAATATTTGCCCACACTTAAAATTTTCCAGTGATTTAAACCATGGGTGCTTTTCGTTCTGTGTAATTCTACTATTTTTCCACATGACTCTCCTTTACCAGGGCTTGGCAGCACTGTTTAGCCAGTGTTATTTTATTGTCTTTTTTGGAGAGTCTAGTGAACTTGAGGGAAGGGTAGAATGGCAAAGAAATTTCATGACACAATTTCAGTTTTACACATAGACCTAAGTCTGCTAACTCTCCACAATTACCTCTCTCACTGTTTTTCTCAACCCTAAAATTTCGACTTCAGATTTAATATTTTTTCTCTTAGTCTTTTTTTTTCTCTTTAAGAGGTACCGACTGACATGAAAGCCAAAAGCATTATGATGACATATTAGAACCACTGAAGTTGGAAAAAAAAGGCCACCACAACAGCAAGAAGCCCCAGGATTTTCAACAGGAAGGAAACTGGGAAATTAGATGAAGTTTTTAGAGCCCGTGTCTTTAAAGGCTTCAATATCCTTTGTTTCTGGGTGAAGATGGCACTCCTGGCTCCATTCCATTGCCCAGGTCCAACCAGGCGATACTGATAGGAGTTGCAGGGCCCAAAATAAAGTTTCACAGCCAGTTTAGGCTCTTTTAGCAAGAGAGAGAGGAGGTCTGGCTTTGCACCTATCTCTAAGGCGAGCTCGTCCAAGTAGTCGATGTATCTGGTCTGCAGTATCTGGCTGTTGCTCTCTCCAAACCTTAATGAAGAAAGAATAAAGGACAGATTCACAAAATGTTCTAAGTTATATAAGAACATTAGGTATTCATTAGCTATTGAAAGAATGAAGTAATGAATGAATGAATAAATGAGTTTTGAATAGCTCTCCAAGTCTCCTGGCAAGTAAAACTAGTCAGGATTGCTGCAAAGATTCACAAGATAACACAGATGAAAGCATAGCTCAGTGTTTTGCCCAGAAGAGACACAATATTTGCTTGTTAAATTATTAAAGTACCTTGCACTCTGACTGGCATATAGTAGATGAATTAGAATTTGAATGTGAGATAACCTCTGCATGTGATATAAGGCCCCCAAGTCTACTTTCCAGTGTACTTGATCTCTACTGAACTCCATTCCACTTCATCACAAAATGTAAATCCTTGACCTCCACTTCACACCAACTCCTTTCTAACTTGCTTTGCTGGGAGTTCCTCCAGCTAACTTTCCAGAGATACTTAGGCTACTGTCACCACCAGTGCCCCCATCCCACTTCCTCTTTACCACAGAGTGTGAGAGGATACAGAATCTAACATGGGCAACATATAAAACAAATAAATTTAGGTCAAGGATAAATGTTCTTGTTTGGTGAAATTACTGTTTTTAAGTAGTTGGATCTTAAAGTAGTATGTATAAGAATTTGCTTTTCTAGAAGCAGCTAGGTGGTTCTTGTGAGTAGTTAGATCGCTATACTTGGAGAAACACTGTTCTATGTAAAGAATTTTAAAAAATTCTTACAAGTCAATTCTTTTTTTATTCCTCTTGATAATGTCTGCCATCATAGTTCTCTCCGAGGGCAAGGTACACAAGCCTAGAAAATAAAAGGTTGGTTGAGTAGTGGGTTTGATTCAATTTCATTGCTTTATCTAGTTGATTGATTCCTACAATCAACTGATTCCTACAATCAATTGATTCCTACAATTAAATTTTGGCCATTTACCCATGAGATACCAGTCAGGGCTACTGTGTTGTTGAACTCCAGGGTGTGCCACTCGCATTGAGTTCTATGTGATTGTTGCCCAGGGATCACCAGGCTACAGCGTGGACTCTGAGGTGGGAGTGGGAGGTTAGAGAAGAAGGTGGAGAGGAGAGGTGAGCCTGAGAAGTTGGGAAGCCATGCCAGATGGCTTGAGCTCCATTCTGAAAGTGGTGGGAAGCAGTGGGGGACAAGATCAGATTCGCCTTTTGGAAAGATTCTTTGAGGTGCTGAATTTTGGGAAATGGGCTCCCTGGAGGTCAGTTTAAAGGCAGCAAGACAAGTTAAGAGGTTGTTGAAGTAAACCAGCTGAGGGAAGGGGTGGCACAAACTGAGGTAGGGCAGTGGGGATAGAGAAAGATTGATGTCAGTTATCACTGTGTGCTTGTGATTCCGTCTCCTGTCACAGGTGTCCCTGGAACTTCAGACATGCTGAAGAATGGTCAGCTTCCCTGGATATGGCTAGTCATCAGACATCTCAGATTCAATGAGTCCAAAACTGAGCTCATCATGAAGTCCTCCTGCTCAGACTTGCATCCTCTTCCACACGCTCCCTCTAGCCCCAGCACTGCTCCCCACCCAGTTTCCACCACCTGAGGTCTGCCTTGATCAAGTCACCCTTGATTCTGCTCTTTTCCTCGATTTTTTCTACATGGAGCCAAGCATTACGTCCTGCTGGTTTGATTCTTAACTAGCTCTCTTCTCCACTTTGTCTCTTTGCCTGGCTGAGGTTGTATCACATTTTAGTATAGACGATTACAGTAGCCTTCTCACGGGTCTCTGAGACTCTATTCCTTTCACCTTTCAACTCTTCCTTTCACACTAATGTTGAAATAATCTATCGAAAGTGAAAATCTGATAATGTCTGGTCCTTGCTTAACCTTTCATTGGGTCTTCTGGCAGAAAACTTTATTAAATGGCGACACTAGGTCCTCAGGCCAGACTTAATCAGGGTCCCTAAGAGTCCATCAGATGGTTTTTATGTGTAGCTAAATTTGGGAAGAGCTGATATACATTTTATATTCAAGCTCCTTAGCATGTCTTAAAAGCTTCCTGTGTCTTGGTCCCTTCCTCTCTAAGAATAATCTCTCACCCCTCTCTGCCTCACACCTCATGTTCTAGGAATGTCAAGTATCTTGTAATAATTCCTCATCTGCATCACACCTCTGTGCTCTGATTCCCTTTTCTGCACCTGGGAAACCCAGTTATCTAGGGAGTTTTCCTTGACCACATGCCCTTCCTTTATCCAAACTCTGCCGTTGCTAAACACCCTTTCTCTTTTTCCAGACACTCCATGCAGTCCTCTGACAAAGCACATGTCTTATTATCTTAAAATGATCCATTTAAACTTCTCTCTATCCTACCAAGTTCCAGCACAGGGCTAAGTATTCATAAGATTTTGTTGAGCTGAATTGAGCCCTGGATCAGGGAGATAGTAACAGCCTTCTGAGAAGTACAAAGTGCTACACAATACTCAGAGAGAAATATTTTAATAATTTTATAGCTTTGTAGGGATCTGTGAGGTTGAGCTGCTTAGGTATTAAGAGTTAATTTGGAGTTAAGTGTGGAGTAGGCCCTAGGTCTCTTGATTTGCGCATATTCTGAGGAATTTATAAACATATTACAGGTAAAGCTAGGAGTCATAGATGTCTTCCTTCCTTCTGTTCTCTCATTAGTCCAAGAAAAGATATTTACTTAACATTATGCCAACTGAAATTCTCTGAATTTTCTAATATTTTAAAGGAATGATTGCAGATATTTATTATTATCATATCCCAGTATTGGTTATTTTGTGAATTCTCTGCTAGCTTTTTAGGATGTCAGTTTTGTGAGAGCAGCCAAGGTTGGCAACCTTCTTGTTGGCAACCTCCTTTTCTAAACTTGTTATTTAGCAAAATCCACCAGGTGTGAAACACTCAGCCACTCACTTGCCTACTCACTTACCTTTGAAAACTCTTGTTACCCAACGAGCTTGGAGTTCAACAGTTGGGAAAATGGAACCTAGAGTCTGGATAAGACCAATGCATGCAAGGGTTGACTTCTCCAGGTGAGGAGGGAACATGTATTTGTACAGCAAGACCATATTATTCTCTACTTTAACCAGTGGATCTTCAAGGAAGGGAAAAGAGAAAGTATATCCTGTTGCAAAGACAATGATGTCAATGTCCTCCTCCACTGTTCCATCCTCAAAGATGGCAGAAGTTTCTGTGAGCTCTTTCACTCTTGATTTCACCTTGATGGCTCCATAGAGTATATGACTTGGAAGGTCATCACTTAGTATTGGCTCTTTCATAAGGTATCTGAAACATGCAGAAGAAAACACTCAAAGAGTATTTCTTTTTTCTTAATTTTTTATTTATTTTATTTTATTTTTTATTTTTGGCTGTGTTGGGTCTCCGTTGCTGTGCGCGGGCCTTCTCTAGTTGCGGTGAGCCGGGGCTTCTCATTGTTGTGGCTTCTCTTGTTGCAGAGCACGGGCTCTAGGTGCACAGGCTTCAGTAGTTGTGGCACGTGGGCTCAGTAGTTGTGGCTTGTGGGCTCTAGAGCTCAGGCTCAGTAGTTGTGGTGCACAGGCTTAGTTGCTCCAAGGCATGTGGGATCTTCCTGGGCCAGGGCTTGAACCCGTGTCCCTTGCATTGGCAGGCGGATTCTTAACCACTGTGCCACCAGGGAAGCCCCAGAAGGAGTATTTAATGAGGGGTCTTGAACTCTCTTGATATTTTATGGGCTTGACTCTGGGAATAAAGAGGTTTCTCAAATATCCATAAAACTTTCTAACTTGACTAGTTGGGCTACCCCAAGCCTTACTCTCTGACTTTATTCTCATGTCACCTGTCTCTTACCTCAACAAATAAGGAAAAACACATAGATGATGTGGGCAAAACACATTTCAAAAAAGGAGGCATTCCTAAGGGCTTAGACAAAATGCCAGTGCCTATGGTCAGTTCCCGAGCATTCCAGTCGTTACTATCCCATTGATATTTCTGTTGTTTTATGTTATCTACCTTTAATTACCTTGATGTTCCATTTAATTTCTATCTGATCATAAGTAAGTAAGGAAAACTTTGTTAAATTCCCATTAGTTTTGAAACTTATTAAGGGATTAGTGTGAAAATTGATGCATAGAATTAAGTTTGGGGATATTTCTTTTTTTTTTTTTTTTTTTTTTTTTTTGCGGCACGCGGGCCTCTCACTGTTGTGGCCTCTCCCATTGCGGAACACAGGCTCCGGACACGCAGGCCCAGCGGCCATGGTTCACGGGCCGAGCCGCTCTGCGGCATGTGGGATCTTCCTGGACCGGGGCACGAACCCATGTCCCCTGCATCGGCAGGCGGACTCTCAACCACTGTGCCACCAGGGAAGCCCTAGTTTGGGGATATTTCTTGATCCCAAATATACGTGGAGTCTATGTATGTTATAGCACGAATAGTGGAGCAAAGTCTGATTGTATTTCTGGAATATCCTTTTTTGTAGATTTAAGAACCATTTTGTTAAAAAAATAAGGATACATGGTACATGTATCAGATCTCAGAAGATAGCAGCCACGTTGCATTTGTTGAAAGATTGCAAACCTCTTTTGTTTTTTTTTTTTAAGGGAAGGAGCCTGTTATCAAATAAAGAAAAATAAACATCCATATTGTTTGCTTGTGTTTATAAGATCAGTGATGTATAACAGATTAACAGGCAGTGAGTATGTTCTCAAAAGCTACCCACAGGAAGAACCCTTATGGTGTACAGAGTTAGCAAAGTATGAATTAACAGATGTAGAATTTGGATCAGTTTTCCCACCCACCCTCTGAAAGGAAGGTCACAATCTCTTAAAACAGCCTTTTCCAATGTTGGACAACTCTGGGTATTAGGAAGTCCTTCCCATGATCCTAGTTCTACTTTCTGGAGCAGCTCATAATATTTATACTTCATCTTCTTAAATATTCACTTTTTAAAAGGCATACAGAACAAATTTGGAATTCAAAATCCAGGAGCTACATGATACCCATATTGTTAGGTTGTAGTTTGAATTACCATGTTAGCAATTTGGCTCTTTGCAAAAAGAAACCCCTCTGACATCCTTGATTACCAATGAGAATACCATAAAAAAGCAAAGTAACTCTACTTGTTTTGAGGCATAAGGCCATAATTTTCATGGTTCAACCACCGATTCATCTGTTGTTCCATCACCCATTTTACAACTCTTTGTGGCAGGACATTTCGGAGCATGGAGCTAAAACGGGTGTGGAACACCATGTCCCAGGGATAGCCATCTTCAGAGATATGGCCCATGACCCAGGAACCATGTCTGGTGCTGATAAACACCTGGTGAGCAAAAAAGGATGCAGTTTAAACTAGGGCATCATCTCTTTTGGGAGGAACCCATTGTGTAGATAATACATCACATGTATGGCCCCAGAATTTGCTGAAATGCTTTGTTTTAAAGATGATTGACCTCAAAGTGAAGTGCCTTCTAGTTTTCACTGCTCTGGGGCAGCTTTATCATACAAGTGGGAACCAGTAGTACCTATGCTGATAAAGGAAGACTACCATAGTCTTGAGAACTTCATGGAAACATGAGAAAATCTTTGGGCTAAACCAATCATAAAACCCACAAATTTTTGCCATGTTTGAAGCTGTGGTTCAATGCTCCTTCCCTCCTCTTACCTTTTCCATCCACCACAAGTTGTTTTTATAGGGAAGGTATACAATTATAATCCTAGGAAATGTATTTACAGCCTAATGTCTAGATAGGCACAAATATATGGATCTGTATATTCCCAGAGAGGGAATAACAAGGGAAATCAGCTTCTTCCCATACTTGAAAGAACATTGTTATATATTTTAAAAGTTAAAAATTCTGAACTTATACTGTGATTCCCGTTCTCTTCAAGTGCACTTCTGAATCCCCTCTCATATGTACTCTTTTTTTTAAAAATGTAGCATTATTTTATTAACTACTGCATACATTCTAAAAGCATATATGTTATGATTCCTTCCATCAGTTTCTAGATCTTAAGTTACCAGATTTTTAACTTTGAATTTATTTAAAAAACTCAGAGTTTAAAAATCTAACATTTACTATTCATAGGTATTACTTTACATGGAAGTTAATATAGGAGGTAATCAGTTATACATATATATATATCTATTCTTTTTCAGATTCTTTTTCCATATAGGTTATTACAGAATATTGAGTGGAGTTAGTTCCCTGTGCTATACAGTAGTTCCTTGTTGATTACCTATTTTATATATAGTAGTGTGTATATGTCAGATGTATTCTTTACCTTGTATACTTATATTTCCCTAGTTTTCAAGGTGTGCATTTTTTTTTTTTTTTTTTGCGGTACGCAGGCCTCTCACTGCTGTGGCCTCTCCCATTGAGGAGCACAGGCTCCAGACGCGCAGGCTCAGCGGCCATGGCTCACGGACCCAGCTGCTCTGCGGCCTGTGGGATCTTCCCGGACCGGGGCACGGACCCGCGTCTCCTGCATCGGCAGGCGGACTCTCAACCACTGCGCCACCAGGGAAGACCAAGGTGTGCATTTATATCTCTTTTCAAATATATATATTTTACCTTGTTTACTGTTACTCCCCCATTGACCAAATGCATATTTGACTTGCTTCTTAAAATTTTATATGCCAGTACTTTTACATGCCAGAACTCTATGAGTTCTGCTGTACAAGGCTGTCCTTGATAAACACATAAGATTCACTTACAAGGAAACTGATTCACTTAGGAGTTTAAGATCATGGATTCTAGATCTAGGACTCTGGATCCAGACTGCCTGGGTTTGACTCTCAGCCCCACTACTTACAAGCTGTGTTGCCTTGGGTCAGTTACTTCAACCTCTCTGTGCCTCCATTTCTCTCTCTCTCTTTAAAATAGTACCTGCTTCATAGAATTATTGTACAGATTAAATGAGATAATATATGTAAAGTACTGAACATATTGCCTGGCAAGTGATAAGTACTGCTAGGTATTATTATTTTGTAAAGTTAGCCTGGAGGAGAGGAGTTTCATATAGTGCCACGTATCTGGAGTAAGCCAGAATTTGGAGACAAGTTTTGCTGGGGCCTCAACTCCTTGGCTTGTGAAGTAGCACTTACATAAATGGTATAATGGTGTTGAATTGTTGGTCTGTGTGTGGTAATACCCATATATCTTGATTTTCTCCTGCTGTTTCCCTTTTGTTGACTTGGCAATACGTTGGTTAGGTATTAGATAATATACTTCAAATATTTCCATGAATGTCTCTTTCCATTACTTATTGTCTACCCTTCTTCCTTAGGATCAATCCATGTTTCACATTGAAAGCTCTGCCTATTTTATTCATTCTCTTTCTGCTGTCACCATCTTTACAGCGGGGAGTCTAATCGGGCTCGCTGCACTAGCTGCAACAGTGTGATACGTCTCAGGATTTAGGATCAGGCTTCTTTCCCTGAGATGCATACTTCAGGCCAAGGGTCAGAGATCTGGTTTTTGGTGAGAAAGTGTGTGGATGACTCAGCACCACCCCATAGTATTTTGAGTGGTGCCTTTGGACTGTGGTAGAGCATGCCATATACTTGTGAACATGAACCTCCTTTAACAGAAGCAGGGCACACTCAGGACTAAGGTGAGTTTAGGCTATAATTTTAAGCTTTGCAGATGCACCTGGTTCTATTCCTTACATTCATAGCTCCTATGTACCTCTTACAGAAGGGGTGAGAGTGCATTACTCTGTGTAAGACATTTTATCATAATTATCAATTATGTGATTAATCCAATAAATATTGAAGAGACATCCTGTTTAAAGATTAATGAGGTGAAAGGCACACAAATATAGCAAAGGTGGTTTCTTAATATTGAATCTGGCATGACTGACAGGCTTTTACATGGCAAGGCCCATATAAGGAAATAGACTCCTGCAATCTAAGATTTGATATCTTTGGATCATCTGTTCTAAGTCCAAATCACTGACCTGTAACATGTAGTGGTCTAGTACGGAGCTTTCCTTCGTTGACAGCTAAGTCAGCTCCTTTTAGCATACTCCCTTCCTCAAGCTTGGCAGGCATTCCCAACAGGAGAGAAACTGGACCTCATGCCTCCCTACCTGAGTTGGCTCTTCTCCAAGACTTTACATTTACTGCCTCCTCACTTGTTCTTCACACTGAGGTCTTTTTCTTTTTTTTTAACATCTTTATTGGAGTATAATTGCTTTACAATGTTGCATTAGTTTCTGCTGTATAACAAAGTGAATCAGCTATACATATACATATATCCCTGTATCTTCTCCCTCTTGTGTCGACCTCCCACCCCCCCCAACCCACCCCTCTAGGTGGTCACAAAGCACTGAGCTGATCTCCCTGTGCTATGTGGCTGCTTCCCACTAGCTATCTGTTTCACATTTGGTAGTGTATATATGTCCATGCCACATATATACACATATAGTGTATATATGTCCATATGTCCATTCCCCCTCCCCGTGTCCTCAAGTCCATTCTCTACGTCTGCATCTTTATTCCTGTCCCCTGCCCCTAGGTTCTTCAGAACCAC
Organism: Mesoplodon bidens; assembly: GCF_964165515.1. NCBI lineage: Eukaryota > Metazoa > Chordata > Mammalia > Artiodactyla > Ziphiidae > Mesoplodon > Mesoplodon bidens. The sequence goes on along the minus strand of NC_138177.1, from coordinate 29,604,354 downwards.
TCTTTTTCCCCTTAGATTGCATATATATGTGTTAGCATACGGTATTTGTTTTTCTCTTTCTGACTTACTTCACTCTGTATGACAGACTCTAGGTCCAGCCACCTCACACTGAGGTCTTAAAAGCTTTGAAAAGTGAAAAGTGGTTTCTTTTCACAAAAAAGGTGAGGACCTCCTGGGTCTAGTAAATCTCTCTTTCTGGTGTTAGTGACCTGCTCATCCCCAGGGTGGTAATTCTGACAGGTCCCAGTGGAACCCCTTCATCAACCTGCTGGGGAGGCACTATGTTCTTTTATCACATTTGCTACTGGGCATCTTGAGCCCTGACAGTGTGAGTCTCAGGACTGGACAGTTTTGCTGGTTGTAGACATGGCTACTGCAACTCCTGTGTAGCCAGAAGATGCTGGGCTACATCAGAGTGATAGGGCTCCTGGGTCCAGGCCCTGTTGAGAGGGGATGCTTTGGGGAGAGGAACCTTAGCTATTTTCCCATCTTTGCCTAGCTCTGCCCTTCTAAAAGGGTTTTATTTTCTGCCATTCCCAACCACCTATGTCAGCGTTATCTGTACCTTGTAATGTTTGACTCTGGAAGCTAAGCTGTGTCATTCCTGAGCAGGTGCAAAGATAACAGTGGTTGGAAGGCCTCAGGGAGCACCTGAATATCTGTGATTATGGTTGGGAGTCTTACTGTCTGTTTAATCTTTCTTTTAATGATTCTTGGAAGCTAAGGATTATTTACGTTTCAAATAGAATTCAAATATGCACTAAATTGCTAAAAGGCACTCCCCCAAAGATGAACAGGTCAACTCATAAAGCCCCCTGGGTAGAAACAAGGCCTCCTGTGCTGAAAGTCATCTGGTCCAAACTTAAGTGAGGGAACCATAGCCCAGAGAAGTAAAATGACTCCCTCTAGGTTACAAGGCTGATTAGGTGGTGCGGTCACACCACCGCCCAGCACGGGGAGTTTGACCTGCTCCATGTCCGGCCTGGGCCGGGTCCCCCCCTCCTTAGACAACATTTAAATGTTTCTTAAACATACTATGAAGTACTATTATCGCAATTGTGTAATAGTTAGAATAACATTCATCATTCTTATTTTGCAAAAGCAAACAAAAACTAAAATAAACTAAAAACAAGGCACATTATAAGGTGAAGGATAAGTTTCCACTTTGCAGTAAGTCAGAAACTTACTGGACAAGCCTTTTTGAAGATAAGCATCTCTTTGTCTTTTCCCAGGAAAACATGACTTTGTTAAAGTATCTGTGTTTGATGGTGGGTTGCTTGAAAGAGCCTTTAGATCATTAGTTCTCAAAGTGTGGTCCCTTGGCCAGCAGTTTCAGCATCACCTGGAAACTTGTTAGGCAAATTCTCAGCCTCATACTAGCTAGACCTACAGAGTTGGAAATGCTAGGGGTGGAGACTAGCAAGTTGTGGTTTTAAAAGCCCTCCAGGTGATTCTGATTGAGATTTCCACTTAGATCAGTAAGCCTCAATCTCAGCTGAATATTGAAATCACCTGAGTAGCCCTTAATTGACGGAGGCCTACCCTAGACCAATTGAATCTTTGAAGGTCATTAGAACTTTAAAAGCTCCTCAGGTGGTTTGAATAATGTGGGGTTTGGACTGAACCACGTATCAGTTGTTTTCGTGAACGCCGCGGGAAGGAAGTTACTCTCTGAGGGAAGGGCCTACGAGGTACCGTCTTCCCCTGTGCTCCCTGAAACATCACTGTCCTGTAGGAGCACTTATTTCCAGAAACTCTCCCCGGTAACCCTGGCTGTGGGCATGGCTCTCCGGAAGTCTCCAAAGATGTAACAAAGTCATAGGTGTTCGGCAGGATAGAAAAAGGCCAAGGTAAGCACATGGCTGAAAGGACCTCTCCAACAGAGAACCAATTCGGGTGAGAATTCTCTGAAATACTGAGTAATATTTAGTGACTTTGGGGGAGGCTAGCTGATAATGAAGACCCGAAGAGCTCAACAGGAACAGAGATGGTGTTTGGAGTCTCTCATCTTTCTAGCTCTGTCCTCATCTTAATATTATGCCGAGTTGCAGTAGCTAGGTAATTTTGCCTGACCATCCAACCTGAATATAAAGTACCTGGACACATACTCCCCAAAGCTGGGGATCCCCACAGGCCTCACCTGGAAATGACTCCAGTGGGAGGTGAGGGAGTATGTGACGACCGCTGCAGACCATGACTGCGTCAAAGACAGCACTTTGCTCCTTGCTGTTCCTCTCGGTAACAACCACCCATTGGCCAGCGGATGAGAAATTCGGGCATTTTTTCACACCGAGGACGGTTGTCTTGAACCGAACACAGAGAAGGCATCATTGAGAATTACTCTGGCATAACAGGGGCCTTGTCCAGTGCCCTGGGAGTGGAGATGGGTAGAGTGCAATGTCTGATTCCATTCAGGTCCCGTCTGAATCCATTTCAAGCCACTTAAGGCAAAGACGGCTAAGTGCACCCTGCTGCTTCTTCCTTGGCAGGTGCTACCAAGGATGTGCTTTGTGCGAGAAGCCTGACTCAGCAGTGGTTACCAGTGTTAAGGACTGAATAAGGACTTGAGAGAGACCCAGAAAAAGCAAGACAATGTCTGGGCCAGATACAAAATACATGTTCATCATTCAGGAGATTACACAATCAGTATTTATCAAGAAGCTTTAAAAGTGTTGACCTCCGTGTAGACTCTCTATTAAAGAAGATATTCCATGTGAAGCAATTTGCATAGCGCCTGGCACAGTGACATCACTCCATGAATGGTAAGTTCATATTTATTATTTTTAAAACATCATGCTAGCAATACACTTCATGATCTCATTTGGATGAAATAATTTATCAGTTCATGATTTTTTAGAATGCCATTTGCTCTCTGGAGGTTTATGAATTTCTAAAAGTGTACATAAATGTGTGTGTCTGCTGTATTTAAGAAGCAGTGTCAAAGGAAACAAAGCTTTTCTCACTTCTAGAGGAATGGCATGCTTCTCCTCTTGTTGGCAAGTGTTTGAGTCCTTTATACATGCATTTCAAATTTTCATATATTTTTCAAAATGCTGGGTTGGCAATGTTTGAAGCTGTTCCAATTAAAAAATGTATATGGAATATTAGTATAAAGCTTATGAACAGGCTATAAAGTGTTTGGGCATTTTCAGTTGAAAGATTCAGATTTGAAGTTCTGGGTAGTATATTCTCTAAAGTACTGTGGATTTTTGCTATTTAAAATGTGGTTTGAGGACCAACCTTCAGTATCACTGGGGAAGTTACTAGAAATGTGACTGATCTGAGCCAGTTCACCCCTCCTCAGGCAACCTGGTGTTTTTCCCCTCCCGCGAGGTCACCATATCAATACAGAACTCAGTGAGGACACCTCCTTTTATAGTTTGAGTTGAATTCCGTCATCTTATGGCTGTATTAACTCAGAGGCCAGTAAACAGAAGTGAGTTTTCCTAAGCCCTCTCCAACCTCCAGAAAACAACCTCAGTAAAATCATAAACAAGAGTAATGGAAACTGGGGAAAAACTACATTGGATAGAATGTGATATTTTAATGGTATTTACATATATTGATGTCTATCAAATCAACTATTACAAATTAATGTACTACAAATCTGGAACAAAACTAAAGTTACTGAGAAAATGAGCTGTGTTAAAAAAATAAGTTGCACTAACAGTTATTTATTCAAGGCTATAATTTAAATTTTATTTCCTAGGCACAGTTACTAGTTTTCAGAGTGCAGGTTACTGATAAAAATTCAGGATGTTTAATGAGAATATTGTTTTTTATCTCGTTGATTATTTGTTTTCAAGGAAACACAGGAAAGGTAGTTATAATTGTATTTCAAAATGGTCTGGTTGTTCTTTTGTTGCTAAAGAATGCATCAAAAAATTAGCCAAAGTGGTTTCTACAGGCTTCTGAGATGAATGGAGAGCTGTGAGTTTATTTAGTATGTTTTTTTTAAGAAATTTCATTTCTATGGAGACGGTAAGAAAATGAAATAACAATGTGGTATTTTTTTTCATATATCCTTTCAAAAGAAATGAGGCTAGGAGTCCTCAGTGGTTATAGGTATTAAATGCAGTTTCACCGTCAATATAATCATTCATTAATTTTAACAGATGTCTTTCTTCTGTTAATGTATATAATCTATAATATCAGGGGTAATGACACTACTTTTTGGGTTTTCTACTGTGCTGTTGTTTTTCAGAAAATAATTGAATTAGAATGTTTTGTTTTATTCCCAATTTCTTTCATTATCAGAGTAACTTCTCTATTTAAATGTGAGCTAAACTAATGTAGAGAAAACCATTCTTTCCCCAAAATACAATACCTGGAACTGAATATATTTTAGTAGATCAAAAAATCCTGAAGTATTCTAGGAGCTTAGAATTGTGCAGGAAGTTTGGAAAATCTTCAGGCATTGGAAAGTCACTGAAACAGGACATTTCTTTGTTGGTGTTGGTGATGACAGATTGATAGATACTCGCTAGGTCATCTTCAGTATTTTCCTATTGAAATAAAAGAGCGATAATCCTGTATTTAAAAAAAAATCCCTTGGTTTCCTACTCTTTTTCCAAATCTAACGCCTGCGTGACATGAACCTCTTTCATTGCTGTAGCGTGACTGAAATGTCTGCCTGATGAGGTGCAGCATATGTGCTTCATCATCCTATGTGATATGACCTGGCTGGGGCCTTCCAGTGTTGCTCACTGGAGGGGCTATTGCCGTTGGTGGGATTGGGAGTGGGAGCAGTCCTTCTTCTGACACATTGCAGGATATTTAGCATCCCAGATCTCTACCTGTTTAATGTCAATCATTGTGACAACCAGCCCTCTTCTGAAATTCCCCGTGGGGAGGCCATACCCATCCTCCACCTCTTTAGGAACCAATAAACCCTGGGACACTGGTCAGAGACTACAATGGAGAATTTCAATTAAAATGAGTACTTTTGGGGGCAGGAAGTTTTTGCATCTTAATTTGAATCCTCCCCTGCCTTTATTTTATGCTTTATGTGAATCAACCTTCCTCAAGTGACAAAGGTAAGTAGTATTAGTGCCAATCAAATCTTAAACTTGATTCTAAATGTTATCGAGCATGCTTTGGTAAATCAGGAGGCAGCACATGCTATGGTTGAGTTTCTAACTCCCTCTGCAAAAGTGCTCTGCGTAACGATTTAATGTTAAATCATACAAGAGCCAAGTACGGTGATTCAGTGTCTGTGAAATCAGCATATTATCAAAGAAAGTTTTATAAGAAATTTAAATAATGTCACCCAAGAACTCCTCAATAGATGCTTCTGCATATGCAGAGACTAAGCATAATCCAGGCAAACAGTAGTTGCTGTTATGACTCAGTACTGGGATAGGATATAAAGAAATGGAAAGGTTGTAGGAACCCATAAATTAATTGAAATAAGTTATTTAATCTTATATAAATGGCATTATGGTCTCTTTCACAGAATAGTAAATAAAGGAAAGTAAATATTCAACTCTAATCCCACCACTGCAATAAATCAGTTGTATATGTTGCTTTCTCATCATTATTCATAGAAAATCATTACTTTCCTGCCAAATCTTTAGATCAAGCCTCCTTACATTTTTGCAGCACTTGAAAGAGGCAGCCTGGACTAGCAGGAGGAGGCTGGTCTTTGAAGTTAGACACAGGTTTGAGTTCATGTCTTTCAGACTGTGTGAGCCTGGACCCGTCAGTACCCCTGAGCTTCAGTCCTCTCATCTGTAAACCAGGGAGGTACTAGGTGCTCAAGAGTATTGTTTATTGTTATGGAGGAAGCTATACGCTTCAGCAAAGCTGTCAGATACACCTCACTGTTCACCACAGTAGAAGAAAGGCAACCAGGCAGCTGCTCTGACACCAAAGGAAGCGATACAAGTACACTCACTATCACATCTGAGTTTTCTGATATTTCCTTTACCAGAGGCTGTACTCAGTTTCAAAGAGTTAAAAAAGATTAAACTGTGGGATCTTGCCTCTGTTATCAACAAAGCTATTTATATGTATTGGGCTTCACTGTGTCCAAATTTCAGAGATTATCCGTACTAACGTGAGTTACCACAGCTGAGATGATGCTTACTCTCAGATCATGCCATTTAAGAGCAATAAAAAGTCCAAGTTTGTAAAGATCCTTCCTCATACATTTCACACTCGTTCTTCCTCATTCATTCATCCATTCATTCCCTCATGTCTACCGTAGGCCAGGAGTCAGATGCCTTTTTTCCATGAGCAAGGTGTTTAACCTTCCTAGTCCAGAATCAAGGCTTAGATGATAACTTAGTTACAGTTTTAAGTGGCTTGGTAAAAATTAGTCAGATTAGGGTATGCCAGCTTTCTGGGTGATTAATTTGGTGTGGTGTTATTATTAACTATATGTACATATTCGAAGGCAAAGGGAGTTTGTATTCAAATCTGAAGTGCTTTCTGTCTCATATACAAGGATACAATGATCTGAACTCTGGATGAATAAATCATGGTATTTTTATTTTCAAACACTAGCTTCAAATTTCATAATACAGTTGTCCCTTAATATTCACAGGGGATTAGTTCCAGGACCCCTTGTGGATACCCACATCCATGGATGCTCAAGTCCATTATATAAAATGGTGTAGTACTTGCACAGAGCCTATGCAAGTTATGTAAGGCAGAATCCTCATTTTCTCCTGTAAAATGGGGTTCTTCAGTTGTTCCAACATTAAACAATCATTATGAGGCTTTGGTGAGATTAAAGTGCTTTGCACAATGCCTGACTCTAAATGACTGCTCCGTCCATGTTTGCCTCCATTGCCATTATTACTGGTCACTAGAGTTAGTCTTACTAAACCTGTCATAGTTTTAAAACAGCTAAACTAAGATCGACTGTTACACTAGAGCCAACATTTTAGTGTTTTCAGGTGCTTTAAATGGGCTTTTAAATGTGGTTGGCTCCTCTGTCAGGTCAATCTTAAGGGGATTTCGAGTGGTGAGAACTGGTTTGATGTTAGCCCCTACGGTAATTTCAGAGCCAGGGCAAGGCTTTCCTTTGGGGATTTTACTTGGGTAATTTGACACAATTGATGATGACATCACAATTCTTCTTCTGAAGATCAAGTAATAATCTTTATCCTTGGGTTGATTGGTATACAGCTGTGAAAAAAAAAAAAGCTTTGTGCTCATGTGTGCTTCTTCCTGTGTTGGCTGAAATAGATGTCTATATGTTTAGACAAATCTGGGTAAAATTGAGTTTGCCCAGGGTTATAAAGGGAAGATGATTCTTATTAATAAGCAAATGTATATCAACCATATCTCCTGTTCAGTCTCTGAGCTTGGAGTTAGGGATAAGATGTAACCAGGACACGCAGCTTCTATCTTTATGGAGCTTACTGTTATATGGAATTGAAATCAATTTGGACTTTGAAGATGGAAAGTGGAGACAGAATAAGATGAGAGGCTTTGCTCAACCAAGTCAAGGACAGGAGACATAGTTTTCAAAACAAATAAATTTAATTCACATATTTACTTAAAATACAAGCACTGCCTAAAATTGACAGTTAAGCACAAATACAGATAAATAGCCTGAATTTCCTAGCAAATAGAATTTGCTACAATTTGCTTGTTTAAGATAAATGGTCATATGATAAGCATTTTCTTAATATAAATTTTTCTGAAGGTCAGAAGACTATATAGCAAAACCAAGTTAGTTCAGACAGTACTGATTTGGAATTTATGATCTTTTGATTCTAGGCTGGACTGAAGTTTGTCTTTGACTCTATAAAAATAAAAAGCTGTAAAAACTAAATTAAGTTTAAGAAAGACTATAAGGCTAATATTTAATCTACTAGAGGGAGCAACTTACAAAGCAAAAATATATTCACTTATTATAAATGTAAATACAAAATCTTATAAATTAGTCTTTTTCATTATGAAACATAATTATATTGACCTCTACCAATCAGTAGTTTGTTCTGATGGCTAGTTACTCTAACCAGTTTGGAAATAAAATTTATTTCTTTGAAAATATTCTGTCTTTGCATATTTTCACTCTTTCAGGTGGACTTTATAACTGTCTGCTCCATTGTTTGTAATAAGTGTAACTGAAACTCTTTTTACTTCCTTGTCCTACAGTTAGAGGCAAAATTGTCATTCCCATGTGCTAGTCCATGGACTAGTTGCATTAGAAGAATTCAGGGGAGATTTGAAAAATATAAAGTGTGAGTAGGTCTGGTTTGGGCCCAGATATCTGTATTTTACCAGTGCTTCCCAGCTGATTCTTATGCACAGTGAACATTGGGAAACACCATCTTTATTAGAATGTTGCTGCATTCTGCCATCTCTCCATTAGGCTGGTACTTCCCTGATCTCTGGCCTTGATCACTGACAGAGCCCCCTAATTAAACTCCCTGACTCAGATATTGCCCACTTTCTTCACTGACTTCAGGGTAAACAGTACACTTGTTGGCATGGGACACAAGGTCCTCACAATGAGACCCTGGCTATTCTCTCCAGCCTCATCAGTTATCACTCAGCCACTTTGATCCTTCTTTCCAGCCACATCACATGACTTTCTATTCTGTAAGTGTATCAGGTTTCACAAGCTTCCATACCTTTGCACATGCCATTTGCTCTGCCTAGAACACTTTCTCCATATTCATGTACCTGATCTCTGGACATTGTCAAGACAAATAAAAGCATCACACCCTTTAGGAAGCTTGCCCTATTCTCTGCTGAGTGAAATTCTGTGCTTTCCATAACATTTAGTGTATCAGCCCTTATACATTGGCACTCTGTAGATTTGCTTTAGTTCCACCCCACCAGCCCCCCCACCAACACCCCACTGAAAAATGAGCCCTTTGATGGCAGGGATGGTGCATTTGGGTCTTTTTAGTACCTAGTACATGCCTGGTGCATAGTATGCAATAAGGTAATATGTTTGTTGAATGAGTGAAAGAAGTAGTGTTAACCGGAAGCTTTTTTCCCTCATTTCAAACAGGACTTAATGATACTAAAATGGACGTTGAGTAGTGTAATGGGAATAAGCAAATGGTTTTGCTGATAGTATGCTATAAACTTTGTTTTGTTTTATGCATGAAAATGTTATGATTTTGCTAATATTATGCTATAAACTTTATTCTGTTCATGCAAACATTACAACTTTAAAAATACTAGGGAAAGCTAACCAAAGTATATCTTAAACAGCTGGAGAAGAGGCTTAAGAAGCATGCATGGTATTTTATATTTGATTGTCTGGAGAGTTACAAATATCTAACATGTTAAGTTTAGTTCTATTTAATGGGTAGCAGTGTACAAAAACTTATATTGAATTATGCTATGATAGATTCTTTGGATAAATTTATCTAAGGGAGCTTCTGAAAGTAAAACAAGGTAAGGTGGTTATCTTTTCCAGGAAGGAAATGGCTCTTTGTTCTAAGCTAGTTCTATATGATGTTAAACTGAACATGCCAGTTGAAACAGAAGAATGGCTGTGAGGCATAGAAAAAAATAGATGAACTATATGTTAACTCAGTGTGAAAATGGCACCATATGGGAAATTCCATTTGGTGATATCCCACGTGCCTGCTTCACAGTCTTATCTATTATCAACATTTAAATCAATTACTTTGATGGAGACAAATACAGGTGATCAAATTTGTATATACCCAAAGCACCGAGGCGTAGAAACTTGACACAGGATTGAAACTTCAAATAAACGCTTAAAATGAAGTATAGTTGATTTGCAATATTATATTACTTTCTGGTGTACAACATAGTGATTCAATATTTTTATAGATTATACTCCATTTAAAGTTATTACAAAATAATGGCTATGTTTCCCTGTGCTGTACAGTATATCCTGTTGCTTATTTATTTTATACATGGTAGTTTGTGTCTCTTAGTCCCATACCCCTATGCTGTCCTTCCCTGCTTCTCCCCACTGGTAACAACTAGTTTGTTCTCTACATCTGTGAGTCTCTTTCTGTTTTGTTATATACATTTGTCTGTTTTATTTTTCAGAATCCACATATAAGTAATAACAGAGTATTTGTCTTTCTCTAATTTATTTCACTAAGCATAATACTACTTACGTCCATCCAGGTTGTTGCAAATGCCAGAATTTCATTCTTTTTAATGGCCAAGTAGTATTCCATTATATATATATATACTGCATCTTTATCCATTCATCTCTTCATGGACACTTTGGTTGCTTCCATATTTTGGCTATTGTAAATAATGCTGCTATAGACATTGGGGTGCATGTGTCTTTTTGAATTAGTGGTTTTGGTTTTTTTGAATATATACCCAGGAGTGTAATTGCTCAATCATATGGTAGTTTTATTTTTAATTTTATGAGGAACCTCCATACTGTTTTCCACAGTGGCTCTACTAGTATACATTCCCACCAGCACTGTACAAGGGTTCCCTTTTTTCCACATCCTTGCCAACATTTGTTATTTGTGTTCTTTTTGATAATAGCCATTCTGACTGGTGTGAGGTAATATCTCACTGTGGTTTTAATTTGCACTTCTCTGTAGATTAGCGATGTTAAGCATCTTTTCATGTGCCTGTTGACCATCTGTGTGTCTCCTTTGGAAAAATATTTATTCAGATCTTCTGCCCATTTTTAAATTGGGTTTTATTGAGTTGTATGAGCTGTTTATATATTTTGGATATTAACCCCTTATCAGTCATATCATTTGCAAGTATTTTCTCCCATTCAGTAGGTGTCTTTTTGTTTTGTTGATGGTTTCCTTGGCTGTGCTAAAGCTTTTACGTTTTATTAGGTCCTATTTGTTTATTTTTGCTTTTGTTTCTTTTGCCTTAGGGGACAGATCAAAAAAAATATTGCTGTGATTCATGTCAGAGTGTTCTGCCTTATGTTCTTTTTCTAGGACTTGTATGGTTTCACGTCTTACATCCATTTTGAGTTTATTTTTGTATATGGTGTAGGGAAATGTTCTAATATTCTTTTACATAGCAAACTTGACAGAAGATTGAAACTTCAAATAAACACTCTGACTAAAGATAAAACCAACTAAATAATGTTTAACATGAACAAATGTGAATTCCTACAAATAGGATTAAAGAATTTCACAAAGATAGTGACCCAAGTCATCAATGATTCAAATGAAAAACACCCAGGGGTTTTAACTGATCCCAAGCTTAGTATAAATCATTAGAATTATGTGAGACAAAGCGTGATGGTAAACCAACATAAGTTTAATCTCATTATCTTGGCTGGTTCTAAGACCTACCATCTACCACTTATTAGTCACTATAGGCAAACCACTTACCTTTGGCTTTCTCACTTTTCAGTTGGAATTAATAATAACTAATGTAGGAGAGTATTGTGAGTATAGAATGAGATAATTCATATGAAAATAATTATATAAATGATAGCTTTAATTTTGCAAATGCTGAAAAAGCTGGTGCAGCAGTAAACTGTTTTAGTAGAGGTGTAGCATTCAAACCAAGGGAAGCATAAGCTATAGTGGGAATGTGTCAAACGAATTGATTATAAAGCTTTTGAGAGCAGTGATTATGTCTGATTCACTCTCCATTGTCTAAAGCACTGCCAAACACCTCTTTGGTTCTGAAAAAAGTATATGTTGTGGAGATAAACTGGTTTGGAACATTGGATCTTGGGGGAGTCACATTTTAAGAGAGAAAGTGATATTTCAGATTGAATCTAGAGGAAGAAAACCAAGATGAAGAGGCGTTTAGAGACTATTACACGAGGAGTAATTAAAATAATTGAATATATGTAGCTGGGATAAAGACATATTTATATCCGAATGTAAAAAGGAAAGAAAAAACAATATATATCGGTAAGTTCTGTATGAGCATAGGTATCAGGAACAGTAAAGGAGGCAGACCAGGTTAGAGGCTGAAGGAAGAACATGCTTTCCTCTCTCAATACCTCAGTAAGGTTATGAAGTGTGAGGGCTCAGGAATCCTACAGACCTTCACTTTTATTCTTTTTCCACTACCTATGTTCCCTTGTGCAAGTTGTTTATCCCAAGCGTTAGTTTTGTCTTCTTATATAAGTGAGGATAATCATAACACCTACGTCCTAGGAGTATTGTGAAGAAAAATGAGATGAAGCATGGCAAGTGCTCCCCATTGCTGGAGAAAGTGCCAAAATATATGTTAATTACCCACCCTTCCCATGTTCCAAAGTGGCCACTAGGGGGTGCCAGAGAACTGGTAACCACTAGTTTGTTCTCTATATCTTTGAGTCTATTTCTTTTTTATATCCACTAGTTTGTTTTGTTTTTTAGATTCCACGTATAAGTGATATAATACAGTATTTGTTTTTCTCTCTCTGACTAATTTCACTTAGCACAATACTTGCCAAGTCCATCCATATTTTTGCAAATGGCAAAGTTTCATTCTATTTTTATGGCTGAATAGTATTCCATTGTATATATATATATATACCACATCTTTTTTATCCATTCATCTGTAGGTGGACACTTAGGTTCCATATCTAGGCAATTGTAAATAATGCTGCTTTGAACATTGGGGTGCATGTATCTTTATTGAATTAGTATTTTTGATTTTTTCAGATAAATACCCAGGAATGGAATTGCTGGGTTATATGGTAGTTCTAGTTTTAGTTTCTTGAGAAACCTTCCTACTGTTTTCATAGTGACTGCACCAATTTACATTCCCACTAACAGTGTACGAGGGTTCCCTTTTCTCTACATCCTCGCTAACATTTGTTATTTGTGCGTATGTGTGCGTGTGTGTCTGTGTCTGTGTGTGTTTAATGATAGACATTCTGACAGATGTCTGTATCCTTCCCCAGGTTAGGGTAGTTTTCAGCCATTATTTCTTATTTATTTATTTATATTATTATTTTTTAATACTAGGTTTTTTTAAACATCTTTATTGGAGTATAATTGCTTTACAATGGCATGTTAGTTTCTGCTTTATAACAAAGTGAAACAGCTATACATATACATGTATCCCCATATCTCTTCCCTCTTGCATCTCTCTCCCACCCTCCTTATCCCACCCCTCTAGGTGGACACAAAGCACCTAGCTAATCTCCCTGTGCTATGGGGCTGCTTTCCACTAGCTAGCTATTTTACATTTGGTAGTGTATATATGTCTATGCCACTCTCTCACTTCGTCCCAGCTTACCCTTCCGCCTCCCCCTGTCCTCAAGTCCATTCTCTATGTCTGGGTCTTTATTCCTGTCTCCTGCCCCTAGGTTCTTCAGAAGCATTTTTTTCTTTTTTTTTTCTTAGATTCCATATATATGTGTTAGCATATGGTATTTGTTTTTCTCTTTCTGACTTACTTCACTCTGTATGACAGTCTCTAGGTCCATCCACCTCACTAAAAATAACTCAATTTCATTTCTTTTTATGGCTGAGTAATATTCCATTGAATATATGTGCCACATCTTCTTTATGCATTCATCTGTCGATGGACACTTATGTTGCTTCAGTGTCCTGGCTATTTTAAATAGAGGTGCAATGAACATTGTGCTACATGACGCTTTTTGAATTATGGTTTTCTCAGGGAATATGCCCAGTAGTGGGATTGCTGGGTCATATGGTAGTTCTATTTGTAGTTTTTTAAGGAACCTCCATACTGTTCTCCATAGTGGCTGAGTCAATTTACATTTCCACCAACAGGGCAAAAGAGTTCCCTTTTCTACTCACCCTCTCCAGCATGTATTGTTTGTAGATTTCTTGATGATGGCCATTCTGACTGGTGTGAGGTGATAACTCATTGTAGTTTTGATTTGCATTTCTCTAATAATTAGTGATGTTGAGCATCATTTCCTGTGTTTGTTGCCATCTGTATATCTTCTTTGGAGAAATGTCTATTTAGGTCTTCTGTGCATTTTTGGATTGGGTTGTTTATTTTTTTGATATTGAGCTGCATGAGCTGCTTGTATATATTGGAGATTAATCCTTTGTCAGTTGCTTCATTTGCAAATATTTTCTCCCATTCTGAGGGTTGTCTTTTCATCTTGTTTATGGTTTCCTTTGCTGTGCAAAAGCTTTTAAGTTTCATTAGGTCCCATTTGTTTATTTTTGTTTTTATTTCCATTTCTGTAGGAGGTGGGTCAAAAAGGATCTTGCTGTGATTTATGTCATGGAGTGTTCTGCCTATGTTTTCCTCCAACAGTTTTATAGTGTCTGGACTTACATTCAGGTCTTTAATCCATTTTGAGTTTATTTTTGTGGATGGTGTTAGGGAGTGTTCTAATTTCATTCTTTTACATGTAGCTGTCCAGTTTTCCCAGGACCACTTATTGAAGAGGCTGTCTTTTCTCCATTGTATATTCTTGCCTACTTTATCAAAGATAAGGTGACCATATGTGCGTGGGCTTATCTCTGGGCTTTCTAACTTGTTCCATTGATCTATATTTCTATTTTTGTGCCAGTACCATACTGCCTTGACTACTGTAGCTTTGTAGTATAGTCTGAAGTCAGGGAGCCTGATTCCTCCAGTTCTGTTTTTCTTTCTCAAGACTGCTTTGGCTATTCAGGATCTTTGGTGTTTCCATACAAATTGTGACATTTTTTATTCTAGTTCTGTGAAAAATGCCATTGGTAGTTTGATAGGGATTGCATTGAATCTGTAGATTGTTTTGGGTACTATAGTCATTTTCACAATGCTGATTCTTCCAATCCAAGAACATGGTATATCTCTCCATCTGTTTGTATCATCTTTAATTTCTTTCATCAGCATCTTATAGTTTTCTGCATACAGGTCTTTTGTCTCCCTTGGTAGGTTTATTCCTAGGTATTTTATTCTTTTTGTTGCAATGGTAAATGGGAGTGTTTCCTTAATTTCTCTTGCAGATTTTTCATCATTAGTGTATAGGAATGCCAGAGATTTCTGTGCATTAATTTTGTATCCTGCTACTTTACCAAATTCATTGATTAGCTCTAGTGGTTTTCTGGTAGCATCTTTAGGATTCTCTATGTATAGTATCATGTCATCTGAAAACAGTGACAGTTTTACTTCTTCTTTTCTAATTTAGATTCCTTTTACTTCTTTTTCTTCTCTGATTGCTGTGGCTAAAACTTCCGAAACTATGCTGAATAAGAGAGGTAAGAGTGGGCAACCTTGTCTTGTTCCTTATCTTAGTGGAAATGGTTTCATTTTTTCATCATTGAGAATGATGTTGGCTGTGGGCTTGTCATATATGGCCTTTACTATGTTGAGGAAACTTCCCTTTGTGCATAGTTTCTGGAGGGTTTTTATCATAAATGGGTGTTGAATTTTGTCGAAAGCTTTTTCTGTATCTATTGAGATTATCATATGGTTTTTCTCCTTCAGTTTGTTAATATGGTTTATCACATTGATTGATTTTTGTGTGTTGAAGAATCCTTGCATTCCTGGGCTAAACCCCACTTGATCATGGTGTATGATCCTTTTAATGTGTTGTTGGATTCTGTTTGCTAGTATTTTGTTAAGGATTTTTGCATCTATGTTCATCAGTGATATTGGCCTGTAGTTTTCTTTTTTTGTGACATCTTTGTCTGGTTTTGGTATCAGGGTGATGGTGGCCTCGTAGAATGAGTTTGGGAGTGTTCCTCCCTCTGCTATATTTGAAAGAGTTTGAAAAGGATGGGTGTCAGCTCTTCTCTAAATGTTTCATAGAATTTGCCTGTGAAGCCTTCTGGTCCTGGGCTTTTGTTTGTTGGAAAATTTTTAATCTCAGTCTGAATTTCAGTGCTTTTGATTGGTCTGTTTATACCTTCTATTTCTTCCTTGTTCAGTCTTGGAATGTTGTGCATTTCTAAGAAATTGTCCATTTCTTCCAGGTTGCCCATTTTATTGGCATATAGTTGCTTGTAGTAATCTCTCATGATCCTTTGTATTTCTGCAGTGTTAGTTGTTAGTTCTTCTTTTTCATTTCTAATTGTATTGATTTGAATCTTCTCCCTTTTTCTCCTGATGAGTCTGGCTAATGGTTTATCAATTTTGTTTATCTTCTCAAAGAACCAGCTTTTAGTTTTATTGATCTTTGGTATAGTTTCCTTCATTTCTTTTTTTTTTTTTTTTTTTTGCGGTACGCGGGCCTTTCACTGTTGTGGCCTCTCCCGTCGCAGAGCACAGGCTCTGGACACGCAGGCCCAGCGGCCATGGCTCACGGGCCCAGCTGCTCCGCTGTTGGGTGGGATCCTCCCAACCGGGGCATGAACCCGTGTCCCCTGCATCGGCAGGCGGACTCTCAACCACTGCGCCACCAGGGAAACCCTGCTTTTATTTTTAACATCTGACTATGCACTTTTAAGAACTGGTAAGAATTTCTAGATGAAACTGGGAGTGAAAAATATCTTTTGTGCTTCATATGTTCAAATTGTGTGTCAGTTGAAATACACACACACACATATTTAGTCTTATCAGAGTAACATGTGGAATTGAATGATTGAGAATTACTGTTACGTACCAAAGTAATTAAGACATTGATAATAGTTCAGTTTAGTATGGGAATAGATAGATGTTAATACGACTATTAAGACTATTAGGACTATTAACTAATAGGACTATTAAGCGAGTATGTTGGCTACAGTAGTTTAGGAAGAATATTATTGAGCCAATTAATGTTTACAAAAACTTAAAGAATCATATGAGGAAGAATAAAAGAAACTACCATATCAATTTTAATCTTCAATTTATTTTGCATAGTAGCATTTATAACATGAAACAAAATAAATTTTATGTACTGTATTTAATTTGTTTACTTGATTCCATTTGGGCCACAGGGTTTCAAGAAAAGTTTTGTTTCACTTGGGAATATTTGGGAATACTACACATCTTGTAAGAAGACCTTAAAAACAGAATATTATTTTGCTACCTTAAACAATTAGGAAAAGGGAACGATTTAAAGTTGTGTACAACAACATCCATAATAAATCTTAGCTCCAAAGATTAAAGTATCAAGAGAATTAAAAAAAAAGCAAGTTTTGGAGAAAAATGTGATCTCCTCCTCCTCTTGTTGCTCTAATGACTTCAGTTAGAAATTTTGTAAGGAGTATTTCATAAGGAGTATGGATGCCAGGATTTGTAAGGAGTATTTCGTCTAAAGAAGCATAATAGAGAAAGGAATAATGAGTAAGAAAGATAAAATGGTATTTCCCCCCCCAAATTTGTGACTGTCCCTTTATAACCAAGTATAGCACAAGATTTTTTTTTTTTTTTAATAAAGTCTGTTTGGAAAAACAAAAAAGAAATGAAGGTGTAGTAAGAAATACGGAGTTTAACAACATGCAGAGCCCTCTGGTGGCTGGTGATGCTGACAGATTATTTTATCGGCTCCATAATGTCAAACTTGAAAATCTTTAGCTATCAAAATTTAATTGTAACGTGTAATAATGCTTTTAAAAATAAAATTTTAGATTAATTCTGGCACCCCATTGTATAAGAGTATATAATTTTATATGATCTGTATCAGGTTTTGTTAGGCTTGGGTCATAGCTTTGGCTAAATATTTAATTTTTTAAAAGACTGTCCATTCAGTTAAGAGGTATATTTGGTGCTCTACTCATTATTATTGCTATTGTCGTCATTATTTTGCTGCTACATGTTGGAAAGTTGGTTCCTTATTGAGAATCTAAATAAAATGAGTTACTTCTTTTTAACTTTCATTATAAATGGGGTCTCCACGCTATGTTTCTTGGCCAGGGGACAGGAGGAATCGCCTGGAGGACAGAAATAGAATATAATAGCCAAATTCTCCCCTTGATCCTGCAAATAGTTTGTAGAAGTAGGCTGGGACTATCATATTGCAACTACTCTGCTTAATCTGTTCTTTGTTTAGATTTGAAATACATATTTCAAACATTGTTTAAGGAGAAAAGGGATCATGTCAAATGTTTCAGGAGATGATTTAGGTTAGAGATAAAGAGAATATATCTAATTATGAAATGTTATGGAACTATGAAATGTTAGTGGAACCTGAAGAGAATTGATTAATGTTCTTTAGATCATGACATGATTCTTACAGGGGCTTATTTAAAGTCCTAGAAATAGTACTGTCTTACTGACTAACACCTGCTAAATAGGAAAGTAGGAGGTGTGAAATTCCTAATTTTTAAATAGCAAAGTTTCTTCTCAGGTTGTGTTAGTAACTTTCAGAATCCTAGAGGGAATGAGGATTAGAACAACACAAGGAAAGCAGCAATTGACAGAACAGAAATAAGAATGGGTCTGAACCAACTGCAAAATAAGCAAGGCTTCAGAGGACTCCCAACAATTCTTGTTGTTGTGGGTTTCAGTGTCCGGTCCCACTGGGTCAAGATGGCATTTCTGGCTCCTGGCCACTTCCCGGGGCCCACCAGCCTAAACTGATATGGGCTGCAAGGGCCAAAGTAAACCTCCAAGGCCAACTTTGGATCTGTGAGAAACAGCCATGGGATGTTGGGCTTTGCCCCAATGAAGGAGGCAAGTTCATCCATATAAACGATATAATCCGTCTGTATGCTATCGCCTTTGCCAAACCTAGGGGCGGGAGAGGAAACAAGACTGTGGTTATCCACGCTTTGTGTAGGAACAAGAACAGGGAAAGTGCCTCACACCTTTTTATCCATGGGAATCAACATCTGTCCTTTGTGTTGGTAAGGGGACTATTGCTCATTATCCTGTACTTTGTAGTTGTTACTAAAGGACTTTCATACTGATCTCATTTGGACATTCCACAACACCGCAAGGCAGCTGAGAAAGGCATTTTTATTCACATTTACAAGTAGGTAAATTGTCTCTTGCTCAAGTGAGGTTATTACTTCATGGCCACTGAGCTAATTAGTGACAGAGGTAGGACTGGAGCCCAGTTCTTCTGACTAGTTCTCATTTTATCAGAGCCATCTGTTGGAAAGCATCCTTTACATCTTAGAGGATTTATGGGCTAGAAAATTGAAGTCCACATCCACATGTTCCCAAACTCCTCTAACTTCTAATCTTTCTGGGTTTCCTTTCTATGATATATTGCAGGAGCTATGGAGGGTTAAAACAGGATTTAGTGGGGTATCAGGTGCAAAATAGATCCTGGATATAAATATTTGTTGAATGGCTGAATTTAGCTCATAGCTGTCACCGTAATGACCTCACTCAGGGCCATTTAAAACAAACAGTTCCAAGTATTCACAAATTCTGCTTTTTCTATGAAAATTCTAGATCCCCTTTACAATAGCTGCTCTTACCATTTGAGCTTTTTCCCCATTTTTTCATCAATATCATTCATCATGTCCTTGACAGAAGGCAAAGTGCAAGTTCCTATAAAAAGGGAAAGACATGATAGTAGTTAAATAAGTCTGGCAGAGGACCAGCTTGAAATGTTTCCTTTTTATTTTTTTTATTTTTATTTATTTATTTATTTTTCTTTTTGCGGTACGCGGGCCTCTCACTCTTGTGGCCTCTCCCGTTGCGGAGCACAGGCTCCGGATGCGCAGGCCCAGTGGCCATGGCTCACGGGCCCAGCCGCTCCGCGGCATATGGGATCCTCCCAGACCGGGGCACGAACCCGTATCCCCTGCCTCGGCAGGCGGACTCTCAACCACTGCGCCACCAGGAAGGCCCTGTTTCCTTTTTAATAGTGAGTTATGAATCACATTAGTATTTCCAAATTTTTTGTCACTGTCTAGCAAAATAAAATTTTGAGACAAACATACAGGTCATTCCCAATCTTCTCAGGGATGATACTCATCACAATAATTAAAAGCCATTACCCAAATAATCTTTTATCTTTGTATCTTTGCACTTAAACCAGTTACCAGATTTTAAAAATCAGTTTCAAAATATTAGATTATATATTCTAATCTCTCAGCTTTATTTTTAAGTATGTTATCTAATAAATTATAGCCAAAGGTAAATAGGCATCTCTTTTTTAAGATTTAAGAAAAACAATCTTCATAGGAAGTTATCTTGCTTTGCCAGGAACAGGAATTTCCAGCAGATAAGATAGAGAATTTAGTGAAGCCGCAAGGTTCTCTCTGAAAAGCCAATAGCTCCTGAATGAGCCTGAGGATATGTACTGTTCATAAGTCACAAAGGACATAGGAAAGTCCCAGGAGACCAAATCTGAGTTGGGGCTGCCCCAAGATTTCAGGCTCTTTCTGGCATCAATTTACAGAATTCTCTGAAATCTAGACCCAAACTTTTGTACCCAGAGATGCTTCAAATTAGTGTGGTTTCTTTGGCAATTCTGGGGTCACCTGGAACAAGACTAGAATTCCCAGCCTAGCTCTGATTGCTCAAGACCTACAATGACTTGCCTAACTCCCTATTCCTGAAATCCTTATAGGCAGGATCATGTGAACAGTCTGTAGACATGGCCTTGTTTCAAACCTTGGAACTCATTCTGTCCTTGGGCAGGAGGAGAGATGGAGAAGAGGCTATATTCTATAGGCCACCAGCTATTGCCATTGGGCTGCTTGTAGCTGACCCCTCTGTCCTGGTACCCTGGTTCCCCCAAATTGGATTATTTGCCTTATCTTCCATTTCCCCCAAGACTGAGTCTTTGCCTTGTGCATCAGTTCTCTGTTGATTGGGTATCTGCCTTGTCTCCTTTCTTCAGAGCCCAGGTTACAACTCTTGTCCACACAGAGAGTAAGTGTCCCACATTTTAATGCCAGTCTCTTTGAACCTGAACCCTGAGCTTAGCTCTTTCTAAGTAGAATTTCATGCCCTCACCTTCCTGGCTGCGGCCTCACTGGAGTAACATCATCCTGCAACCTATCTCTGCTTGGGGACCGGGGAGTGAAGGAGATTCAGAGAGATCACTGATATGAAGGACTGTAATGATGTGGATAGTAGCCTGGTGGTGGGTGATGATGCAGGCTATGTAGTTGTAGGTTCCAACCACCAGTATAAAAGAACATTTAA
This sequence comes from Mesoplodon bidens, assembly GCF_964165515.1. Lineage (NCBI taxonomy): Eukaryota > Metazoa > Chordata > Mammalia > Artiodactyla > Ziphiidae > Mesoplodon > Mesoplodon bidens. The sequence goes on along the minus strand of NC_138177.1, from coordinate 29,583,516 downwards.
ACCCCAGCAAGTCAGATAGGACTGGAAGCCTTAGACATGGCTTCAAAAGAAGCAGACCAGCTAAGATTCCTTATCCATAATTTTCATACCTTTAAGACCAACTAAACTTTGCACACTAAACTTTGACATCTCTATTTGTTCTTTAACCATGGCCCTGTTTGGTCTTATTATCTGAATTGGCCCGCGACTGCATTTAAAGCTTAGTGTGAATCTGATCCCAGTGCCTAGGGCTGGATGATGCTGCCTACCTTCTTTGCTTGGCCCCAATCAAGTTTATTGTTTCCTTTTTCTTTTTAAAATACAGGGATTTAGTAGTCCTTAAAGACTGGCTGTCTACCACACCAACTGCTTTCTGCTTCTAATGATCCATGGCAGGGACGAAAATAGAGCAGGAAATCCACTTCCTCTCTAGCAATGATAATTTTTTTTCGTGACTGTGGATGTTTAAAGTTGGCTGGATATTGGCTTTGAAACATCTTTTATTAACCTTTCAAGAAATGTCATTCTATTGAGTTTTGAAATCTTAATTTATAAAGTTGTCATGCATTTAAGATGAGAAGCTCTCGTGTTCTCAAGTTTAATGAAAGGTCTTGGGTAATTAACAGTTCTAAGGAGTTATAAATCGCAAACTACTCCTTGAATAATATCTTGTATTGTTTATGACAATCCAATGTAATACATTTTTAATTGCTTATAAAATATAGTACCAAAAAATGTAGAATTATAGATTCTAGAAACTGGATGGGACCTAGGATTTGTCCCTTGTTACTAGGATTATTGTTTTCACAAAGACTCAAAGCCATTCTCATTGGCTTCCATCTTTCCCATCAATGAGCTTCTTTGTCTACTTACCCTTTATTACTCGTACTGCCCAGCGAGACTGCAGGTCAGTTGTGGGGATGACAGCTCCAAGGGACTGGACAAGGCCAATCACTGCCATGGTTGGCTTCTCCAGTGGAGGCGGGAAGATGCCTTTAAATAAGGTGACCTCGTTGTCTCTGCTCTTAATGATGGAGTCATCAAGGAAGGGGTAGGCATAAGTATAGCCTGTTGCAAAGATGACACAGTCAATGGCCTCAAACACTGTCCCATCCTCAAAAATGGCTGAAGTCTCTGTAAACTCCTTCACATTTGGCTTAACGGTCACAGTGCCACATAGAATGCGAGCCGGGAGCTCATCATTGAACACGGGCTCTTTCCTCAGGGTGCTGTATGGAAAACAGAGATGACCATTAGAACAGTAACATTTCCTGTTTCTTTTATTGGTCCATAATAATTAATTAATGATTGTTAATAGTTAATTAGTAAGGAAGGAGGAAACGACTCAAGATTTTTTAATGTGCCATGGAGTGTCACCAATATGGTTGAAGAACAAAACTGATGTAAGGCAACATTGTGGAGTAAGAGAAGTTGTTTTTTTGCTGATCCCTTCTCTATTTCCTGTGATCTTTCTCTTCTCTTCCACTGAGCTCTCTCTAAATCCCAGAATAAGCACCCAGGCCCTTTCCCGTGTTAAAACCTATATCAGGAAAAACTCTTAAAGTCAGAGTTCCTGGGTCTTTAAATTTTTTTCTTTGCTACTTATCAACTATGAACCGTGATCAAATTAAGTTTTCTTAATTTCTCTTGCCTCATCTTTCTCATCTGGAGTGGCAATAAAGTTATACCTACAACAGGTCATTGGGAGACCTAAGTAATATAAAGAATTTGGCATAGTTTGTAGCACATACATAGTGCTCGAAATGTTAGCCACTATTCTTAACATAGCATACTCCAAAGTGGTCATCATGATGTAAAGAAGATCAGATAGGTGGAAGGAAGCCAAAGGTGGGAAGACTGCAGTCAGGTTCTATCTTAAAATGTGAAGTGTGAGCCCCGTGCAGACAAAGGCACAAGTCAGGTGAGGGAGGGAGCATCTAGGAATTTAAATAAGGCCAGGAGAAGGAAGAGGCCACTGGAAATCTGGAAAGAGAGAGCTTCTGATTACTTTTTATTCAGTAACATCTCTAGTGAGTGCACATATATCTGAACTTAGGGGTGAACCGAATAGTGTTGAAGAAAAAGACTTTGTTCTTATAGGACAGTGAGAGCTGTGAGAGAGCCATAGGTAGACTCCACTGGGGAGGAAACTGAGCCAGACAATGAGATTGGCTGGAATGCTGATTGGAAAAAGGCTGGATTCAACTGCTCGAATTACCTGCCATTTATCTTAAATCCACTGCCATGTTGAAACTTCTTTTGTCAAGGCCACCAGGATCTTCAAGCTGCCAGATCCCATGGTCTACTCTTCCTCCTCATTTTACTCAACTTTTTAGCAGCTGTACTTTGTAGTACACACTTGATGGTGTCCTCCTCCATGAAACACTGTCTTCATTTTGTTTTCAGGTCATCACTCATTCTTGATTCCTTTCTACCTACCTCACTATTCTTTCTCAGTGTCTCCTGCTGAATTCTTCTCCTCTTCCTGACCTCTAAATGATGATGTGCCCCAGGACTCAGCCCTCATACCTTTTGTTTTCTTCATCTCCATTCATTCTTCAAGAGATGTCATCTAGTTTTCATTTCTTTAAGTACTATCTATATTCCGACCAGTCCACATTTTTGTTGTTGTTTCAGTTCACATTTTAAACTTATGGTTTGAATGTCTCTTCTGTCTTGTGTATCCCACTGCTTTTCCACATTCTTCTGTGCGAATGTCGAATAGACATTCCAATTTTGATACGTTTAAAACTAAATTTCTGCTCCTCCCATGGTTTTCCACATCTCAATAGATGTCACCTCCATCCTTGCCCTCTTGCTCAGATCAAAAGTCTGGAAGACATCCTTGACCCTTTTTTTCCTTTCACATCTGTTATTCAATCTAACAGAAAATCCTGTTTGGGTTTACCTTCAAACTGTATCCAAAATCTGACCACTTCTGAGCACTGACGATCCTAGTTCAATCCACCTACCCCCTCATCTGGATGTTTGACAATAGCCTCTTTTTTTAATTTATTTTTTTTATACAGCAGGTTCTTTTTAGTTATCTGTTTTATACATATTAGTGTATACATGTCAATCCCAATCTCCCAATTCATTCCACCACCACCCCTGCTTCCATACATTTGTTCTCTACATCTTTGTCTCTATTTCTGCCTTGCAAACCGGTTCATCTGTACCATTTTTCTAGATTCCACATAATATGCGTTCATATACGATATTTGTTGTTCTCTTTTCTGACTTTCACTCTGTATGACAGTCTCTAGGTCCATCTACATCTCTACAATTGACCCAGTTTCATTCCTTTTTATGGCTGAGTAATATTCCATTGTATATGTGTACCACATCTTCTTTATCCATTTGCCTGTCGATGGGCATATAGGTTGCTTCCATGACCTGGCTATTGCAAATAGTGCTGCAGTGAACATTGGGATGCATGTGTCTTCTTGAATTATGGTTTTCTCTGGGTATATGCCCAGGTAGTGGGATTGCTGGGTCATATGGTAATTCTATTTTTAGTTTTTTAAGGAACTTCCATACTGTTCTCCATAGTGGCTGTATCAATTTCCATTCCCACCAACAGTGTAGGATGGTTCCCTTTTCTCCACACCCTCTCCAGCATTTGTTGTTTGTAGATTTTCTGATGATGCCGATTCTAACTGGTGTGAAGTGATACCTCATTGCAGTTTTGATTTGCATTTGTCTAATAATTAGTGATGTTGAGCAGCTTTTCATGTGTCTCTTGGCCATCTGTATGTCTTCTTTGGAGAAACGACTATTTAGGTCTTCTGCCTATTTTTTGATTGGGTTGTTTGTTTTTTTAATACTGAGCTGCATGAACTGTTTATATATTTTAGAGATTAATCCTTTGTCCATTGATTCATTTGCAAATATTTTCTCGCATTCTGAAGGTTGTCTTTTCATCTTGTTTATAGTTTCCTCTGCTGTGCAAAAGGTTTTAAGTTTCATCAGGTCCCATTTGTTTATTTTTGTTTTTATTTCCATTTCTCTAGGAGGTGGGTCAAAAAAGATCTTGTTGTGATTTATATCAGAGAATGTAAACTCTTAGAGGAAAACATAGGAATAACACTCTTTTTTTTTTTTTTTTTTTTTTTTGCGGTACACGCGCCTCTCACTATTGTGGCCTCTCCCATTGCGGAGCACAGGCTCCGGAGGCGCAGGCTCAGCGGCCATGGCTCACGGGCCCAGCCGCTCCGCGGCATGTGGGATCTTCCCGGACCGGGGCACGAACCCGTGTCCCCTGCATCGGCAGGTGGACTCTCAACCACTGCGCCACCAGGGAAGCCCAGGAATAACACTCTTTGACGATAGCCTCTTACCCAGTGTTTCCACTTCCTTCCTTGACCCACCCATCTATAATGAGTGATGACCATAACAGCCAAGTGATCTCTTCAAATTAACTTAGATCTGGTCTTCAGTTTACTCAGATGCCTGCAGTGGCTTCCCACTGCATTCAGAGTAAAGGCCAGACTCCTTACAGTGGCCTACAAGACCCAACGTCAACTGGCTATTTTGATGTCTCTGGTTTCATTTCCTGCTACTCTCCCGAGCCCTCTTCTCCAGGAAGAGAAGCTCATTGTAGTTGGTTGAACATACCAGTCATACCCCTGAAGAGGTGGTGTCCTAGCTGTTCCCATTGTCCAGAATACTCTTCTCCAGATATCCTCATGACTCATTTTCTCATCTCTTTCAGGAATTTGCTTAAAAGTTTTCTCAGTGAGACCTCCCCTGTGGAGTGTTTAAAATTGTCCTGATGGCACTCCCTGTTCCCCTTGCTTGCTTTGTTTTTCCTCCCTGATACATGTCATCATACGATTTTCTGCTATTTGTTCATTGTCTGTTTCCCACTACTAGAATGTGGGACAGGGATTTTATGTGTTTGTTCACTGCTATATCCACAGGATTTAACACAGGTCCTGGCACATAATAAATGCTTAATAAATATTTGTTGAATTAATGAATTAACTTTGATGTAAACAGCTTATAACTTGGGTTTTTCACCCACGTCAAAGTAATTTCTTATCATGTGACTGGCTTGGGGGATGTTATAGGAGAGAGTGAGGAGGAGACTGAAGATGTAAACATTGTGGCCATAGATCAGTGCGAGGGCTCCATTTAAGGGGCAGGTGTTGAGAGTGAAGCACAGGGAAAGTTCTGCTTTGCTTAACTTAACTTTGTCATTAAGAAAGAGACAGTAGAGCAAGGTGGCTAAGAGTGAGGGACTCTAGAGTCAGCAGATCTGGACATGGCTTTAACTTCCTGGCTGTGCGGCTTTGGTAAAGTTAACTACATTGAACCACAGTTTTCTCATCTCTGAAAGATTGAAGATTATAACAGAGCCATCCTCATAGTTGTGAGGATAAAGGGAGATAATGCGTGTCAGAGACTCTGACATGTATTAAGGGCTTGAAACATATTGACTACTATTATCATAACTCTAGGGACTAATTCCTGAGGTATTGATATTATATAACTTTCCAGCTGTGCAAATCTGGTGAGGAAGATTGTGAATAGGAAAATACCCCTAACTTTTGCAATTCTTTATCCTCTGAAATGTGAGAGGTGATTACTTCACTTTGATTTGTTTAGGGGTTACAACACACATTAGGGTTGTTGACACTGAAATAAAAATAAGCAGGCATATCATGTTTAACTCTGCTTTACCCATTTAAAGGCATCAAGCCATAGTTCTCATGCTTGAATCTTGCATTCATTTGCTTCACATACCACCAGTCAGAGATGACTGTTGGTAAGCTGTTCTTGAGGAAGGTTTCAAATCGAGTGATAAACATCATGTCCCATGGATAGCCACCATGCCAGACCCGGCTCATCACCCAGGAGCCACTTCTGGAGCTGATGATGACCTTAAAAAACACCATTTCAACCATTAAAGCGGTGACCATTTGTACTGGATATTGCAATATATCCCCCAGATCTGCCTTTAGGAATGGAGTTATTATAACAGCTTCTGGGAGTGTTGCCAGAAGGACACCCTCAGCTGTCAGCCCTCTTTGGCAGTTACTTTGGTAACTTATACTCTTTTTGGATTCCCTGCATTCAGTGACTGGTTAATGGAAGGATACAAAGGCCCAGCCTCTCACTTCAACTAGAGACAATTCTAAAGGACTGTCCTAGCTTCAGAGTAAGTAAAGGAAAACTTCCTTCCCTTCCCTCAGAGGTATTCATCCAGAGAGCTCTCCCAAATAAACTTCCTGCATTATAATCTACATCTTAGGATCAACACTCTGTCATACTCCTCCAGGCAAATTTTCATATTTTAATCAAATCTTCTCTGGTGTTGATGACCAATAACTGAATTCTAGTCATATTTCTTCTAGTGCTTATCTGATGATCCCAAAATGATCCCATTAGTTTCGGAGGAATTTACTGGACACATGTTAGACACTAAATGTCCCAAAGAAGAAGATTGTTGAATGACAACATCACTCCTTGCTGATGCTCTGCCTTTGCCATAACAAGCTATTTAAAATTTCACAAGTTACCAGGGAAGTTGAGCTATATGAAACACTACTTAGGCTTCCTATCAAGCACCCTGCTCTTCTCCCGTTTCGTTATCACACCTTTCAAATGGTGTGTCTGTCCCTTTAAATAACTCCCTTAGTATCTCGGAGGCGTACCTGTTCAGCTGTGTGGCTGAGTTCTGAGGCAATATCACAGCCCGAATTCCCCAGGCCAATCACCAGGACTCGCTTCCCCTTGAATATTCCTGGTTCTTTATAGTCCCAGCTGTGGAAGCATTTGCCTTTAAAAAGTTGTAGACCTGAGTGAAAAGTGGGAAACATATGAATCATTTGATTTTCATTTAAAAAACTGCTGTAACAGATCTTGTGGGTGAATATAGTTGCAGTAATCTGGAATTTTAGCACACCAGGTATGTTAGATACAATAGAAGGGTATTTTAATTTAATGTGTACTTCTATAAATTGTACTTTTATATATGTAAGAAAGACATTATCAAGGTTATTCATTCATGTCAGATTTGTAGATGGCACCCTAAATTTTGGCCTTACCTTGAAAGGACTCTTTTGGTAGGTTGGGGTACACATGGTGTCCAGAACAAATCATTACAGCATCAAAGACAGCTGATTCTTTTTTACCATCCTTTTCAGTGGTAACGTCCCACTGGCCAGTGACTGAGAAATCAGGGCGTTTATTTATACTGGATACAAGTGTCTAAGAGAAACACAGAAAGATAACCTCCTTTTTTCCTATGCTAACAGGTAGGTTTGGCACCAACCTGGTCAAATAGGATGAAAAACATCTTTAATAGTGGCTTAGGAAAAATACTTAATTCATTATGAAGGTACATATTACAAATTCAAAATTCCTTCAGAATAATTCAAAACATTAAATGTTTTTTATCCCCACATGGTTCCTTGTGTATGACCAGTATTTTCTGCAGTAGAAGAGTGATTCCTTTTGGAGCTATGACAGTGAATTGAATCATAGTTTACAAGAGGCATGTAGCACGTGTAGTAAATAATTTGGTGGCCAATAATATTTGTAGTAACAACATTTCCTAACGTATTTCATTAGCCATTTTATTTTTAACATTACTGTCTTAAAATGAAAGATGTTGTCTATATTCAGAGCATAAGTTCTTCTCAAATTTTAGTGTGCGTAAGGATTACCTGAAAAACCTTAGGAATCAGGATCGGGCCTGCAGCCCGGAGAGGGAGCTGTGAAGGAGGAAAGGTTCCCACATCTAGGGAAGGCTCCTCACCAGTGGAGAAATTAGACTGGATGGAGGGGGAGTTTCAGAGCCTAAAAGGAGAAAGCAGCCCCAGCCCCAGCTTATTTCTAATATAAGCATTTAAGCTTATAATTTTCATGAAAGTTTTGCTCTCTCTGCTTCCCACAAATACCGATATGTAGAATTTAAATTATCATTCAGCTCTAAATATTTTTAAATTTCCATTGCATTTTCTTTTTTGACCCATAAATTGTTTAGGAAAAAAGAGTTCTTAAATTAATGGAATGTGGTCAAGTTTTGTAAATTTCCTATGTATTCTTGAGAAGAATATATATTCTCTAAATCTAGGGTCAGAGAAGCCACATTGTTAAAAACGTTGACAAGTAAGAAAGAGACACTGAAAGGAACTAATGGGAATCTACTAATAAAAAGAAAATTCCTCACAGTAATGCTCCGAATTAATTTCTTGATAATATCTTACCTTAAGTTGAATGTATCTCAGGAGGTTCTTTTCTTTGGCAAACGCAGTGATGTATTCCTGGAGCTTACTGTTATGCATAAAGTTGGGAAAGTCATCAGGAAAAGGGTAGTCTGGAAAACATGTCATCTCTTTGGAAGAGTTGGTAAAGACTGACTGATAAATGCTGGCCCTGCCTTCCTCGGCATGGTCCTGTGAAAGTATGGTTTTAAATGGAAGAGAGTTTGTGAGTGAGTATACTTATCACAGTCAGGGCTAGTTCCAAATAATTACCACTCATTTTCAGTCGGCCTTTACCCACAAGTAAGTGAAATAAGATGAGGCATAAATTAACTTCACTTAAACAACTTGATGATAATCAAAGGAACTTAGAATGTGGAAAAATATATCTTTCTTAACATCTTTGCTTTTCTAAGGGAAACAAATTCTGAATTTCATCATGTCCTTTAAAGAACATGTAACTGGAATAATTTTATTCCTTTTAGCCATTAAATACAGTGATAGGTATTTTCCAAAATTCACCCATGCATGATTTCAATGTGTCAACACATAAGCATGGACAAACAAAATGTGATATATACATACAACGGAGTATTATTCAGCCTTAAAAAGAAAGGAAATTCTGATATATGCTGTGATAGGCATTAACTTTGAGGACATATGCTAAATGAAATAAGCCAGTCACAAAAAGATAAATACTGTATAATTCCACTTACATGAGGTACCCTGAGTGATCACATTTATAGAGACTGAAAGAGCGGTGGTTGTCTGGGACCAGGGAGAGGAGGGAATTGAGAGTTATTGTTTAATTTCTGTATTATTTTTCTTTGGGAAGATTAAAAATGTTCTGGAGAGGGATGGTGGTATGATTGCACAGTAATGTGAATTAACTTAATGCCACAGAATTATGCACTTTTAAACAGCAAATCTTTATTGTGGTTTATTTACCACAATGAAAACAATTCCCTTTAGCATGTCATGAGGTAGTTCTGGTGGATTAGATCATGATATTTTCTTATGTACCTAGGGCAGAGAGAAGTTTGGTTATGTTTAGAACAGTGTTTTTCAAATGTTTTTGCCCATACCCTATAGTTAGTAATATATTTTATATTGCAACCCAGTACGTGCACACACACAAACACACACACAGTGGGGACAAAAGTTTTATGAAATAAATCATTTTCAACAAGATGAGTTGCACACATACTTTCTATACATTCCATTTAAACATGCAGATTGACTCATTAATTTATATCATAGCACACTAATGAGTCATAATCTCCAGTTTGAAAAACATTGGTTTAAAGGAACTGGGTAAGGAGAAAGGGGAATAGAGGCAGAACAAGGGGTAATGGTGGATTACTTAAGTCCTCAGCTTTATTCTGGAATTCTGAAATTAACATAACCTCCTGTTAGATAGATTGAGGGGAACACTGAGGGAAGAGGGGCTTTTGTTTTAACATTTGAAATTCTGGTAAGATATCAGAATAGATATCAAAGGTTCCCCCTGAACCAACCTGGGTAGGGGGAGGTTGACACAGGAAAGTCAAGTAGCAATGATTAGGAAGAGATAGGACCTTAGTTTAGCTCTCTTGAACCCATTCAGTTTGAACAAAACATAGGAGGTCCTGCTTGCTCCCAACAGGGATGCAGAAATTATCTGAGAATCTTAGTAGGTAATTTACCAGAGAGTTGCCATGGAGGAAGCTAAGTGACATTTTAGGAGAGATGCAGAGTGGACCACTTGGGTCAGGGACTCAGTGAGAAAACTGGACCTAGCAAGTGAGGTCTATTCAGCAAGGAGTTTCAGTGGCTCCTGATTAAGCTAAGAGAGGACAGTCTCCAGGTTCATCAACTGCTGTCTTATCCTCTTGAAGGATGAGTGTGAATGGTAACCAAATAGAATAGAAACATCAGGAGACCAGAGAGGCCAGAGGACAGTCCCAAGACCTGTGTTTGAATCTGGGAAACTTTGGCTTCCCTTTACCACAAGGTCATTTAAGTTCTCCTTCTCCATAAGCCCAGATACAATTTTGGAAAGAGCTGAGGGGCAAGGAGGGGACCTGAAAGACTGAGCATTGATCCAAAAGAGACCTAAAGATTAAGCTGTGCCAACTGGGGGTTCTCCTTGTGTCTTAGAATGCTTTTATGCTTCTCTCTATGTAATTCTGGATATTTGTCTGTTGTCCTATTTATGCTAGGCATAAACGAGTGACCTGAACACTTAGTAATCTAGTATTACTTACTGACGAAACATTGCAAAATATCAAGAACTCATAGGAGAAAATGGGAGAGGATCTCCCAGGACAGAGTGAGAGTTTTAGGGTTCGCTGACATGCTTCATGACTTTCCCTCAACTTATAGCATGAGGCATTTGGTAGACAGAATTTTAAGAGTGACCCTTAGTGCGCCTCATCCTTGTACAGTCATTTGCCCTCTGAGTATGGATGAAACCTGTAAATATATCACTCAAAGTACGAGGAGGATTCAGCTTGTTGTTCTTGGCATTGAAGATGGAGGGTGCCATATGCCAAGGAATACTAGCAGCCTTTAGGAGCTGAGAACAATCCCAACTTACAGCCAGCAAGGAAACAAAGACCTTAATCTTACCACAGCAGGGAACTGAATTCAGTCATCACCCTGTATGAACTTGGGTGCAGATTCTTCCCCTGTGCATCCAGATAAGGGCCCTGCCCAGCTACCAGCTTATTTTTGACTTCGTGAAACCCTAAGCAAAGAACCTAGCTGAACTATGCTGTACTTCTGATCTGTACACCTGAGAGTAATAAATAAGTGTTGTTCTGGGCTGCTAAAGTTTGCGGTAATTTGCTACGCAGAAATAGAAAACTAATACAAGGCCAAAGGTAAGGTTTTGGAGCAAGCCAAAGTCAGGGAAAATTATGTAATGTAACAACAAGGGAGGAGTTTCAGATAATAAAAATGATGCAAACCTTTGAGACAGGTTTTAGGTGCTTTTGCAACTTTGGTTGCTTCAGGATAATATTCAGTAAATCCCCCTAACAATGCTGAGCTGATTGGTCTTCAGTTTTTCTTGGATTCCGAAAAGGCCATGATTAATGAGAGAGGAGTTACAGCATCAACTAACCACATCACTTGTGACTTGCTTAAAAAAGAAAAACACACACACACACACACACACAAAAATATGTCATGAACATCTTACTGTTCCTATTTGGTATTATAGTGTATCTCAGAGCCCATGTTTATAGACTGATTATTTTAAGTTGATCATATAAGAAGTTCATAAGAGAATGACTATAGAGTCATAAATTACATTTTCAAATATAAACTTTTTGTGGGGCAAGTGTTCAACAAAGAACCAAACCTTGGTTATTTATGGAAGTAGCTTTATTTATTTATTTTTGATTACTAAAGTAATCCAGACTTCTGATTAAACATGAAGGATTATGTAGATGCATTTAACTCTTTTTCCACGAAAATTACTGTAAAGGTATCAGAGGTATGAACCCACAAGGAAAAAAAAGAAAAAAAAGTAAAAGCAAACAAGAAATAGCAACAATATTTTGAAAGTAGAACATAGATGCATGAGTGATAACTGACTTAACAGACCAAAGAAAGGTGAAAGGTAAGACTAGATCTAATCAACTGGGAATCTGGATCAAATAATGCTACTCTAAGACATTCAAAGTCTGCAATCTTTTACTTCACATATATAATTTTTCAGAAAACTACTGAGGATGTACTCTCATATAGTCTACTAAAATGAGAGAATAAACAAAATAGTAGAAAGATAAGGTTTCCAGAAAATAGGGTTACCCAGGGTAAAGCAGTGTAGCTAGCCTAGGGAAATGAAGGAAGACAATCTGAAAGAGTATCTTTAAGAGATAGTTGAGAGGAGAATTAAGCTGGTGAAACACCTTGTGTGTTTAAACATGTTGAGAGAATTCTGTGGGATGGCCTGGGGTTTGAATTAGAGATAGCATTTATAAAATTAAACCAACAAAGGACACAAGGCAGTTATTACCTCCAGTGAAAACAAAAACTTATTTAAGAAAGAAAATATAGCAATGAACAGTATTTACATGGTTATAATAATATAAACATGAAGGTTTACTTATACAAAAAGAATGGTATAACTTTATGAACAAGAGAAGATGGAAAATCTTGTAAATGGGTGTGTCTTTTGTTTGAAATATTCTAAGGGATTGTTGTTTGTACATAGCACCAATCAAAAAAAATTCTATAAATACAGAGGAAGTTACAAGAAATGGGTCAAAAATGAATATGGTGAAACAAAGAATTCAAATTTAGCCTAAAAGAGGCCAGAATTAGAGTGAGAGGAGATACAGTGTTGCCTGATTTTCTAATTTTTCAAAAGAAGATATATCCCTAGATTTTTATGTGAAATATCATGATTTTAAAATAATGGATCAAAAAATTTAAAAAATGTATAGATCAGATAAAACAGAACAGCTTTAGTATAAAAAGAGCCAGTTTGCTAACTCTAAAACATGTGTAAACTATTGATTTTTGTCTAGTAATTCCAACCTCATTGAATTATCTTATTTTTTGCAACCATTTTCCAATTGATGTCCTTCATGGTATAAAATCAGATAGACAGTAACTGATAATTTTTCCTCCTTTCCAGTTTCTCTTTTTTATTATCAATCGCTTGTCTTATTGAATTGGCTCAAACTTCTAAAAGAACATTAATCAATAGATCTTTAAGAGAGAACTTAAAAATTTCCTGGAGGCAGTATTTTCCATCATTTTGGTATAAATTTCTATTTTATTGTATTGGCAACAGAGAATTTCATTTTATTTATACATTTTTTCAAAAATTTTGAGGCTTTTTGGTTGAGTCAGTTTTAGAAATGTTCCGTGGGCACTTGAAAATAAGGCATATTTCATCTTTTTATAGTGTTGTATATCAACTAGTGACAGACCAAAGTGCAAGATGCAATAGTTGTTAAGCCACTATTTGACCAAAACTATGATCCTTAAAAAATAAAATAACAAAGTAAACATTAGTCTAATTCTTAAGATTGCACTTTCAAATTTAAAGAGCCAATAAAACCCCAAAAGAGGGGCTTCCCTGGTGGCACAGTGGTTAAGAATCTGCCTGCCAATGCAGGGGACACGGGTTTGAGCCCTGCTCCGGGAAGATCCCAAGTGCCGCGGAGCAAATAAGCCAGTGTGCCACAACTACTGAGCCTGCGCTCTAGAGCCCACGAGCCACAACTACTGAGCCTGCATGCCACAACTACTGAAACCCATGCACCTAAATCCCGTGCTCCACAAGAGAAGCCACCGCAATGAGAAGCCCGTGCACTGCGACGAAGACCCAACGCTGCCAAAAATAATAAAGTTAAAAAATTTTTTAAAATACCCAAAAGGGGCTCCAAAGAAAAACATTTCTTTCCTTAAAAAAATTAACATTGTTTTCTATCTGAAATGATTTTCCCTCTGATGAAAGATCAAACTGTAGATCTCTATGTAGAGTTGCCAGTTCATAATGAAAAGCACTAGAAATTTAGAATTAGGGCTCATATAACTCAGTTTTCAGGCCCATAGAATATAAATTTTTAGTATAATACTAGAATATTCCAATCACATCAAAAGCCAATGTGGCTGTGGCCTTGTTCTTGACAAGTAATTCAGTGGTAGATTAATTGCCAAGTTTGCATCAGAAAGCAATGTGATCTTGAAATACGGCGTGAGTTTTCTGCTGCTCCCTTGGGTTGTTGATTCTGCTAGTGTGCATTTGGGATGCAGAGGTGGAGGAATTCATAGCTTTGGGTGAGTTTAGGAAGCTTGATAGTGATTATAATTAACACAAGGAGAGACTAAATATTAAAGATCAAATAGATACATAGGCTAGAAAAAAATCAGGGGAAGTGAACAATGGGTTGTATGCCCAGAAAAAAACAGACTTTATTCATGACACTTCAGGCCAAAATCCAGTTTACTCACATATTGTTTGGGGGACTCCTGAGAAAGAAAGACCTTTCCCCTAGACCTGCATCCTAGTCACAACGTACTTTATTTTCTCAGCGATCAGAGCAGGTGAGGGAAATACATCATCTTGCCTTTAGATCGGGGTTAGAAGAAAGAACTAGAAGGGCTATAGGAAAGTGCTATAGGAAACAGCTACAAAAGTTTGAATTATCTGCACTTTACCCTTTTTACACATAGCTAATATTTGGATCTCTCTGAAAGAAAAAAATGTTGAGAGAATGTAAAGTGCTGTCTTTAGAAACTAAAGATAATGAAAATACAAAATTAAAAAAAAATACAAAATTTAACCTGATTTTATAATATAATCCCATGATGTGAATTCTAGGTATACTGCTACAGACTCCTAGAGGTATTTGAGAAACACTGCAAGTCACAACATCATTTGCAATATTTAAGTCCTCTCACAGAGGTGAAATAGTTTGGAAACTCCAAATGACCAAGTATATTAGTTTCTATTAGCTTCGTGAGGCTATTGTAATAAATTACCACAAACTTGACAGCTTGAAACAACAGGAATTTATTCCCTCATGATTCCAGAGACCAGGGGTTGGAAACCAGTATCACTGGGCCTAAATCAAAGTGCTGGCAGGACCATGTTCATTCCAGAGGCTCTAGGGGAGAATCACTGTCTCTTCCAGCTTCTGGTGGGTGCCAGCGTTCCTCGGCTCTTTTAGCATCTTGAGGCCACCTGTCTTCCTTGGCTAATGTCCCCTTTCTCCATCTTCAAGGTCACAACATAGCATCTTCAAATCTCTCTTTCTGATGAGGTCGCATTTTCTTTTCTATCTTTGTGTGTCAAATCTCTCTCTGCCTCTCTATTTTAGGGGTTTATGTTATGGCATCTTGGGCCCACCCAGATGATCCAGGATAATCTCATCATCTCAAAATTCTTAATTTAGTCATGTCTGTAAATATCCTTTGTCTTTATTAGGAACATTTACAGGTGCTAGAATTAGGACCTGATATCTTTGAGGGTGCCATTGTTTGAAAAGCCTACCACAGTCCACTGTCAGGCCCCTAATGATTCACATTTATCCCACAAGCCAAATACATTCACTTCAGCCCAACATCCCCACAGTCTCAATCCACTGCAGCATCAAATCATGTCCCAAATCTCACTTATATATCATCAGCTTAAAAGTCCTAAATCTCACCATCTAAATCAGGTATGAATGAGACTGAGTATGATTCACCCTGGGATAAAATTCTCCATTTCTGGACCTGCCAAACAAGGAAACATGTTGTCTTCCTCTAAAATACAGTGATGGGACAGGCATAGGGTACCAGTTACAAGTGTTTCCATTCCAAAAGGAAGAAAATGGAAGGAAAAAAGGAGTCACCAGTCCCAAGCAATTTTGGAATCCAGCAGGGCAAGTTTCATTAGGTTTCAAGACCTGGTAATAAGCCTTTGTGTCTCAAGGCTCCAGCTTCTGTGTTTGAGGTTCCAGCCTCTGGGGTAAATTTTCTTTTTCTTGAAGAGTGGCACAATATTTGCAGCTGCGTAGTTTATCACTCTATGATGCTAGGTTCAAATTTTTAAAGTCTTCCTTGAGCAACAAGAGAGGCAGCTGCTCTCAAAAGCTATATCAGCAGTGTCTTTCTTCAGCAATGCTTTGCAAAGTAAGTTTTTATTTATTTATTTATATTTATTTATTTTGGCTGTGTTGGGTCTTCGTTGCTGCGTGCGGGCTTTCTCTAGTTGCAGCAAGTGGGGGCTACTCTTCACTTTGGTGCGCAGCCTTCTCATTGCAGTGGCTTCTCTTGTTGCGGAGCACGGGCTCTAGACTCACGGACTTCAGTAGTTGTGGCACATGGGCTCAATAGTTGTGGCTTGTGGGCTCTAGAGTGAAGGCTCAGTAGTTGTGGCACATGGGCTTTGTTGCTCTGTGGCATGTGGGATCTTCCCGGACCAGGGCTGGAACCTGTGTCCCCTGCGTTGGCAGGTAGATTCTTACCACTGAGCCATCAGGGAAGTCCACAAAGTAAGTTTGAATATGAGGATTTGGTTAAGATCACTGTGTAGAAGACTTGCCTGCTCAATAAACCACTTGTTGAAATGTCACCCAGCAGTTTAAAAAGGGGTTAAGAATTCAGGCTGGAGAGACAAGGCAGATTGAATTGGGGTCTTGTCTTTACCATTTACCAACGATTTATCATTTTTTCTTTTCTTTTTAAGCTTCAGATTCATTTGTAAAAGGGAAAATCTCATAACTAGCTTATAGGATTATTGTAAAGACTGAATTAAATGGGAAAGGTGTTTGGCATATAGAAAGTGCTCAATAAAATAGTCCTAAGATTCATCAGTGTGCTAATCTGAAGATCTGTCAGCACATTCCAGTGACACGCTGGGCTCCACAATGTTATAAAAGATACTGCGTGGGGCTTCCCTGGTGGCGCAGTGGTTGAGAGTCCGCCTGCCGATGGAGGGGATGCGGGTTCATGCCCCGGTCCGGGAAGATCCCACATGCCGCGGAGCAGCTGGGCCCGTGAGCCATGGCCGCTGAGCCTGCGCGTCCGGAGCCTGTGCTCCGCAACGGGAGAGGCCACAGCAGTGAGAGGCCCGCGTACCGCAACGCAACAAAACAAAACTAAACAAACAAACAAAGATACTGCGTGGTTTGAAGAGTTCTTTACAGCCTAGAAAATATCTACATTCATAAGAATAATTCTCATATCTTTATAATATTTAAAGAGCTGTCACAAACACTGTCTCCTTAAATACAACCTTTTATTAAGGTATAAAGTTT
This sequence comes from Mesoplodon bidens, assembly GCF_964165515.1. Lineage (NCBI taxonomy): Eukaryota > Metazoa > Chordata > Mammalia > Artiodactyla > Ziphiidae > Mesoplodon > Mesoplodon bidens. Next base: position 29,566,577 of record NC_138177.1, on the reverse strand, counting down.
CATACTAATTTTGCATTTGAGAAGGAAATGGTGGCTTAAAAAGGGTTAATGATCTTCCTATGTTTGCATATGTGTTAATGGTTTATCAGAAGAAGAAGAAGAAAACAGGAGTAGGCTTAGCCAGACAGCATTCCTAAGGTTGGAGTCACTGAGGGAGTTGGGGGCACAAGGCAGCCCGCACACCCGATGATATGCTTGTCAGACAACACAGGAAGTGATTTAACGTCAGCTTACAAGCATGTCTGCTGATGGAGTCCTTAATATAAATGCATAGAAGTAAAAAGTCATTGAAGAACTTCAAATCAGTGTGTCCTATTCTTGGTTCCTCTAGTAGCTATCTCATGAATTATGCGTTTTTGGCAAGACCAAAGTCAGCACCTGAAATCTTAAAATCTGTGGTCTGAATCACTAAGAGGATGTTCCAGAACCTCAACAAAAGAATGGAAAGAGCCGTTGCTTTTTAAATGAATAACTCATGTAATTCCATTACATAAACCTAACCAGTATTTGACCATGTATTTTATCCCCAAGTGGCTCACTTATTAATGATTTATTGGAGTTGAGCTCTGTACACAGAGACTAACCAGCCCACTATCTTATTTACTTTTGAAGTAAGTAAGGGACTTACTTTCCAACCTGCTTCTGATGTTGTGCTTCATAGAGTGAGTGTAACTGCCATGACAGCTTGTTTGGAAGGCTGTGTTCAAGCAATGTGCTCTCACACTTCCCATTTCACTCCCCAGTCTACTGCAGTGGCGTCCCACTCACCGAGAATTTCCACAGGCCCCCGATGTCTTCGCCCTTCTCAAAGCAGGTGGGCTCCAGCCCCTCTTCCAGGCAGCTCCTGATGGATGCCAAACCACTGATGCCAGCTCCAATGATGGCCACTTTCTTCACCATGGTTGCCTGTGCAAAGGCCCAGGGAACATTTCCAGCAACAGTAATGCTGAAGACTCATTTTTGGATTTTTTTTGGTATCACTTTTTGGCTTAATAAGAAACTTTGTTTTTGCACCAAGAAAAGCAATATTAAAAGAAAATAGATCAGAACTTTTTTTTAGTCATCTAACTATACTTTGCATTTCTCTTTAATTTCTAAAGAGAATATTTTTTCCTCCCAGAAGAAACACTTTGTTTTCAGTCAACTCTCCAAACTTAAGAGGCTCGTGATCTGGCAAAATATTTGTCTTCTTTGCCTTTGGCCTTTTGTCATTTACTCTGTCCTAGAGACAGTAAATGGGAGAAAGAGGAGATTCACCACTAAAACACATATACACACACTTATACCCACAAACATTTATGTATGTATGAAGGAAGAAACAAATATATATGTGTATGTATATAAATGCATATACATACACACATATAAATACATACACATATTTATTTCTTCTCTCTACTTTAACATAAGCCTTGAGGAATAAGGTCTGGTTATATCTGTGTTTTGGTATGCCAGGAAGTCACCCTCTTTTCTCCCCTAATAACGTTCTTTACCTTCTCAATTAAAAAGAAAAGTCAAGTCTTTTTATCTAAAAACAACTTCTTCCCACTAGCTGCTACCCTCAACCTCCATTCTCTTCTAAAAAAAATTATGTTTCCTAATCTGTTCCTATTCCTGACAATATCTTTAGACCTGACTCTTACTTTTCTCTGTTTTGTTCTTTTTAGACAAAATCACATAGATATGCAGAGAAGTAGATTTGGATGACAAAAATCATAATCCTTAATTCTCAGAAAATAAAAAAGATCTACTTGAATTACATGTCATTCTCATTTTGGCCATATTTGGTATATATATAGCATGCGCCATCTCCATTTACCAATCCCACTCTCCTCCCTCTCACATCATTACAGTATCATCCTTTTTTTCTTTTTCTACCTTTTCTTTATCTTCTGTTCTTCTGAAGGTTTAAGCCTTGTCCAAGATAATTGGGCAGTTTGAAAGAAAAAATGCTTCCCTGAACCAACACTCTAGGGGGGATTATTGCAAAATGGGAGGAGCTGCTCTTAAAGAGGAACTCATTTCCCAGTCCTCCAGCAAGTGGGGACACCATCAGCTCCCTGCCAAGGGTGGGGCTCTGCTCTAGTCTCTTGGCTGCCCAATCCCTGCTTTCCCTTTAGTCCTAGTAAACCCAATCTACTGCTTACACTCTTGGACTCTTGGCCTGGGACTCAGGCATTTGTCCCAGATAGATGACTCTGCAGTTTTCAGCTCCATTTTATGATGTGTTATTCAGAATTTACTTTATTTTTCTCATTTCTAATTCTTCTCTGAGTATCTCATAGTAGCCCCCCAATACTGTTGAAAACTAGCTGTTTAAATGAGATATCCCAGCAGTGAAGATGGGTTTTCTCTCTTTCCTCTTATCCTCTCTTTGGACCTTTGTGGTCAAAGGCCTAGATTTCTCAAATTTGTTTTTCTCTGATTCTGGTCAGTGTGTAGTCATGAAAAAGATCAAATTCCATAAATTGAATTGATTAGCACCAGGTAAAATTATGTTGGTGATGAGACTAAATAAACTGCACTTAACTCCCAGTGATGAAGTATATTGAAGTTTCTAAAAATTGTTTCCCTACCAACCATATTCCTCTATCACTTGAAATGATGATACCTCAATTATTTGACTCAGTGAGTCCCCTCATTAAGCAGGTAATACTTAACATAAACTGGCATATATTTAATTCTGGAGGAATTGCCTTTTTATGTTTCTTGGAGGTGGTGATGCTCATCTATAAAGTAAATGTGGTAAAGTGGAGAGTCAGAGACACTTCAACTCTTAGTTCAGTCACTTAGAGCTGTGTGGTCTTGGGCAAGTCATTGAACCTCTCCAATTCTTGTTTTCTTCATTAATAAAATGAGGATACTATCTATCTTGCTCAATTGTTAAAAGGCTTAGAGGATATATATATATATATATATGTATATACATGTATTTATATCTATACACTTATATGCATATGTAAACCTGGCATGTAGTTAGCAATTACCAAATGGTAAAGGTATGTTGTAGGTAAAAAAAATTGTTTTTTTTTTAATCACAGGCTCACTAACTTTTCTAAGCTGCAATTTGGATCACATGTTTTTATCTCCTCTCATTTTACATAGAGCTCTTTTTAGTTTTTAATGCTACTCAAACTATAATGATTATGGATACCTTCCTTAGGAAGCAGTACCATTCCTATAGCTTTATTCATATAAGGATGAGCAGGACACACCCAATTCTAGCTTGACCTCTAATGCTATTGTCTCTCTCCACAAAGTAAAAAAGGCTACTCTTCCCAATTCTTCCCTTTGCAGGAGTATATTTCATCTGTAACAGACCCATTTATTAGCCCCAGTCCCTCTCCTGGACACCTCTGCCTAGTTTTTACTTGCTGCATCTTTCTGCAAAACCCTCTTTCATCTTCAGAATCCCAAATGCCCAGGACCTGGCTGGGGGAGTGGCCACTACCTGCTTCATTGACTCTCTTTTCCACACTCTTTTACATGGTTTCCTTCATGTTCTCTGGAGTAGGGCTGGGTGAGAGAGAACATTAGGAAGAACGATTTAGCTTAGAGCATGTGACACCCCAAGGAGGCATCCCTTGTTGGTCATAAGATTACTCTTAATTCCTGGCCACATTCCCTACACACTGTATTCGACTATTCTTCTCCCAGATCCTGTAGTTTCAAGGTTCTAGGAGGTAGTTTAAAAGTGGGTGCATCAGTGAGAGGAATGACAACTGATTTCGTGAAGGAATGTTGGGACTAAGCACCTCGACCCTACTAGCTCACTCTCTTCTCTATTCCTCATCTTGTACAATCCCCATAACTGCATACAAAGATGCCTATACAAGCTTGTAAAGAGTTGCTCATTTTGTACATACCCAGGGGGATTCGGTGCCTCCTTTCTTCACATGAGCTCTAGAGCTGAGGTTGACAAACTTTTTCTGCAAAGGGCCAAATAGCAGATATTTTGCCTTTGTGGTCCATACAGTCTCTGTTGCAACTATTCCACACCATGCTGTAGTGTGAAAACAGCCATAGAAAATTGATGGGCATGGGTGTAATCCCATAACACTTATCTATAGACACTGAAATGTGAATTTTGTATAATTTTCATGTGTTATGAAATATTCTTCTTCTTTTGATTTTCTTCCAACCATTTCAAAATGTAAAACAATTCTTGGCTTGCAAGTTGTGCAAAACAAACGAGACCAGATTTGGTTACAGCTCTACCCCGGCTTTAGAGAAACAACATTGTTGAAGTGAACCGTTGTTCAGGGTGTTACCGGTCTTCTGTGAGGTCATCTTACTAAAAAGCTTCAAAGTGTGAGGATGTTGTTGTGTTTTTAAGAAATTTCCTAGGGAAGAGAATTCCTAAGTGGATATGCCTCTCGTGAATTCAATGTACCTATGTTGATGTATTCCTCTGTAGAAGGTGTTCTCACACTCCTGCCTGCCTCCTAAATGAGAAGAAGCAGAATTACGCTTCAATTAGTGGAGGTATGGCTGGGAACTTTACCTATTCTCTGGGACTATAATTAAGTTATCAGTTCCATCTATTTACTTATCTGCTTATATGCAGAGATCATGAATCCCAACAGGCTGCGACAACAGCCAAGAATGATGTAAAATGAAAGTTTAAAAAGTCCAACAAAATAAAGACAAATCCAAGTCAAACGTGTCCTTAATTAACATGTTCCACTGTTTACACATTCCCTTCAAGATTAGTTGAATCCCAGAAAACTCTTTGAATCCTACTTTATAAGAGATCTCTGATTTCTAACACAGCAGCTCTCCCACCAAAGCCACTGAGCACACACGGACTGCATAGGAATGCTTCCACACAGACACTCCTTCAAGACTGGGACAGGTAACTGTTTCACCTAATTCGTAGAGACAGAGAATGTTAAACAAAATGAGAAGTCAGAAGAACATGTTTCAAGGGAAAGAATAAGAAAAAAACCCTAAAAGAAAACTTATTGCAACAGAGATAAATAATTTATTAGATAAAGAGTTCAAAGCATTAGTAATAAGAATGCTAATTGAACTTGGGAAAAGAAGAGATGAACACAGTGAGAATTTTAACAAGGAACTAGAAAATATAGGAAGGAAAAAGAGCTAAAGAATACAATTACTGAAATGAAAAATACACTAGAAGGAATTAATAACAGACTAAGTGGTACAGAAGAACATGTAAGGGATCTGGAAGATAGAATAACAAAAAACACACAATCAGACCAGCAAAAAGAAAAAAAAATTAAAAATGAGGATAGTTTATGGGACCTCTAAGACATCAAGCTTACTAACACTTGCATAATAGGGGTACTAGAAGGAGAAGAGAGAGAAAGGAGGAGAAAATATAGTTGATGAAATTATGGCTGAAAATTTACCCACACTGAAGAAGGAGACAGATTTTCAGGTACATGAATCACAAAGAGTCTCAAACAAAATGAACTCGAAGAGACCAACACCAAGACATATCAAAATTAAAATGGCAAAAGATACATAGAGAATTTTAAAGGGTGCAAGAGAAAAACAAAGGACCACATACAAGTGAACCCTAATAAGACTATCAGCTGACTCTTCTGCAGAAACTTTGCAGCCAGAAGGGAGTGGCATGATATATTTAAAGTGCTGAAAGGGAAAAACCTACAACTTAGGATACTCTACCCAGCAAGGTTATAATTCAATATTGAAGGAAAGGTACATAGTACAGTAGTATCAGCTGGTAGCATTGGGAGTGAAAGTAATAATAGTACAGCTATAATTAGAATGGATCAAACAAATAGTGGTGTTTGATACTGAGATATGGCTGGTGGTTTTATATTGATAATTCTAGTAATAAAACTGATTGCACCTAAAATTGATGGGACTCCTACTAAAGGTAATGAAAAGTTAGTCAAATCTATAGAAGGTCCATTGTGAGCTAAATTACTGGTTCAGGGCAGTCATACTGTTCATCCTGTTCCAACATCTGCTTCAGTTATAGATGAGGCAAGAGCAAGTAAGAGTGATGATGGGAGAGGACTTGCCTGGTGGCACAGTGGATAAGACTCCGTGCTCCCACCTAAGTGTCCATTGTTTGGTTGAGCCTTCCTCAGTATCCTAACTGTAATTGATACTATAGCAATAATGAATATATCTAGATTAATTGATGATGAAATTTGATATAAAACGGACATGAGTGCAAGTTTTTGTCATGTTGATAAGATTAAGCTTCATATTAATGGAATGAATACCTTGTGTAACTTCTGGTACTCAAAAATGGAATGGGGAAAGTCAAAGTTTTATATTAAGGGCCACTGTAATAATAGAAGATGCTGTTGGATTAAAAATTTTAGTAGTTGTTCGTTGACTAGAATGTATTATTTTAATAATGATAGCTATTATGAGAAGTATAGAAGTAGTGGCTTGTGTTAGGAAATATTTAGTGGATACGTCATGGATTTAATGTTACTAATTATAATTTTTGAGTAGGATTGGTATTATATTTATCTTGAAGCCAATTCAGATTATTAATCAATGTGAGCTTAATATAATATTATGGTATCTGTAGTAATGGTAAATGAAATAATAATAAAGATAAGAGGATTGATTAGTATGGGAAAGATACAAACCAACATTTTGGGGGTATTGGCTCGAAGATTTATTTAGCTGATTTTACTATAGAGTGTGATGTAATATGGTAACACAGAGATTTTTGAATTCTTAGGACTAGGTTCAGTTCCTAAAAGTCTAGAAATAAGAGGGTTTAAGCCTGTATTATTTACTCTATCAAAGTAACTTTTTTATCAGGCATATTTCTTTGTGGTGGAATACTTGCTATATAACGGTATTTGACATATGCCATGTGCATGAGGCTAGTGTTAGTAAACATTTCTTCATAAGAGATGCATAAGCTGGTCATATCTGAACTATGGGTAAGATTCCTGAGTTCATAAAAATAAAATAGAAGGGTTTTGATAATGAAGATAATTGTATAATTTTCTGGTATATAGGGATTGCAGAATGTTCCTCAGAAAACAGTTTTTGGTAAAATTTTTATTATGATAATGTTGGCATATTCTGCTGGAAAAGATAGGGAAAGGGGCCTGCTGCGTATTCGACGTTAAAACCGGAGACAAATTCTGATTCTCCCTCTGTTAATAAGAAAGGGGCTTGGTTGGTTTCTGCTAGGGTAGAAATAAATCATATTATGGCTGGTGGTCACGATGGAAAAATTAGTCATAAGTATTACTGAGTAATAATTGGGTTGACTGTGTAAATGATCCATTTATAAGTAGTACAGTTAATTGAATAATTGCTAGTGCAACAACTTCATATGACATCGTTTGTGATATGGCTCAGAGTGTACCAATTAAGGGCTATTTTGAACTTGAAGCTCATCCTGATCAGAGAATAAATAGCTAAACTTGATACAGATAATAAGAATAATACACCTAAATTTGTCGAATAGTGGATATGGTATGCATAGTGAAATTCATATTGATGATGTTAATGGTCATAAAATTTCTTTGACTCATAACTATTTTCTGTCTTTCCCATTTTTTAAAATTGAAGTATAGTTGATGCACAATATTATGTTACTTTCAGGTGTACAACATAATGATTTGACAATCAGATACATTATGAAACAATCACCACAGTAAGTCTAGTAACCATCTGTCACCATACAAAATTATTACAATATTATTGACTATATTCCTTATGATGTACATTACATCCCCATGACGTTTTTACAGCTGAAAATTTGTACCTCTTTTTTTGCTATGTAGCTGTTTTTATTTATAAACACGTTTCATATCACCTTTACAAATTTAAAAATGGCAAAAACTCCTCCATAATCAACATTATATGAATTCATTTACACACCTGCTGATCCCTAGCCATTTAAAAATGTATAAGAGCTAATTTTAGTGACCAGTTTTATAACAAAAATATCCAAATATTCTTTTTTAATTTATTAAATTTAAAAGTTGCCATGGTCTTAAAATTAACGAAATATCTGTAAATTACAAATTCATTCAAAATTTATATTTATACTCTTAATTTGTGAAAATAATAACTTAAATGACTCATAAAGCTGACATAAAAATTTAGAAAGTTTATATCAAGAGGAGATTAACCTTAGTCTTTCACAACCTAAAATACTGTATTAGTTTTAGTTTTATACAATTAAGTAAGTGAAAAGACAAACAATAGGGAAAGTTTGTACCTCTTAATCCCCTTCACTATTTCACCCAACCCCCCATGCCCCTCCCCTCTGGCAAGCACCAGCTTGCTCTCTGTACTGTAAGTCTGTTTCTGCTTTGTTTTGCTTGTTTTGTTTTTTAGATTCCCCATATAAGTGAAATACAGTATTCTCTGAATTATTTCACTTTAGCATAATACCCTATAGGTCCATTTATTTTGTAGCAAATGGCAGTTGTTTACTGTAAATAATGCTACAATGAACATAGGGCTGTATATATCTTTTTAAATTAGTGTTTTTGTTTTCTTCCAGTAAATAGCCAGAAGTGGACTTGCTGGATCATATGGTAGTTCTATTTTAATGTTTTGAGGAACCTACATACTGTTTTTAATAGTGGCTGCACCAATGGAATTCCCACCAACAGTGTACGAGTGTTTCCTTTTCTTTACATCATTGCCAACACTGGTTATTGTCTTTTTGATGACAGCCATTCTGACATGTGTGAGGTTATATCTTTGATAAATAATTTGAAAACATTGACAGTGGGTTGAAGCAGACCATGAAGACCAACAATATTTGGTCCTCTATGAAGTTATATATAACCCAATGCTTTTTGTTTGATTAATAAAAGAATGCAATGGCAAGTAAAATAGAAACAATTAAAAGAAGATTAATTCTGAACATACTGTTAAGAAGAGGAATTAAACCTCTAGTTATAAAGATTTAAGTTTTATGCTATTACTGGACTCTTCCACTTTAACAAGCTCTGTTCTTGGTCAGGGTTCATAGAAATTACTTAGATTATATCATTTATTATGTTGAAGGCACTTTTGTCAAGTTGGCCTTATTTCTCTTTTCATACTGGAAGAAATATTAAATAGATAGAAACTGACCTGGATCACTCCAGTCTGAACTAAGATCATGTTGGATACTAATCTTTTGAGCAAAAGAACCATTAATAGGGGTTACACCTTTGGGATGTCCTAATCCAACATTGAGGTCATAAATCCTACTGTCAATATGAACTCTTGAACAGAATTGCAGTTATCTCCAGAGTAACTTGTTCTGTTGATCAGTTTTTGGATCAATAAGGGACAAAATGTATTTTGACTAGTTTGGTCCAAATTTAAACCACTCTGAAATTATTTTTATACTCTGTGGTCACCCCAAACAAAATTATTAATCCATTTAAATTTTTATTATTCCTCAGTTCGGTTACAATGTTTGTATTTAGATGATTAATTAATTAAAGCTCCATAGGTTCTTCTTATCTTATTTTGTTATTCCTTAGTTTTTACAGGAAGGTCAATTTCACTGATTGAAAGTAAGAGACAGTAAAACCCTTGTGTGGCCTTTCATACAAGTCTTTAGAGAACAAATGATTGTGTTACCTTTGCATGGTCAGGATACTGCAGCGTTAAACATATTTCATTGGGCAGGAAATGCCTGTAATACTAGAAATGCTAGAGGTAGTGTTTTTGGTCAACAGACAGGGTTTATGTTAGCAGAGTTCCTTTCATGTTTAAAAATCTTCTTAGGCACATGTACTGTTATTAACAGTTTTCTTCTATTAGTTGATTAATTCAGTATTGAGTCAATTTTTATTACTGATATTAAAATTGTTGCGTTTGAATGCTTTCTTAACTGAAGACTGCTTTTAAGCCAACTATGGATTTATTAATACTCTCTAAGGAAGGTTATTTCTTATGTCTAAAGAGCTGTACCTTTTTGGATAACATTTAACTTTACATAGGACCTTTTTTTTTTTTTTTAGGTAAATTTAAAGTTGAACTGGAATTCTATTGTGGATAGCCAGCTATCACCAGGCTCAGTAGGCTTTTCATTTGTACTAATATATCTTCTCACTATTTTGCCACGTAGTTGAGTGTGTCCTTTAAACTGCCTGCTAAGTAGCTCATGTGATTTTGGGGTATTTGACTTAAGTCTTCCTTCTGAGATTGTTCTATTTAATTCATTATGCAAAGGGTAAAGGGGTAAACTTTACTCTTTAATACTTTAAATGCTTATCTCATCATTTTCTTATAGTACTTTAGAGCACCCATTAAGATTTCTATTGCCTATACTTCTATTTGTAAAAAAATGTTTTCTTTAATTTAAATACAATTGTTAAGTTTAGTTAAGTTTGGAGTAGCTTTAGTTCAAAGTGGTCATTTGAAGATGCAATCTCCTGGGTGTAAACTATATGCTTGACTTAAGCTGCACATTGATTTGTCCAAGCACACTTTCCAGTATGTTATCTTGTACATTGACTTGTCTCATGTGTTAGATAATTATAAATATGAAATTAATATTTGAGGAGGGTGACGGATGGTGTGTGCATACTTCATGGCTATGATTCATTTAAGCTCTCTATTAATTTACTACTAACTCCTCCTTTAGTCTTTGGCTTCATAAAGGCTTTCATATAATTTTTAATGTTCTGAAAGTAGAAAAAGTAGCCCATTTCTTTTCACCCATCAGCTACACCTTGACCTCGTGTTTTTATGCTGATAGTTGTGCTTACTGTAATTCACTGAGGATGGTGGTATGTAGGCTGTATCAGCAAGGAGTGGTGAGGCCTTTCTGGGTTTATCACTTATAGAACAGGCTCCTCTAGAGGAATGTAAAAGGCACTGTGAAGTCCTTTGAGTTTTAGGCTATTGCTAGTAGTACTGTGGCAAGAAGTTTGTTATATTAATTAATTGAGTTTAGGTCTAAGCATAATGGGGTATCTAATCCTAGCTTGAATCTTAGCTATTGTGTAACCAGAAATATTAAAGTCACTTTTGCAGGTTTTTTTTTTTTTTTTTTTTTGCGGTACGCGGGCCTCTCACTGCTGTGGCCTCTTCCATTGCGGAGCACAGGCTCCGGACGCGCAGGCCCAGCAGCCATGGCTCACGGACCCAGCCGCTCCGCCGCATGTGGGATCCTCCCAGACCGGGGCACGAACCCGTGTCCCCTGCATCGGCAGGCGGACTCTCAACCACTGCGCCACCAGGGAAGCCCCAGTAGGTTGTTTTAATTTTAGTTGGAGCTTTTTAATTAAAACTTAACTAGCATTAAATTATCTTAAACATGCTTTATGACAAATTTTTTAAAATTTGGGTTAATTGCATGACTGTGGTAGTGAGCACGAAATTTACAAACCCTGACATTAAGTTAATATAACAGTCAAACTTTCCGTTATAGCTTAATTTTGATTACAGACGTCTCCCGTGGGGGCGTGGTTAGGCAAGGCGTTATGAACTGTTTATTATTGTGCTTGATTCCTGCTCCTTTTAATTTTTACTGATCTAGAGAGCATTCTCAAGGGGATGCAGGTACTTGCATGTGTAATTTTATTAAAAATTAATAGAAAGACTAGGGCCAGTCCTGTGTGTTAATGAAGTTTTATAAACTCATCTAGGCATTTTTCGGTGCCTTGTTTTAATTGTTAAGCTACATTAACTAAATCAGATCTATAGAAATTCCTTTCCATAAAAATCTTGAAATTTTAAATGCTATGTCAGTATTGGGAGGGGTCGTGTTAAACCTATTAGAGAATAAAAAAAATTCTAGCCCATTAAATTTAACTTCTGGAAATATTTTAGCATTTTAAAATTTCATTTAATTAGGAGTTAGGCTAGAATATGTTTGGTTGAGATTATAACTGGAGAAAATATGCTATAAATTATGGAATAATTAACATTATTTAGGCTTTGTATGAGTTGTTATAGAGTCTTGTTTTGGGGGTTTGACAAGATAAACTTATACAGGTGCCCTTATTCAGAAATAGAGCATTCCTATGAAATCTTTCATAAGCCAATGGCTTAAAGGGAAGAAGCAATTACCTTGCTAATGGATGCACAAAATAAATAGAGATGAAGCACACATGCTCACAGACACAGTTCAGAGCTATGGTGGCTTGATGCTGAGATGCTGAGTATAGTTCCCAGGGAAGGAGCTTGCCAGTGCCACTCTCCCTGCTTGGTGTACGTGCTGCCTCTCTAAGGGCTCCTGCAAAACAAACACTGAACGCTATTTTCACTTTCTGTCTTTTCTCATAAAAGTGAAAATCTTCTTTGTATTTCTTTTGGTTAGTGACAACAGGTACTTTTGTAGGTCTTTCGTAAAGGCAAAGTGGCATAAAACAAACTTTCGAGAAGCAGGGTGGATACCTGTACAATATGTACAGCTAAAGGTTAAGAGGGCTTGCTAAGATAATTTTGTTTGATGATAATATGTGTGCAAGTTTATAATTACATTTTTATATCCTACAAGAATTGACTAATTCACCCCTTATGGTTATGATGTTGGTAATTAACATTCAATTTAAGCTCAGCTACAAATTGCTTGATTGTGTTAAGGCCTTTGATGGTCATAGCTGAGTCACAGCGTCCCCCCAAATTGAAAAAGATACCAAATGCATGACACCACAGTTACATGGGAGCCTGGGATGATTAGTCATTAGTCCATCGAGATGTCTTATCTAAGGGAATGGATGGACAATTTTAAGTGGAATGATCCTGAAGTAAGAACCATATGCCAGCTATAGTTTCCCATTAGAACCTTCACATATTTTGGACCTGGAGCTAGAAGAGGGGTATAACCCAAATGACTTATTGGTTTCTCAGAGCTTGGTAATTAAGGAAAGATAATGGCTATGAGAAACGTGGTGATAAGGATTGATATAATCTGTAATAGATTTTGATTTGGGAGAAAAATGTGAATGGATATATACCAAGTTGTATACATATTTTACCTGGGGGGTAATTATACGTGAATGGATGAAAGAGCTAAGACTAAGTAAATGAATGAATGAATATATAAATAAATAAAATTAAAAAAAATAGAGCTGAACTAAAATTTTTGATCAGGAAAATAATAAAACCAAAATGTTCTAGAACTTAGGTAATAAAAGATTACATTTCATCTGGGAGCTAACAAATAGGTAAAAATTAGAACAGGAGTCCGTGACAAAGTTTGGCTGTGATTTGCAGAGATTTTTGACCCTTGGATGCACTGTTGAGAAACATAGGCTTGAAAGTTGGATCTAACCACAGGCACTGAGTCGTTCCTCTACCTGGTATTCTTTTACAAAAGGGCAAGGTTGCTGTTACTCACACTGTTAATATTACCCCAGGAGCAGGAAAATCAAAGGGTTGTTATGAAAGAAACTAAATAAAAAAGAGCTTATCTTGCATCTCTGAGTTTCCATCAGTCGCACAAGTTACAAATAACTGTAAGTCACCAGGAAAGTGGCAGCAATTACCACCAGCCTTCCATCTAGAGCAGGAGCCTTGAGGAATAAGTATCATCACTTTTATGACTCATTAGAGGGAGATTCCTTGTCTTGGTGGCTTTGATAAATTTTGGGGGGGTTGGGAGAATAAGAGAGCCTTTCGACCCTGTTCCATTTCCCAGATTCTCTCAGCTGGAACTGGGTTGATGTACAAGGGCCAAAAAGATTTCCCAGGCTTGTTTCGGATCCATGAGGAACAAGGACATGAGTTTGAGGTTCACACCAGAAAAGCTGGCCATTTCACTCATAGAGTCCATATACTGTACTTGAGAGAAATACACCAGCTAGGAACATACCTAAAGGCAAATAGGAAGAAAACAGGAACCTTATTAACTGATGTTACCTTGATACTCATGTCTGCATTTTAAAACAATAATTTTCAAAATTTACTTTCCACTTAGAATGATAGAATTTTAGAATTTGAAAAGACATTAAGGATTAAAATCTGAATGGCCTCAGTATGACACTTTGGGCAGGGCAATTCTTCAATGTGTGGGACTATCTTAGTGATTGCAGTGTATTTAGCTTGCCTGGTACTCAATCAATAAATGCCAGTGGGGCTTCCCTGGTGGCGCAGTGGTTGAGAGTCCGCCTGCCGATGCAGGGGACACGGGTTCGTGCCCCGGTCCGGGAAGATCCCACATGCCGCGGAGCGGCTGGGCCCGTGAGCCATGGCTGCTGAGCCTGCGCGTCCGGAGCCTGTGCTTCGCAACGGGAGAGACCACAACAATGAGAGGCCCACATACCGCAAAAAAAACAAAACAAACAAACAAAAAAAAACAAAAAAAAATAAATGCCAGTGATACATCTCTGGCATTAGGAAAACAAAAAACCTGTCCCCATACATTTCCAGGTGATCCTATGTAGAAGTACCGCTACCACTGAGAATCACCTATAGATCAACCCACTTATTTTATTTTGAGACAAAAAATGTGAAAGATGTTAATTGATTTATTCAGATCTTAGCTGACTAGTTCAACAAATGTTTCATAATTCTTACCACATGTCAGGAACTGAGCTAGATGCTGATGATATAAAGATTTATAAGACAGAGTGCAGAGCCTAGCAGAGGAGGCAGACACATAAATAGTTAACTTCACTATTATACACACACACATGCACACACAGCACACACATACACACACACGGCAAACACATACACACACATACACACACATGCACACACATACACACACATTGCCAGTGTGCTGAGTTGGATGACATTAAATAGGCAAAATAGCAAATAGATAAGGTTCATGGATCTGGTTGGAATTTATAACCATGGAGAATGCACATGATATCTTTCATTTGTATCTTAAACTATACTCATATGTACTTTTCATTCATTAATCTAGTAAATGAGTGCCTACTGTGAGCCCAGTAATGTTCTAAGCATTAGAGATACATTCCCTCATGTAGTTTACATCTGAGTGAGCTCCTTTGTTGCAACTTTTCCAGTTCTATTCCTAAATGACTGACAACAGTGGTACATCTGTAAAATTTAGGATATTATCAGTAAGTTTTAAAATAAGTATTCTTTCATTTCACTGTCTCTTTCAACCCCAGAATATCATTAAGAGGAGGAGACCAGTCACTTACTGGTCCATAAGTAATACAGAAGCAATTAGGAAGAAGTTATAATAAAAAGTTTTGAAATTGCTTTAGAAAGTATAAGTTTATGAAAATGTTACATATAATAAGGAAAATGGTATAGTTATGATTACTGTGGATTTTATCTATAGATTAATTAAATTGGTCTGAAGATTAGCTCCACTTGTTTATATGAAACTTTGTGAACTAGTTTTGTTGGCTTGACTTCTGAAGGTGCTGGGGGATCAAATGTTCTTTGATCTCTCATCAGAGAACAAAACCCTTTTAAGAACATGAACCCCTTTAAAGCACTAAACTTAGCATTTTCTGGTGTGATAAAAGTTAAAGTTAATCAACTATGTCTCAATTGAAAAACATTTTTAAAAGTTAAAGTTGTTGTATGATCCCTGTTTTATAGTAAAGTGATTTTTTCTTTCTTTCCAAGGAATTACTTAGTCTCAAAGACACACCCATTTATTTTGACATCTGAATTATCACTGTGCCCATTATCTACTGTTGAAATAAAATTCAGAGAGCTTTGCTTGATGTTAATACTTTATCGTGTGAGAAGCAAACTTTTCTTGAACAGGGAGACTTCAAACTCAACAGTGGTATGAAGCTCAGAGGAAGGATGTTACAGGATGACTTATAAAGTGAAGACGAGGAAGGTGTTTAATCTTTACAATGATGATGGTGATGATGATGATGATGATGATTACAATAGGGGTTTCTAGGTGGCAGGGGATTGGTTAAAAGTGATTATCTTATACTATTTTAGGAAGATGACAGTTTCGCTTATTATTATCAGGCATTTACTATGATGTCTTAGTTATTACTACCATTGAATAATAATATTTCATTTATAAAAATAGATTGCATATTATTACACATGTCAGAATTGGTCTCAGAAGCATAATATTAGATAAGCATGAAATGAATAAATAAGGATTAGACAACATTTATGCATAATCTCCATAATGAAACTTGAGGTTACCAAACAACAATCTTGTTGGTCTTTTTAGTATGCATTAAATCAATAAATTATTCCAAACACTCATATATGAGCAGAAAGTCTGTTTAGAAATCTACCTAACACCAAGGTTGACAACGTCTTCAGTCCTATGCTTGTGGTTAATATTATGGGGTTCAAGACTTGGACAGGGAATAGGGCAGGAGAGAAAATGAAGACAAAGAGGGAAGAATCCAAGGAGAATGATTTAGAGTCAGACAGACCTGTTTTGAAACTCAGCTCCAGCATATATAAACTCACCTGAATGACCTTAAGAAAGTGATTTCATTTCTTTTATATATTTCTTAATCAGCAAAATATGGAATATAACGACTGTAAAAGGTGGCCACAGGGACAAATAAGCTGATATATATGGAACATAAGCATAAGCTTCTTGTCAGAGAGTATTTTTGCACACATACACATTTAGCAGCAAAACATGATCTTCCTGGAAGAAAGCACAGCTGGGGAGAAAAATATAGGCACAAAAGTATACTTTTCTGTTTAAGAGAACCTTTCTTAGGTTAAGGCAGTGCACCTTGTAGCTCTTAGTAGAAGTAAGCAAACAGCTCTAGAAATCAAGTGATAAATCACTGTAAGTCATCTTTATTGAGTCACTTAAGCCAAAGCTAAACCTAATCTGTTTTGCCCTGAAACATGCATTAGAGCAATTGTTCTTAAACAGCAGTGAACATCAAGATAACTTGAATGGATTACAAATCAAAATAAAACAGATTACCATGATTAGGTTTCATTTCTGATCACTAGATCAAAAATGAAGGGTGAAGCCCAGGAATTAATCACTTTCCCAATAGTGACTGACCTCACCCACTAGCCCTGAAAGAAAAAAAACCCAAAACCTTTCCCGGATGTGAGAACTGCTGAGTTTAAGGATCAGGGAAACTCTAATATATAAACTTGACCAGACCGCACTAGATTTGGTTCCCTTGTTCACACAGGCTAGGAGTTATGGCTTCCTTGGCCAGTATCTTAGTAAGGAGTACTGCACATTCATATCATCATTCTGCTTCACGTCTTTTAGGGTGATGCTACTCATATTTATGCTTAACTTAGCTACAGGGAGAGTCATCTGGTTCCTATTCCAGAGTGTGGCTTTGAGATACTCTTAAATTTTTGTGTGACTTACATAAAGTCTAGAATTTAAAAAATTGCTTTTTCTACCTATTGGATATTTGACCTTGGCCAAATTACTTAGTATTTCCGAGCTTCAATTTTCTCTTTCATAAAATGAGGATATTAATAGTAGCAGCTAGATAGGAACGTATTATAATAGTAAATTCCTACATTAAATGACTATTTTCAATTACAATCAGTACTTTGAAGTCTCAAATAGGTAAAACTCAAGGAAGCGGCATTAGTTATGTAATGCTGATTAACAAAATTTGTTTGCCAATTAGAGATGCTTTAAGTTATAAAACTATCCAGTACAGAGCCTGCCATAAAGCAGGTTCTCAGAAGTCCCATTTCTCTCTATGACTCCCTTTCCCTAACTCATGACAACTTTTTATGTTCTGCCTTGCTTGTTATTTTGCACTGAGTTATTATTATCTCTTGTATTATTTAATTTCCTATTTGTCTTGTCTTTTAAATTACCCTTTAAACTCTTTGGAGGAAGGGAATACATACTACACTCATGGTGATATCCCCAGTGCCTAGCACAGGACCTTGAAACAGAAAGTGCTCAATAAAAGTGTCAATTGATGTGGGATAAAAATAGTAAAAAAGAATAAAGGAAAGACAGGAGTTTGTGGTAAGCAGAGTTAAGTGTGTCAGATACAGAGTAGCCTAACACTAGGGATGTTTAATTTCTCCCAACAGCTAGGCTTTGGCTTCTGCAAAGTCCCATCATAATTACACAAACTTTATGTAACCACCTAATTTAAATACGTATTTGAAAAGCATTTAAATAGTGCAAATATTTTCAAAAGATACATATTTGAAGCTAAAATTATGATAAATAATTTTAAATTAAATATAGCTAACATTACTAAATATGGCTAAATATGATAGATTGGACCTGGGGCATGTAGACAGGCAGATACACCTATGCTTGATATACCCCCAGCAATTGTGTGGCATGAAAGTATTGTATAAGTTGAGTTTAATCAAATGTCTTATTTCAAAGAAGAGGAAGAACATGACTCAGATAAAATTTGTTTATGAAGCTGGATTATAAAAGTAGGTAAGGGGACTTTCCTGGTGGCGCAGTGGTTGCGAGTCCGCCTGCCGATGCAGGGGACAAGGGTTCGTGTCCCGGTCCAGGAGGATCCCACATGCCGTGGAGCGGCTAGGCCCGTGAGCCATGGCCGCTGAGCCTGCGTGTCCGGATCCTGTGCTCCGCAGTGGGAGAGGCCACAACAGTGAGAGGCCCATGTACCTCAAAAAAAAAAAAAAAAAAGTGAAGTTAGTCAGAAAGAGAAAGACAAATACCGTATGCTAACACATATATACGGAATTTAAAAAAAAAATGTCATGAAGAACCTAGGGGCAAAACGGGAATGAAGACGCAGACCTACTTGAGAATGGACTTGAGGATATGGGGAGGGGGAAGGGTGGGCTGTGACAAGGCGAAAGAGAGGCATGGACGTGTATACACTACCAAACGTAAGGTAGATAGATAGTGGGAAGCAGCCGCAGAGCACAGGGAGATCAGCTCGGTGCTTTGTGACCGCCTGGAGGGGTGGGATGGGGAGGGTGGGAGGGAGGGAGATGCATGAGGGAAGGGATGTGGGAACAGATGTATATGTATGACTGATTCACTTTGTTATAAAGCAGAAACTAATTAAAAAAATAAATAAATAAACTTAAAAAAAAAAAAAAAAAAAAAAAGTAGGTAGACTCACTGCTAAGAATTTTAATTTCTGAAACATTCTTTCATTTTTAGTCAGATTACCAGAACAGAGGAAAGTTGAAAAATGAAAAATGTCTTTGAAAGAAAAAAATATCATTTATTCAGTTACATCGATGGTACCATTCTCATCTCCATTTGAAGAAAAAAAAATCATCTCTTCCATTGAAGTGCCTTTGTGTCAGTGCAAATCAGGGTGGTAGGAGATCCTTCTAGGACTATACAAATATAGAAAAGACCAACAGGGATAGTGCCAACAAAACCTTCCCATAGATAGGGAGTATGGTGAAAGGCCGTCAACAGGAAGGTAATTGAACAAGGAGGATCAAGGCTTGCTGGATTTCAAAGGCAGGAACTGGATGAAGAGTTCAGACATGAAATTCAGACTGTCATGGATGCAGTTGGTGAGAATGAACAGCCCTAACTGAGGGTATGGGGGTGTATAAATGGGGTCCTGAGGAGTGGAATAACTGTTTGTCAGCTGTATATAGCAGGCAAATAGTATAATTGCACATAGGAGAGGATTTAGACTAGATGACACTTCACCTGAGAAGGAATCACCAGTGGCAAAGATGACAGCATCAGTGTTTTCCGAATTTGTGCCACTTTCAAAGGTGTTACTGTTTCTGTGAAGGCCTTTGTATTTGACTTTGTGATAACACGGCCTGAGAGAATAGCACTGGGATGATTATTACTACTACGGGAAATTTCTGGGCAGCTTGTTTGTTGAAATTAAAGAGAAGGTGTCTGGGCTTCCAGATGTATTGGCTCTTCATTCAGGTGTAAATTGTGCCTTACTCATCTAGTCAGTAGGTACAACTCTTTTACACACTGTTTAAAACATATGTTCTCCTTCATGAAAAGATTAAGCCACAACTCCAAAAGAGGGCAGGCATTTGGGTGATTTTTCCTGTCGTCTTCTGAGTGGGTCACATAGACACAATTGCCTGTGCTGTTGTGTCAGATTATAGGCATTGGTGGCAGCCAGTGGCATTGTGGTAATGGTGAGGCAGCGCCAGAATTGAAGTTATAAGGAAGTAGAAGAGTTGCACTTCAGCCTAGCCCAGGAAGTGAGAGTGAGAGATGCAGTCCCAGTAACATTTGGGGTAAAGAACTGAGCCTGCTGGGTTTAGCCCCTTGAACTCTCTCTTTCAGAGCCGTTCTGCCTGCAGGAAGGTCACCCTCTCTGTTCCTCCATGTAGAAGAACCCTGGACTAAATGCCAAGTCTCTAGTGCTTTTATTGCTGTAAATGAAACTAATATAATTTCACTGTAAATGGAAGAGTCCTTAATCAAGTATATTATGATTTATTATTTTTTTTTATTAATAAATTCTTCCTTGTCTTCCCTTAAGTTGAATATATGTCAGTAGGCCACCGTGCTTGGCACATGTGTGGAAATCCCTCATGACTTGTCTATTAGGCATGTAACTAGGATAATATTCTGAAATGATGACCTATAATGGTTTCCTAGAAGTCATCATCTCCTTAGAGGTGATAATAGAGATTTATGAATGGCAGCCCTCTGGCTCTGTCCCTGGTATCACTCTCGTGTAGGAAGTAATAAAATGTCAGATAGTTTGTGTTAATTTATGGGAAACAAGAGCTGGGAAAAGTGAAAGAGTCTGATAAGTATACATACGACTTGGTTGGTACTGTTTCTACTTTCTGACATTCTCTGGTTCTAGGATCTTTAGTTCTAACCCATTTCTGGCTGCTGTATATATGCTGAAGGTTGAGTTGCAGGTACTTAATATACTTCTGTCCTCCATTAGAGCTGCTCTAGGAGACTAAGGATAGCAAAATAGTTTTTCTTCAACACATAATTGTTGATTTTCTAGCTTTCAAGAAAAGGTGATAGACTATCCAGATATCCTATTGGATGTTTAGAGTCTCAGACAATGCCTCTTTATCAGTTAACAGTCTGACAGGTAAAGGCATCACCACAATTAAAAATAATAATTATAATAAAGTTCAGATTGGAAACATGAATTTAGTAGATTGAACCTTGGAAATAGGAGTTAAAAGATTTAACTCTCTTCACCAGCTATCTACCTCATCATGCACAACTCATTTAGATTCTCTAGACTTCAGATTCCTCATTCATTAGAATGTATCTCATGCTGTTAGTGTAACAGTAAAATGAGATATTACGCATAAGGCCTTTGAAAATAGAAAGGCACTAGGGACAGTGCAGTGGTATTAACATGAGGAATCTGTGTATGGAGTTTGGGGATCTCTCCTTGACCAGGTGTGGAAGGACAATCAGAAATATTACTTCTGAGTTTTTTTTTTTTTTAAGGCTCTCCTTACAGGGATGTAGCCTTAAAAATAAGCACAGAATGTGTACATATTGAAGGGAAATTAATAGATGGAAAGAAGTTTTAGAATAAAAAACAAAGTCAGTAAAAAATGTGGTGGATATTGAAATTGACTTTAGAAAAGACTGCCAGATTTTTCATATGTTAGTGATATGTAGATCTGCAGTGATGCATGGTGAATGTTTGGAAAAGAATCATTTTTCTTGGTTGAGAAGATAAATTTTGCACTACAAAAATATGTGATTGATAAAATATCATATATGCAATCTAAAAACTCCTCCAAGTTTGCAGCTAAGCTTCTTTTCAGATTTTTTTTTCATTTCTAACATAATAATTGAGTTAAATTATTTCATGTTTATATCTTTAAGCTGATGGCTATACTGGAGATAAAAAGTGATTTATGTGTGATCACCTCTAAGAAAACTGAGTACAAGGAGCTATTAAATATTAGAATGGAAGTTTCTGTTTTTTTTTTTTTTAATAAGTTTAAGAAAAGCAAAGGGTGGAGAAAGAGCTGAAAAGGAAGGAGAGGCCTGGAGGGATGGGCCAGGGACACCTGGAATCCTCATCCAACTGCTACACAATTGATACCTGGTCTAATAGGCTTAGATGTTGGACCTAGAAGTAGTTCCAGGGCCCAGTAGGTACCTGTTTCAAGTGCATATCATACACATATACAACCATTGCTCAACTTCCTAAGTGTTGGTTTTCAAATTTGACTTGTAACTTTTATAAGACCTTCTGATAGCCTCTTAAGAAAGAAGAAACTTACATATTTTAATCCTGATAGGATATGATTTTATATCAAAGCTCCTAAAACAGAATGAATGAAATACAAAACTGTGCATTAAAACATGAACACGATATTTTATTTTACTTTTATGCTTGACTGCAGATTAGAAATAATCTTGCTAACTCCTTTCTCCCTCTCTCCTACCACCTCTGCCATCCCCTCCCTCCAGTAGAAATAGAACGCATGAATTTTGGAATAAAATTGATTCCAAGTCAAGTAGATTGGTGGTTAAGAATGGGAATAGAAACAAATGTTCATGGATCAGGAGCATGGAGTTGAGTGGTTTCCTGGGTGATGGCTTCTATTTTTTCTTCAATGCAGAGATCAAAGTCATCTGTTGAGAATGAGTGGCAAGTGGTAGAAGAGTAGACTTCAGGAGAGTGCAAAATGTAGGAAATAGCTGTAAGGATTGCCTGGGGGCCCCGGGGTCTAGTTGGGGTGGAGGAGCATGAATTTCTAACAGAACATGACTTGTTCATGTGCAGTAGCACCATTTTGGATGTGCTTGTGTGATTTTTCTCCAGGAGCAATGTCAATCTGGGAGCAGAGAAGGGAGGTACAACAGATGAATTGATCCATGGTATGTGTTTCTTAGATGGGTTCAATGGAAGAGGGATGGTGGAATTGTGGCTTTTGTTAGCAGGGTGGCTGAAGTGAAAGACAAGAGTCCTACTAGACCATGCAAAGAAGAAAATGAAGATGTGAGAGTATGGGCTCGAGTCTGAATGTCCTACTAAAGTGAAAGACCAAGTGTAGTAGGAATGAAGGCTATGGGCTGAATTGTGTCCCCCCCAAATTCCTCTGTTGAAGTCCTAACTCCCAGTATCTCAGAATGTGATTTTATCTGGAGACAGGATCTTTAAAGAGGTAATTAAAGTTAAATGAGGTCGTTAAGACAGGCCCTAGTGCAATATGATAGGTGCCCTTATAAGAAGAGGAGACAGGACACAGAAACACACAAAAGAAAGACTATGTGAAGACACAGAGAGGAAGCAACTGTGATGGTTAATTAGTTAATTAATTAATTAATTAATTTTTGGCTGTGTTGGGTCTTTGTTGCTGTGTGTGGGCTTTCTCTAGTTGTGGTCAGCAGGGCCTACTCTTCGTTGCGGTGCGCGGGCTTCTCATTGCAGTGGCTTCTCTTGTTGCAGAGCACGGGCCCTAGGTGCACAGGCTTCAGTGGTTGTGGCACGTGGGCTCAGTAGTTGTGACGCATGGGCTTAGTTGCTCCGTGGCATGTGGGATCTTCCTGGACCAGAGCTCGAACCTGTGTCCCCTGCACTGGCAGGCAGATTCTTAACCGCTGTGCCACCAGGGGAGCCCCTGTGATGGTTAATTTTAGGTATCAACTTTTCTGGTCTAAGTTATGCACGGATAGCTGGTAAAGCATGATTTCTGGGGGTGTCTGTGAGAGTGTTTTTGAGAGATTACTATCGAATCAGTAGAGTGAGTAAAGAGGACCTGTCCTCACTAATGCCTGTGGGCATCATTCAATCCATTTAGGGCTAAATAGAACAAAAAGGTAGAGGAAGGGTGAATTTTCTCTCTCTCTTTTTGAGCTGAGACATCCATTTCCTCCTGCCCTCCAGCACTGGAGCTCCTGGTTCTCAGGCCTTTGGGCTCAGACCGAATTATCCCACCAGCTGTCTTGTTTCTTCAGCCTGCAGGCAGCAGACAGTGAGACTTCTCGGCCTTTACAATCACGTGAACCAATTCCTACAATAAATCTCCTGTTGTACAGATCTACATATATCCTATTGGCTCTGTTTCTCTGAAGAACCCTGACTAATCCAGTAGAGAGACGCCTTAGAATAAATCAAAACTTCCAGCACCTTCATCTGGGACTTGTAGCCTCCAGAAGTGTGAGAAAATAAGTTTCTGTTGTTTAAGCCACTCATTCTGCGGTACTTTGTTATGGCAGCTCTAACGAGCTAATACAGAAGGTGTCAGGGTTTTGGAAAGATAAGAGGTTGAGGTCCCAAAGCAGGATTGCTTGTGTTTATATGAGTGGTGGGGTAATTCCTGGTGATAACAGCATCCAGGGTGTTGCTGGGGGAATGGGGACTGAAGTCATAAGGAGGTGAAAGTCACTGGATGCAGAGAGAGCACAGCATACGGTATAAAGGTAAATAATTCAAAACCAGTATTATGAGGTAAGAAACTGAAAGTTAATTGATGGCAATTGAGGGATCAGTTTACAATGTGCTTTGTAAATATCTTTTATAACAAAAATGGTCATGAGCTAATAAATGTGAAAGTGCCTTTTTATTTCAAATCATAAAGTAAAATCTCTGACTCCTGGTATGCACCAGTATAGCATGAACTGATTTATTTGCCTTATAAAATACTCTCTTCCTTTGACTTCTCCTTCCCTTTAAATTGTTTGATAGGGCAACTAAATTAGATGGGTAGAGAGTTCCCAGGGACAGCACAGAGCCTGGCATGGAGCATGGTGTGTTTGTTGAACCGGTAGGTGACTCTGCAAGGAGAGTGCCCTCAAATTCTCCCTTCCAGTAGTATGCTTGCCACGTTATCTGGGCCACCTAAAGTAAACAACCTTAGCAATAACAGAAAGTTACCAACCCACGTAAGCGAAGCCTCCATCCTGAATTTCCACAGTCGCCCGATGCCACTGTATTTCTCAAGCAGGTAGGCTCAAATTCTTCATCCAGGCAACTCCAAGAAGAGTAGCTCTCTTAGCCATAATCTTCTGTCGTAGGGAAAAGGCAAATGAGCCCTGCTCTGATACGTCCAGTACTGAGATGTCCTTTTCTGGTTTTACACCCTAGGCACATGCAGAGTAGAAGAGGCTGCTGGAACAGCTCACTCTCATTCACATTTCTCCCCCTTCCCTACTTTCTTTTTTTTCCCTCCAATACTCCCCGTCAGCCAACATGGTCTTTTATTTATTTATTTATTTATTTATTTTGTTTACTGTCTATTTTCCTATTTTCTGCTACAATATAAACTTCATCAAGGTGAGGATTCCTTTTGTTTTTTTTTCGCTGCTGTATCTCCAGCACTTAGAACAGTGCTGGACATACAGTAAACACTCAATGGTAATGTGAGCTGAAAACCCTAAGAAAATATATTCCTTTGCACCCAACTCCGAGAGTCCATTTTGACCCATTCACCAGGAGGTTGATTTGGGAGCTAGTTTTTGGGTCTCTCTAGGGTCTGAGGCAGAGTTAAGCCAAGTGAGGCATTCTGAAGTTTTTAGAGGACTAATACTGTGCTTGCACTGGAGCCACAATGCTACTTGGAACTGTTTCATTTATGTAGCAAGTATGTTTCCCTACAGTGTGACCTGTGAGCACATCAGAGCATATGAGGGTCTGTAACAATTCACTCTTGAGTCTTAGTCTCCTCCAATGCAAAACCATGATAATAATACCTACATTACAATGATGCCCTAGGGATTAAATGAGGTTTATGTGGCATTACCCAGTACCCTACAAGCATTCAGAGTAGAACACAATTCTTGAGTCCCTACCATGTGCTGGACACCATATTAAGAGATGTACATGCATTGCTTCTAATCCTCACTATAGTCCTGCAAAATAGATGTTATCTCTTCCATTTTACAAACAAGCAGTATAGCTCAGAGCAGTTTAAATGACTTCACAAGTCACAGTGATTTTTAAAAAAATTTATTTACCTATAGTTGATTTACAGTGTTGTGTTAGTTTCAGGTGTACAGCTTCAGATTCTTTTCCCTTATAGGTTATTACAAGATACTGAATATAGCCCCATGTGCTATATAATAAATTCTTTTTGTTTATCTATTTTATATATACTGGTATGTATCTATTAGTCTCATACTCCTAATTTATCCCTCCCCTTCCTTTCCCCCTTTGGTAACCATAAGCTTGTTTTCTATGTCTGTGAGTGTGTTTCTGTTTCATAAATAAGTTGATTTGTATTATTTTTTTAGATTCCACATATAAGTGATATAATATTGTCTTTCTCTGTTTGACTTACTTTACTTAGTATGATAATCTGTAGGTCCATCCATGTTGCTGTAGATGGCAATATTTCATTCTTTTTTTTTCACATTGTTAATGTTAAATCTCAGCACTTTGGGCACAGATATTTTACATTAACTAGGCTGGCCCTGTGGTATACTAAATATTACTAAACCACAGCTGGCTTAACATTTCAAATGGGTCACAAGCTATGCCAAAATATGCGTAATGAATCTGGAAATCTGTCTTCTTTTCAAATCTGATCATTTTAAGAATAGTGTTCCTTCATCCTCCCGGTAGAGCATGGCTGGATTTGACAAATTTTTCTCTATTGTCTGGTCACTGGTGTCAAGATTATGGAAAAATTATAGAATTTCTTAGAGAAGGAGCAGAGAATGAACCTTATTATTTTAGCAGAGACTTAGCATCATTTTGGTCACCTCGAACTGTGAACCATGAACAAAGGCTGGGAAGCTGTCAGGGCTGTTTTTTCTTTCTCAGTTTGTTTATGTTTGTCTTCCTCCAGGAGATTGTGAGAACCATGAAATCTAAACTGTGCCTCCCGTTTCTAGTGCAGTGGTTAGTGCTAGTAAACATATACTTAATTGAATAAAAATAGAACAAATAAATGATGATGAGGAGTCTTTTCAAGCTGTATTTAGTTAAATAGTTTAAATTTATGCTTCATATCTGACTTTAATGCTGGTAAGAACAGAGATTTTAGTCCCATCTTATGGATTCATATACCATATTTCTTTGGGGAGTGACACAGTGGTTTGTTTTCTCCCAATAGTTATAGAACTAATTCCCATATGTTCAGTGAATCTGTGCCAAGTGTTAGAAGAGCATGACAAGCTTAATAGTCATAGTAGCAAACACTTTTACTGCATTTACTATGCTCACGGTTCTGACCACTTTACCTTTGTTATATCATTCAACACACAAAACAACACTGTGAGGAAGGTACCATGATCATCTCCATGACAAATAAGGAAATCGAGGCACTAAAAACATAGTCAATCACCCAAAGAAATAATTAGCTGTGGAGCTAGGATTTGAACCCAAGCGATTTGGCTCCAGAGCCTAAGTGCTTATTCACAACTTTATAAACCCTCCTTAAATCAAAGAATTCACAGTAAATATGAACAATGATAATAACTATATAATGGGATAATATTTTGATATATTAACCAATTTTTTTGTTCTCAATATCCCCAGAACTTTATGATCTTTTCCCTCCTTCCAATAGCAACTACAACTTGGTGCCCTCAGGAAAGGCATGACAGAATAGAACACAATAAACAAAAGAATTAAATTGTGAGCTCCGGACATAAAAGATATGAAAGGACATAATTTTGTCTCATCCATCAGGCCAGGTGAGCTTGTCTTCTCAGTGGAGGAGAGAGAACTGGAACCTCTGGTTCTAGCCACCCCTCCCTTAAGTTCCCTCCCTGGGAGAGAGGGAGAAATGCAGATCTGTGACAGAGAACCTGAGCCTCGCACCCATAGACCCAGGAAAGTACATGGAAGCTGGTAAGACCCCAGACCTTCCCTGGCCCAACATGGAATGGGAACAGTAGGGCATATAGGGCAAAACGCCTTAGGCAGCCCTACTTAATTTCTCACAGTGGTGGTTAACAGCAGGAACTGATTCTTTATCATATGTCAAAGAGGCATGAGTGGCAGAGACAGCTGAGTGTCATGAGATCTTGGCATGGGAATGAACAGGGCGCAGTGGTGACCTAATGGATTGATGGGGTTCAGGGCAGGCCACCCCCAAATATATCACTTTGGCACATTGATTATTGTGAATTGAAGCTACTTGAGAAACAGCTGGTGCAGAAAGGACATTCTGACCCTCCTCTCTGTCCCCCTGAAAGCAGAAAATAAATCTCTCATGTAAAAGTTACCCTTCCTGCATTAGGAGGTAGAGAGACCTCCTTTGGCCAGAGACAGGGAATTCAGGGCTGTGAAGTTATGTATCTCTGCTTAGTTTCTTCAATAATTAGTACCCAAGCCTAAGTTTCTTTGTCTTGTCAGTTCTTCACAGATGTATTGTTTCTTTGTCTAAAACTTATTAAAGCTGCCTGCTTTGATCATTCCTTTGAGTTTCACATTTCTATAAACTCCTGTACATATGAAATTAAAAATTTATTTTCTCCTCTTAATTTGTCTCATGTCAATTTAATTATTAGACCGGTCAAAAAAACCTAGAAGGATAGAGGAAGCAGTTTTTCCTCCCCAACAGGAGGAATGACTGAACACCTAACAGACATGAGGCAGTCTCAGAGATGTCATTGTGGTGATGCTGGCTGAGGACCAGCTGCATCACTCTTCTGTGCCCCCTGCCCAAGCACCTGATGGCTTGGTGCCACATGAGCCCCTAAAGATCCAACCCACAGGATGAAGCTGGAGTAGCAACCTGAATTAACTGAGAAGACGTTTCTGTTACCAGGCAGAAAAGGGGGGGCTTGTGATAAAAATTAAGTTGTTATAGAAAAAAATGCAGGTAACATATTAAACTAAATGTCTTGCATATTAGAATTTGTGCTTGTGAATATTCTTCAGTACAGTAAGTATCATTTACTGTTGGATGTATGCTAAGAACTGTGCCAAGTACTTTATAACAGTTTTTTCATTTAGTCCTCATAATGAATTTAGGACAAGGGTTCTATTTGTGTTCCCCCATTTCATATTTATGGGAATTGAGGCTTGTAATAGGCAAGTAACTTTCCCAAAATTACAACAACTAGGTCACAGGGTAAGGAGTCAATTTCTGTCTCACCAGATCCAAAGCATCTGCTCTTAAATATTATATCAGTTCCTCAGATTTATTTTCTTAGAGTTGAAATAGCAGAAATTTGGGACTGATCTTTATCACCTTGCTTCTCTTACCCTTATGTTCGATTTCAAGACCTATGGAGTCTACGTCTAAGATACACATTGACTCCATCCACTTCTTTCTGTTTTCTCTGATAGCACACAGCCCACGTTACTGTCAAAGCTGCCACATACAATGACCAGAGGGAAGCCTGCAGACCATGGAAAGCTGGTCTGCCTTGACAGAGTTTCACAATGTCTTAAAAGGGGGGAATTGCGCAAGGTACTTACACATTTCAAGCGCTGGAATTATCAAAGGGAGGTTTTAAGACAGAAGAAAGCAAGGTCTTGGTCAGAATTTGTGAACTTGGCAGGAGATGCTGGTCTTGGGAGAGCATGAGTCTATGCAGTTACTGCTAGAACAGCTAATCAGTGGTCTTCTCCTGGAGCATGTGGGTCGCAATGAGCTGGTAACTATTTGACCTTGATTTGTGGTACACATCCTAGTTGGGATGCTTTATCTATCTCATTAGTCACAGCATAGTTCACTACCTCCACTTCTTTCTTGGCCTTGTGCAACAGCCCTATTAGTCTCCCTGATTTCACACTTTCTCACCTCCGGTCCTGTCTTGACAAAGCAGCCAAAGCGATCTTTCTTAAAACCTCAGATTGGATGTCATTTCCCTGCCTAAAACTCTTCAATGGCTTCTCATTAAACTTGAAATAAAACACCAAATTCTTGGCACAGCCTTCACCCCTGTCAATAATTCCAGTATCATCCTGTGCTATTTCTCCTGCACACACTGTGCTCCATCAACCCTGGCCGTCTTTGTTTCTTTTTTTTTAAATTAATTTTTATTGGAGTGTAGTTGATTTATTTTGTTTCTTAAATGTGCCAACTCATTGCTACTTGCATCCCTTCACACATGTTTCAGCTGCCTGAGTGATCTCCAGTTCTTCCACTGCTACATTCCTTATAACCCCCATATCTCGGCTTAAAGAAACCTCTCAAATCCACCTTTTATAGTAGGTCCCTTTAGATCTCAGAGTGCAATGTATTTCCTTTCATAGCATATGTTAACAATTTATAATTGTATACTTGAAACCGTGCAACTCAGATTGGGACTTGAACCCAGCCAAAACCCAGATTGGGACTTGAACCCATGGTCTTTTAATTGAGATCACACACCTGGTCTCAGGACGTAATGAAGCTCAGGTTCTTGATGTTCTCGTTGCAGAAAGAATTCAGTGAGAGACAAAGTGATAGGTAAGAAGTAGATTTATTTAGAGAGAAACACACTCCACAGACAGAGTGTGGGCCATTTCAGAAGGTGAGAGGCACCAGGGTATAGGGTTTTCAGGGTATAGGGGTGGGTAATTTCACAGGCTAATGAGTGGGAGGAGTATTCCAGCTATTTTGGGGAAGGGGTGGGGACTTCCAGGAATTGGGCTGCTGTCCACTTTTTGACCTTTTATGGTCAGCCTTGGAACTGTCATGGTGACTGTCGGTGTGTCATTTAGCATGCTGATGTGTTACAATGAGTGTATACTGAGGCTCAATGTCTAGTGGAAGTCAAAATGTCCACCATCTTGGACCTGTTGGTTCTAACCAGTTTATGTCATCTCCTTGGGCTATGTCAGTCTGTGACCAGCTCTTAATTAGGAAAAGTAACAAACCTAAAGTTTATTTTTAAAAAAATCTTAAAAATGGATATATCCTATCTACAATGAATAAAGTTGTTGTGAAGATAAGAGACGTAAAATGTTTTTGATAATCAGGATCTTTGTATGAATAAGATACTGTAACCACAAAGTGTGATGACCTCATATGATAAGCCTCATAAGATTAGAAGCAACAGAGCTTATCAGTGAAGAGTTGGGTGGGTTAGAGTCAGGAAATCTGGGTTTGAACCCTTGAACTTCATGTACTAGTCGTGTGTCCTTGGGCAAATTAATCTGTCTTTGTGCTTTCATTCCTTTGTCTATAAAAAAGAGAACAAAAAAATTACTTACCTTCAGAGGTTGGGGATGAAATCATATAATACATATAAAGTGCTTGGCTCTTGGGAAGAGTTTACTCAAAGAGTTCAATAAAAGTTCGTTATGCTCAGCTTTAGATATAGAAACATAATTTGGGGAAGGGAGTGGGAAACCTATAGAACCTACAAAGACAAGTAGGTGTCTGTTACTTTGTAATCATGGCAAATTAAAAAAAATTGTGAAGAAATTTTAGAAGTCAATGTTAATGCTTTGAGAGAATAGTATTAAAAATATATTTCTTCATTTAGTAAAAACAAGTGTTTGAAATACCTGTAATATCCTCTGAATGTATGGATTCTGCTTATTTTAAACTTTTCTGAAGTAGTTAGGTAATATTTCATTGTTGGGGTTATTTTATGATTTTCAGTAAACACATCTGTAAAGTGTACAACACTTTATGAGCAAGGAATGACTTAATATACTCCCAAACTCCAAGATGTTATGTAACGATTTATGCAATTAATATTGCATGCATATTAGGCCTTATTGATTTATATCCTCAGTATCTTCATGAAGAACGCTGTGAATTACCAAACTCATTTATTGCAGTGGTTGTCATGTTCATTTTAGCCACTGTTGGCCCAGAAGACTCCTATTACTTGTGGGTTTTCCTCCATTCATCCCTTCTCTTCAATTAAAAAGTCATTTTTTTGGGGGGTTACACTTGGCCACAGTTACACTCCTTAATGGAATACTTTCCTCTGTAGCTGATAGTTTGTGAACATATTTGGGACATATTTCATATATGCTGGTGGTAAAAAGGGAGAATAAAAGGAATGGAGAAAGGCATTAACTGAAATCAAGCTGTAAAGAAATAGGACTCCAAAATAACAGCAATTAAATTCCCTGACATTGTGGGACAGCTTGGTGTTTCTGGCCTCATGAATATATTTCTAAGTGGTGATCCAGTTGCAATCAATATATTATTATAGAATTGCAGTTCCCATGTCCTCTGACAAAGGACCTCCAAGAAGAATATTTCCTACCATTCTCCTTTCTATAGATTCATAGTTCCACTAGATTTTCTGTCTATGTCATGGTGAAGTGGTGGAGGAAGAGGGCAGGAAGAGGTTTCCTTGAAAAGGAGTCAGCAGAGTCTAGTGAAACTAGAGCATTAAGAGCAAAAGCAAAACAAAAAAAAAAAACAGGATCAAAATACAACTTTACTCTTGTCAGTCCAGTGGAAGAATTTTGCCATTGTATATTGGGCCAGACCATGGGAAGCCACACTTGACTAAGGAGTGGGGGTAGCATGTCACTCAGAGGTCACAGAATTGGAGCTAAGAGCAGTAACTGGATGAGACCATTGTCTTCCTCAGGGAAGGGGTATGTTTTGGTTGAATAGAAGAGTTGTGTTATGTTTTACATCCTCCTCCAGAAAGGATCCTTTAGACTCATTTATTTGTAGACACAATTGAATGCTACCTCATTATGCTACTGCTTCTTGAGATACAGTGTTTGCATTTTAACAGAGTTGTTTTTATGGCAAAGGGTAAAGATTTAAAAGTGTAATTTCAGGCTTTAGGGACCTGGGAGTTCGGAGAGGGGCTGTATTAATTAGGTTGAAGACCAAATCACTGCAATAGAGAGATCTATAAATGCAAAGACTAAAATAGGTAGTAATTTATTCCCCTTTAATGTAAAAGTCCAACATGGGTAGGACCTGCTCTGAGAAGCCATCCAGATATCCAGGCTGTTAGGGGCTTTTCCATATGCCAAGGGGCATATTATATTATTATTTTCTGCAAGTT
This sequence comes from Mesoplodon bidens, assembly GCF_964165515.1. Classification (NCBI taxonomy): domain Eukaryota; kingdom Metazoa; phylum Chordata; class Mammalia; order Artiodactyla; family Ziphiidae; genus Mesoplodon; species Mesoplodon bidens. The sequence goes on along the minus strand of NC_138177.1, from coordinate 29,533,963 downwards.
TGAAGCTGAGTTCCACATCCACATTCAACCATCAGGAAGGAATAAGGCAGATTTCCTCCTTAAGGAAGTGATTAGGCTAAAGTCTTACACTTTGCTTCTGCTCACCTTCTATTGGTGAGAACTTTGGCCACCCAGAGACCAAAGGGGACTGGTCTTTGGTTGATTAGCCATGTGCCTATGCTGGATAATTAGCTGACACAGCTATGGAGGGCTTTCCTTTGCCTTGAATTATTTCCTGAGACCTGCCTTATATATTCCATCACCACTTGACTCCATATTCAGAAGTTATATTTTTTATTCTTTGAAAAAAATGAAGATATCTCAGTTGCTATGATAGTCATAGACATAATAGCTGAAAACTTCCCTAACCTGGGAAAAGAAATAGACATCCAAGTCCAGGAGGTGCAGAGAGCCCCATACAGGATTAACCCAAAGAGGAATACAACACGACACATTGTAATTAAAATGACAAAAATTAGAGAAGGAGAAAGAGCAGAGAGAACCAGGAGATGACGGAGGAGATTACTGTAGTAGGTTGAAAGTGAGGAAGAAATCCTTGGTCACCAACCTAAAGGACTTTGAAAAACATGTAAATATTACAGAATATCTGACCTTTTACAAAACCCTCAACATTTGTATAAGGTCCACTATACTTGTTGCTATGTCTGTTTCTTTGGGAGGGTGGGGGGTGGAGAAAGGTGAGAGGTTATGAATTGGTTTGGTTTGCTTTGTTTTGTAGAAATCTAGGTAGGTATATTAGTTTCCTATTGCTGCTTTAACAAATTACCACAAATTAATGCCTTAAAACAATACCAATTTAATATCTTATAGTTTTGGGTTCAGATGTCCAAAACTGGCTTTCACTGGGCTGAAACCAAGGTGTTGATAGGACTATGCTCATTCTGGGAGCACTAGGGGAGAATCCATTTCCTTGCTTTTTTCAGCTTCTAGGGTTGCATTCCTTGAATTCCTTGGCTCATGTTCCTCATCTCCCTCTTCAAAGCCAGCATCATTGCATCTTCAAAAATCTTTCCTCTCTAACTTCCACCTTCCTCTTATAAAGACCCTTCTGATTACATGGGGCCGGCCCAGATAATACAGTTTTCTCTCCCTGTCTCAAGATTCTTTATTTAATCATATCTGTAAATTTCCTTTTCCATGTAAGGTAACATACTTGTAGGTTCTGGGGATTAGCAATTGGATATCTTTGGGGATACCTGAAAGACATTGTGGATATCATTCAGACTACCACAGTAGGCATCCTGGTGTGGTAGGCTGAATAATAGTTCTAGTTTAGAAGGTGGAAAAGAAAATTTGCCCTGATTTTGAAAAGTTAGGTCTGGGACATCTGAGTGATAGGAAATAATATGGGTTAAGGGGTAAATTAAAATCATCCATTTTAAAATTATTTCTAATATTGAATATTAAGTAACACTCATAAATATCTGAAAATTTTTATTGAAGCATGAGGGCAATATGTCCTGTTAGCATTTTATTCATTTGGCAAGTATTCACTGAGCATATATTAGGTGCCAGGACTGTGAGTGCCAGAGTACTTAACCAGGTATAAGATACAAAGTTTGGTTTCAGGACACTTCAGTTTTGTGGGACAGAGAGAGAAGGACATTAGTACTGGCTTGGCCAAAAAGTTCATTTGGTTAGCGAACATGTTGCTCAATAAAGATGTTTGTGAAAATCAAAAATGTGCCTTTTATTTGTACTTAAAACCAAATAAGCTTTTTGGCCAATCCAATAATTTTACTACAGTGTGATAAATGCAATGATAGGTAAAACATAGGAACAACATCCAACTACTTGATCAAAGAAGACTGGAGGGGATGGAGCCAAGATGGCAGAGTAGGAGGATGTGGAGTTCACATCTTCTCACAACTAGGACACCTACCAGGCATTGGTGGGGGACCTCGGACACCTAAGGGGATAGGAGGAATCCCTGCATGACCAGGTAGGACATTGGAGGGAAGGGGGGGTGTGAAGAAAAGTGGTGGTGGGACAGGACCGGTACCCCTGAGGGGGGGCTGGAGGAAGGGGAGAGGTTCCCATGTTCAGAAGGGTCCACTCATGGTGAGGGGGTCAGCAGGGACAGAGAGGGATCTTCAGGGGATTGGAGGATTGGAGGGAAACGTGGCCAGCAACTCCCCTGCCTGCTTGGGCCCCAGCAAGCATGCTGGGGTCTCGGGCCTGAGCCCCCCCACTGCCAGGGCCTCTTCTGGCTGTGTGGGTCCCCAGCTCTGAACCCCACCTCAGCCAAGGCCTCCTCTGGCTGTGCACGTTTTGGCATCCTGAGTGCTGCCCCTGACAGGGCCTCCTGTGGCCACGTGGGTCCAGGTGGGCTGAGCACTGCCCCCCTCCAAGGCCTTCTCCAGCTGTGCCAGCCCAACATGCAAGCATGCCTGTGGAAGCCTGTGCCCCAGCTGGCCTGTGCAGGCACATGTGCTATGGACCAGCTCCAGGAACAGATGCTGGAGAGAGGATACATGCAGAGGTGGGGCTGAAACAGTGGGTCTAGAGACCTACCTGGAGGTCTTGGAGGCCTACTGGGGAGGTGGGGGTAAGCTGTAGCTCATCATGGAGGCAACAACACTGATAGAGGAGGCACCAGGAATTATTTATTTATTTATTTTTAAAATTTGTTTTTTATCTTTTATTTTTATTCTTAATTTTAAAAAATTAAAAAAAATTATTTCCTTTATTTTTTATATTTTATTTTTTTTCTGTTGTGGTTCTGTTTTGTTGTTGTTTCATTTTTATTGTTATTTTTTCTAATATGTTTTTTATTTTCCTGAAACATGTGTGAACTGCAAGTTGACACAATTCCAAAGCCACAACATCTGAGTCAACAGAGGAAATGGGGCTTTCATCTACCAGCAAGTACTTCCCTGTGGCTGAAGTGGTTTATGCTAGGGTGGGATGCAGGGGTGGGAGGAAGGTAAGGTGAGATGAGTGAAAGATGAGCCTGGAGCCTTAAGTCAAGCAAGATCACTGCAGTTCAACATTTATATATCAACTTTCTTATAAACCAGGACAAAGTGTTAAACTGGATCCTGACGGCCATGGGAACCATTAATTATGTTGACTCTCCAATTTTCATTTCAAAAAGTTTAAAACCATTGGCACAGCACAATCATCCCCTCAGGTCTCAGCTCTCCCTATTCTTTCCTTAACCACCTGTACCCACAACAAACTCTCCAGCTTCCTCCAACACTATTCTTGCCTCAGTGTCTCTACCTGGAATAGTTTGCCTGCTCTAAATCCTCTTCCCCTGCAAGCTCCATTTCTTCCTTTGTAAATACTGCCCTAGGCGGCATTCATCAGAGCAGGGTGTAAATAACCACACTGTGTGTCACTAGACTGTGGCCTTCCTGAGGATGGGAACCTTGTTTACATCATCCAGATATCCTCACTATCTAGCATAGTGTCTGGCACTTAGAAGATGTTCAGTAGGTATGTATTGATTACATCAAAAGCTCCAAGAGCTTCTCATCAAACACTTTGCTTATATGTTTTTTCAACCTTGTTAGTTGCTTTGATAAAGTAAGTCTTCTAATCACTGTCAGACAGAGAGAGGCAACACATTTCTATATTTGAGTAGAGAATCAAGAAGAGACAGTAAAGGCTTCTAGTGTCCTTCTGAAAAGCATCTACAAACAGACTCAAGTTATCAAGAGGGAAAGGAAAATCATTCCTCTTCGGAGGTGTGCTCCAAGGCAGTCGTGAACCTTGCATTCTTTACTGATACACCTTCGTTCTTTACCAATACGTCTTCATAATTATTGTCTATAATGGCTTCCTTTTCATTCTAGGTTTCTTAATCTCCATAGGACTGCCTGTCAGGTCCTTGGGAAGGTCATAATTATAAAGAGGCTTCAATTTTTTGATGTAGATTAAGTTAAACAGTCTTCGGAAGCTTCGTTTAATATTGGAGGAGGTCAAGCTATGAGCTATTTCCGTAAAAATTTTGTTTGTTATTTCTGCAAACTCCCTGATCACAGGATCTTCATCCCAAAGCACTCGGCCAATAGCTGTAACAGCAGAAAGGCCATTAATTCAAGGCATCACTCTCATAGTCTGAGAAGCTCTAACCCTAAGCAGCCTCACCACCTTTCACAAAAGCCCCCCTCCCCCAATTTTTGTTACTTTGACAAATAGCATCCAGGAAGTTTTTTATCCTCTATCCTCACCAGACCTCATTAAAAGAAAAAAGGAGATATTCACTAAGTGTTTACTGAATGCCTATTATGTGCTGAGCATTCTGGTAGACAGCATAAACATATATTCATGAAGAGGTTCAGTATTGCTCATAATAATGAAAAAAGTGGAATCAGTCTAAATGTTCAATATGAAAGTGCTTAAAAATTAGAGATATCATAAAGTGAAGTAGCACATACATATTAACATGATGATGTAGACCCATATTTCTTGGCATGAAAAGATGTTTCTGACACATGAGTAGTGAAAAAGTTATAAAACAGTTATGATAGTTTTAAAAATAAATATGTAATAGTTTATATTCTTTAAAAATATCTGCAATAAGATATATACCAAAATGCTAGTATCATTATATTCATAGGTTGAGCTTGTGGGAAGTTATTATTTTCTTTCTTAATAAAAAGAAATAGAGAAGGAAAAAAGGACAGATTTAGAGAAGAGAGAAAAAGGAGAAGGAACAGAAGGAGGAGGAAGAGAGAAAGAAGAAAAATATTCTGAGTGACATGGAGGGAGTGCTTAGTATTTAGCCGGCAGTCAATAAATATGAATGGATAAAAAAGGAAGGAAGATAATGATGTGTCAATGTAGATTCATCAACTGTGACAAAGGTACCACTCTGCTGGGGGATGTTGGTAATTGGGGGAGGCTCTGCATGTGTGGGGGCAGGAGGTATACAGGAAACCTCTGTATCTTCCACTCAATATTTCTATTAATCTAAAATTGCTCTAAAATATAAAGTCTATTACCAAAAAAGGGAAGGAAGGCAGCCACCTTATTTTCTGCGTCCCCTGTTTGTAATTCTGATCCTGAAGGGGAAATAGGCAGAGGCTAAGAGAGAGATGCTGAAGATCCAAACATTTTGAAAGAATAAACATTACCCTTCTTTAATTTCTTCTGGTGCAAGTGTACATTGCTCTCCACTAAAATGTAAATCCTCTGAGGGAAGGGACTTTGCTTTGTCTGCTACTCTATATCCTGCAGATAGGATAGTGCTGTCACATAGTAGATGCTGGAAAAATGTTTGTTGAATGGATTAATGAGTGACTGAACTCTTAACTCTCTGTAGTTCCTAAGGACTCTAGGATAATAGGTCTCAACTAATGAAAGGGACAGATGGAGAGATTGTGAAACGGAGAGAGAAAGAATAAAAAATAAAGAAGATGTCCCTTAACCCAGTCCTTCCACTGATTTCCCCTTAACTGCCTAGCTACCTCTACCACCCTCTTCCCATCCCTGGCATCACTATAGAGCTCAGATACAAATTGAATCACAAACAGTGAAGTTATTTAGGCCTATACATAAAGATTTCATTATAACTTCAACACTTACCCTCAAGCATGACTTCAATTTCATCTCTGTGCAGTAAATGGCCACCCAATTTTGCCAAGTACCCTATACACAAAGTAGAATTAAAGTTACCCCAAAATACGTTATGAAAATACATTATCTGATATTATCTGGCTACCTTCATTGCTTTCTTCAAAGCAAAGCATCTCTAGATTATCCTTGAATCATCTTTTAGTACTTTCAAATAATTATTAATAAAATTCTTTATTGAGATATACATGTCTTTATAAATGTGCAGAAATCATAATTGTACAGCTCAATAAATGACCACAGAGTGAATACATCTAGCTACCACCTAGGTCATTAAATAGAATATTACTATTATCCTAGGAGCCTCCCTCATGCCCTTTGCAGCCTCCTCCTTCACCTTTCAGAATACATTCTTTTGTTCAACGTTATATTGTGTGATTCATCCATGTTTTTAAATATAGCAATAGTTCATTCATTTCCATTGCTACATGACAGAGGTTGGCAAAGTTCTCTTGAAACACAGCCATGCTTATTGGCTCATTTGCTTATGGATTATCTACGGTTGCTTTCACCCTCCAACAGCAGGGTTGCATCATTGCGACAGAGACCATATGGTACTCAAAGCCTGAAATATTTACTATCTGGTTCTTTACAGAAAGAGTTTGCAGAATGCTTTTATATGATATTCCATCTTATTAATGCAGCACTTTTTAGCCATCCTGCTTATGATGGACAATGTGTTGTTTCCAATTTTGGGCTATTATGAATAATGATGTTATTGTGGGCATTCTTGTACATGAATTTTTGCATAGATTTGTGTGCATTGCTGTTTGGTATATATATGGCTAATGGATATGCTTATGTTCACCTTTAATCATTACTGCAGAACAGTTTCCAAGGTGGTTGTACCATTTTTCATTCTTACATTTCCATTGCTGTACATCCTCTCTAACACTTGAAATTGTTAGTCTTTTACCTTTCAGTCAGTCTCATGGGTTTGGTGGTATTATTTTTGTATATTTATTGGCCACTTGGATATTTCTTTAGTGAAATGTCTGTTCAAGTAAGTCACTTGCTTTTATATTGAGGTGTTTTTAAATTATTTATTCTTAGGCATTTTAAATTCTGGATACTAATCTCTTAGAATATTACACCCATTACAAATATCTTCTCCTACCCCAGGGCTAAACTTTTCCATTTGTATTGGGGTGTTTTTTTTTTGTTTTTGTTTTTTGATGAACAGAAGTCCCTAATTTTAATGTAATCCAATTTATGGTTAGTGAGTTTTGGGGTCCTGATAGGGAATCTTTGCTGTCTGAAGGTCATAAAGATATTCTTCCATATTTACTTCTGGAAACTTTATTGTTTTACCTTTTCACATTTTTGGATTGCAAGCCCATCTGGAATTATATGGCATAAAATAGGGGTTGAGATTACTTAACTATGAAATTAATCAAGTACCATTAAGAGAAAAAAAAAGTCCTTTCTCTAATGCTTTGCAGGGTCATTTATATCGTGAATTGTGCAGGGGTCAGTGTCTTGACTCCATTCTATCATTGTGCCACTTCCATACTACCTTAATGTAAAATGGGTCTTGATGTCCAGTAGTATAAGTTCTTCAACTTTGTGATTCTTCTTCAGATTATCTTGGCTATTCTCAAATCTTTAAATTTTCATGTAAAAATAAGAATCAGCTTCTCAATTTCACACACACACACACACACACACACACACACAAAACCTCTGGTGAAATTTTGTTTGGAGTTGTATTGAATATACTGAACAGTCTGGGGAGAGTTGACATTGTTACAATACTTAATTCTTTAATCCATAAACGTGATATATCACTCTATTTAAGTCTTCTTAAAAACTTCTCAACATTTTCTAGTTTTTTTGTGTATCAGTCTTGTACATCTTTCCTTAGTTTTATTTTGAGGTATTTGATGAATTTTGGTACAGTGCACTAGGCGTCAAAAAATTGATTTTCTAGTTGTTTATTGATAGTGTGTAGAAACCCAATTGATCTTTGTATATTGATATTATATATAGAAAACTTGCTGAATTTATTTAATTCCAATAGTTTTTCTGAATTCTTTCCAGTGTTCTAAATACTCAATTATTTATCTTCAAATTTTGGAAGTTCTATTTTCTTTTTTCCAGACTTATACATTTTATTTCTTGTTATTACCTTATTTTAGTTTTGGAAAATTTTTGGTCACTATCTCTTCAACTATTTATTTTGTCTCACTCTTTCCCCACTATCCTTATGGAATGCGTATGTTAGACCTTATAACCATATCTCATATTATTATACTCTTTTCATATTTTCCATTTTTAACTCTTTGAGCTTTGATCTTGAGGCTGAATATTTTATTCTGACATTTCTAATTCTCTTTATCTCTTTTCAGTTCTTTCTAGTCTGCTGCTAATTTTACCCATTGAGTTCTGCATTCCATCTCATTATTTAATCTTTTGAACATACTAATCATATTTATTTTAAAGTTCCTATCTGATACATTTCAGTAATTGCATATAATAGATTCTGTTTCTATTTTTTTTTCCTTGTAATTAAAAAAATCTAAACGTCTGGTTATTTTTTATTAAATCTTAGCTATTGTATATACAATTTTGTGTAGATACTTTTAGGCTCTGGGCAATTTATCTTCTCCCAGAGAGGATTTATTTTTGCTTTTTTGGCAGGCAGTTAGGCTAGAGGTATATCCCCTTAATCCAACCAGGGAGTTAGATATTCAAAGGTTCAGTAATTTTAAGGGCTGGCCTATTTTTAGTTTACTCTTACTCTTAGGGTAGAGACATCAGGGATCCCAGCTGAAAACTTGGGAGTATTTACCAGGGTTCCTCCTCATTGTCAGTCCACTCCAAGTTTTATTCCTCCAGCTCAGTGAGACAGCTAAAATTTCTGCACAGTTTATCAGCCTCCCAAATACCCTTTTTGCATTTAGAATTGATCTATAAATTTATAAAAGAAAATCTATAATGGAAAATAATCCCCAAATATCAGGCCTACTTCTTTTGGTTTTTCTACTTTCTCTTCACTGCCTTTATAAAAGCTCTTACATGTTTTCAGATAGATTTAAGAAATATTTTTATTGCTGTTCTTATTATCCTCATTTTCCATGTGATAAAATAAAAGTTCATAGAGATTAAGTAATTTGGTGAAGGTCACACAGCTAGTGGGTGTTCATTCTGAGATTTCAATGGAAACGTATCTACTCTCACCAATATTTCACACTGCCTCTGCTTCAGTCAAAATAGTGACCACAGAAATCACAATAATACATTATTTTTATAATACAATTTACAGATAGTAAAGCTCAAGATATTCTTATTGACAGGTGGAACATGGACTTAAAAATTTAAGAATAATGTTTAAAAACAAAGCCCTGTGTTGTGGAGGTATTCTTAATTGGCATACTTTTGCTTAAGTTTGTAAATCAATGCAATTCCTTTCAGAATTAGATGGTGGGTACAAATAATGAATGAAAATTTCTTATGCTAGAGAGTACTAATTTCCCCTATTGTCAGATTACTTCTTTATCTTTAGTTCTCTTACTAAAACTACCAATTTTTAGCTGGACACATGGCCATCTAGCAGATGACTAGACTTTTAACACTCCTTTGCAGCTAGGTATGGCCACATCTATGTTCCGGGCTAATGATCATTTAGCAGAAGTTACAGTTGCTCTTTAAAGAGATGCCTGTGACCTCTTGATATTTTCCCCTTTCCAATTGACTAGTATGTAGAAGTGGTTGCAGGAGATGGAGGAAACATCTTGGATCTGATGTAGGAAACTGTGTAATGAGAATACTAGAGCAACAAAAGAGCTGACACTAGTCTACGGAGACTTGGATTGTTAAATGAGAGAGAAATAAGCTACTATTTTGTTTAAGCCATAATTATATTTGGGTCTTTCTTATACTGTAGGAACTTCACAAATACAACATTACCACCAAAGGAGCAAATTAGGTGGTAAAATTAGGCAAAAACAACTGAAAATTAAATGACTCTACTTAAATGGTGTTTTGGAAAGTTACAGATGAACTTTCAAATAGAATTTGATGTTTTGAAAGTTTTGAAACACGGCAGACTAACCGCAATGCCAACAAGGTGCACGTGGAAGAATACAGTTAGTAGTGGTGGGGAGCGTGGGGACAGGAACTACAAGCTCCATCCACAAGCAGTCAGCTCTGCTCAGTTGCTACCAGGCAGAAACTCAGGTTCAATGTAGCCTTATCTCCTCCCCCTATCAAATAATTGGAAATACAGATACTTATGCAAAAACTCTTCAATTTTAAATTTGGCAGTTGCAACACACTGTTAGCTGTCAATCTAATATCACTGTCCCCTTCTTGCCCAATAAAAAAAGTGCCAAGCATCTCTTGCAAATGATGGTGGCATTGTGCCAGTTCTAGTCATTGGGAGGTATAAGATGAATCACCGGTTGGGATTTTGAAGAAAGCTTTCTAAAATTAGGTTGACCCAGCAACACATTTTGCCCTTTACGTTTTTCTTTCTCCTTGGTATAACACTGCGAAAATGCTGGAGGTAATCAGAAAACACAAATAAGGATACAAGCCACATGCTAAGGATGATGCTATTATAAAGGCAGTGATGCAGTGAATATCTGCATGTACACATCACTTCTCATATGTGACTATATCAGAGGATAAATTCTCTTGAGAAGAGATTATTAAGTCAAAAGAATATGCATTTCACATTTGGATGGAAATTACCAAACTGTTCTGAGATTGTAGTAATTTACACTCTGACCAGTAATGGAAGTGATTGCCTACTTCCTGCAACCTGGACAAAACTATGTAGTATAATCATTTTTGTTCTTTGTCAGTTTGATGGATGGAAGCACTTTATCAATTCAATTTGCATCACTTTTTGGATGAGGCTGTGAAAATTTTATGTATATGAGCCAAATAATTTTCTTCATGTACTTTGTCCATTTTCCTAGTGGGTTGTTTGGCTTTTCTTACAGATTTGTAAGGATTCTTTAGACAGTAAGAATTCATGCACCCTTTATATGTGATAAGTGCCATAAATATTTTATTACAATTTGGCTTTTGACTTTGTTTATAGTGGTTTTGCCTTGCAAAAATATTTGTTTTTACATAGTTTGTCAATCTTTTATGATTTTTACTTTTACTTAGAATGATCTTACCTCCCCATGATTATAAAGCAAATTCTTCTACACTATTTTATCTAATCTTATTTATTATTATGGTTTTATTTTTAGCATTTGAGCCTTTGACCATCTGGAATTTATTTAGTGTAAAGAGTGGGATAGGAATAAAATAATTTTTAAAATTCCAGATGGCTCACCATGTGTCCCCAAACCATTTAAAGAATATTCCATATTTTCATCACTATTAGTTAAAGCCAGTGATTCACTGTAAAATATTGCATGTTTTGGCAGTTATTTCTAGATGGTATTTTGTTCCATTTGTCCATCTATTCATTCCATGTGATTTTAGTTACTGTAGCTATGTTAATATCTGATAAGGCTAGTCCTCTCTCATTCTTTTTTGGTTAGAACTTCCTGGATATTCTTGCATGGTAACTTTTCTATATTTTAAAATTAGGATGTCAGTTTTGGAAAAAAAACCCCTATTGATATTTCAGTGGGCATCTTATTCCATGTATAGATTAATTTAGGAAAGAATTGGCACATTTACAATTTTGATTCTTTCCTAAAATATGGTTTATACCTTTCAATTTATTTAAATTTTTTTGTGTCTTTCAGTAATGTTTGCAAGTTTTCTTCATAGAAATACTGCATACATTTTAAAGTTTCTTTTTAGATCTTCCTTCCTTCCTTCCATCTATTCAATACATGACTTCATACACCTAGAATTGATTTTTGTGTAGGGTGTCAGGTAGGAATTTGTGTGTGTGTGTGTGTATTCCCGTTGTCCTAGCACCTTTTATTAGACAGCCCATCATTTCTGATCTGATATATACTGCCAGTTCTGATCTTTATATTAGGTGTTTGTATATGTGTGGATCTGTTTCTAGGCTTTCTATTACAGTTTCACAGGTCTTGTCTTTCCTTGAGTGAGTAACGGGTTGTCTAAAATTTGTTAGTTATATCTTCTTATGTTGGTCTTTTGCTCTTCCACATACATTTAGAATCAACTTGTCAAGATCTATGCAATTATCTGTTGATATTTTTTATTATAACTGCATTGAACTTATTGATCAGTATTTCTCAGTAGGGGCTCTGGGGATTCTAGATGGGATAATTTGTGACTAACACTTTTACAATTATTACTGAATATTAAGCATACTCCTGTAACATTAAATGCATTAATGGACATTAAATGCTATACCAACCTGGAAGCAAGCTGGCAAGGGAGCTTGGGAGATGTAGACCATAGAGGTCAGTTTTTGAGGCATAGAGAAATGTAAAACATAGTGAAGAATGGATTGGGAGCTGGAAGTCCTACAGTTAAGTAGATACTGTATGTCTTTATGTGATAGTTTATCCATTCCTTCTTTAGTTGGCTGAATTCCATCCATCAATGATTTCTTCAAGAAGGATTCATGGTAATGAACTTATGCTGAGTTTTTATGTTTTAGAAATGTCTTCTTATTATTTTTATAGTTGGATAGAATTTTGATGAGTATAAAATTCTTCAGTCATAATTTTTTTCTACTTAGGATTTATAGGCTCTATTCTACTACATTTTAGAGTTGAATACTGAAGTGGAGAAATCTAATGCCACATTTATTTATTTTGTAACGTATAGGTGACTTTTTTTGCTCAACTGCACAACGAATTCTTTAACTCTGAAGTTCCATAACTTTGTTAGGAAATGTCTTAATGTTTCATCCTGTATAAAATATTTCTTGAAAAATTTTTACCATCAGTATATTTAATCAAATTTTTTTTAGTTCTTAAATTCTATCTTTGAATACTTTTTTTTTCTGTCTAATTGTTCATTTTTCTTCAGGGGTATTATCTATGCATATTTGCATTTCTTTCATCTATCTTCTGTATCTATCATTGCTCCCTAATTTTTCAAACTGTTTCTTGTTGGTTTATATTTTATTTTGCTAACATTTTTCAACCCTTTACTCCTTGTTCCTTACTGGGTTAGCAACAATATATATTTGCTCTTCCATTGGCTGCAATGTAGTTTTTTGCAATGGTTATATATTTTTTCTTACACTTTCCATCATGCTTTGAAAGCTTCTTTTCCTGTGTTTTCTTTTTTAAATTCTGTATTTTGCCACTTATTTTCTTGAACATATTAATCAGTTTTTAAAACATATATCTCACATCCATGTCAAATAACTTTAGTATCTGGATCTCCTGATGTTCTCCTTCCACTGTCTTTTTTTTTTTTTTTTTTTTTTTGCTGTACGCAGGCCTCTCTCTGTTGTGGCCCCTCCCGTTGCGGAGCACAGGCTCTGGACGCGCAGGCCCAGCGGCCATGGCTCATGAGCCCAGCCGCTCCGCGGCATGTGGGATCTTCCTGGACCGGGGCATGAACCCGTGTCCCCTGCATCGGCAGGTGGACTCTCAACCACTGCGCCACCAGGGAAGCCCCATTGTCTATTTTTTTTTTTAAATTTATTGGAGTATAGTTGATTTACAGTGTTGTGTTAGTTTCAGGTATACAGCAAATCTCCTCCTAGAGTAATGAAAATAAAACAAAAATAAACAAATGGGGTCTAACTAAACTTAAAAGCTTTTGCAGAGCAAAGGAAACCATAAATGAAACAAAAAGACAACCCTCAGAATGCAAGAAAATATTTGCAGAGGAAGCAACCAACAAGGGATTAATCTCCAAAATATACAAACAGCTCATGAAGCTCAATATCAAAAAAAAACAAGCAACCCAATCAAAAAATGGGCAGAAGATCTAAATAGACATTTCACCAAAGAAGACATACAGATGGCCAAAAAGCACAAAGCACATGAAAAGATGGTCAACATCACTAATTATTAGAGAAACGCAAAGCTTACTCTTCATGTATTCCCGTTATCCCATTATATATTCCCTTTGTGCTTATATCTTTAGATCTTTATTTTAAAAAGTTTTGGATTCATGAATATATTTACCATGATTTTCAACTACTCTGTAGAAACATTTTCTAAAATTTGATTTTCTTCTTTGTGGAAAGTTTGTGGAAATTTCCATTGTAGAATTCAGAATAGCATGAATTCTTTATGGTTTGAAATAAAGTTCTTATAATACAGGGTTCTCGGTGTGTGTGTGTTCCTCTCCTCCACTCTGATCAACACAGATCAGGAACTGTAGTGCTGATCATAATACAACTTGTCTTCTACCCTGACTAATGACAGACTTTTCTGTACAAGTATAATGTGACTAAGTATTTCCTCATTCCTTGGGGCCCCAGCTATTCAAGGATGCCAAAGGAGGTCAAGGGAAGATCCCACTACCAAGTTGGGAATTCACTTCCTATCATTCCAAATAAAGGATTATTAGTTTTGATCTTCATGGCCAGAATCTAGGGGGAAAAAAACTGATTGGTCAGGTTTGTCCAAGGTCAAAAATTTTAGTTGTTTTCTTTTAGAATCTTCCTGCACTCCCACAACTTTACATTTTCTTCTTCAAACTTTATTGGATTTGGTAGCTCTTCCTCATCTGTTGTAGTCTGTGGTTATAGATGTTCATGTTTTGTTGAAGATGGCATTTAAAAAGTACATTATTATTATTCTTTGGGGGGTGATTTTTAAGCAGGAAAACTGTAGTGGTTTGCCACCATCTAAAATTTTGAAATTCATCCTGTTGAATGTACTTTGTATGGTAATTTAATCACACAGCTATACCCACTGTGTATTATAAAGTAGGACTCTATACTCATCATATATTTTAACTTCTGTTCATCATAGATACCACCATGAAAAGTACTGTCTATCATAAAGAAAGAAAATTTATAATTTTTTCAAGGAAAATTTCTAGCTGCTTACCCCATTCTTTACCTTTTAAGACAAATTAGGAAATTAGAATTGAATTTTACTTACCTATTAAAATAACTGATCCCCTTCTCAGATATGTTCTGGAACTCCTCAGGAATCCTAAGGTATCAGATATCAAATCTGTAATATATTTCTGATGAGAAATAAGCTGAGAATAAAAAAGGAAAAAAAAATCTCTCACTTCTTGAAAAAGCACATTTGCTCTCTCCAGAGAGGCACTCAGGGAAAAGAACTTGGTTGCTTATACCAAATCAGGGCCAGTTTAAAACTTGGGGGTTTCTGTGTATGAATGTTATTCTTTTGCTTGCAGGTATTATTCAGCTTATTACATGATATGCAAACTTTGGGTTTCCAACTTTTGCTTAACATCCTTCCATCCCCATTTGTCTATTGTTGCAGTTTATGCTGGTTTTCAGAGAACCAGCTCATTTGGCCATGGAAAAGAAATTCCAGCTTTTCTTTTGGTGATCTGAAATGTTGTTCCTACCTTTACACTGCTCAAAGTAGGTAGGTTGGAGGAAGAAACGATAGGTGAAAAATGTTGAGGAAAAGAGAGTGGAAAATTTTAATTTTCTCTTGTCTCAAGTTCTAGCTATAATTGTTCATTTATCTTTTCTTTATATTCCTTGCTCATTATGCTTTTCATCACTTTGGATATCCTTTAAAGTTCCTTCTCTAACTCTTGTGGTAGTAAACCCTGAGGGGTCACTTACAAGATTGTTACAGATGTTGAGCACTACGTGCTCAAAACTGTAATGTTCATCCTTGAGCAGATATGATGTTGAGCATTTGAATTCTGAGGTGCAGATTTCTAATGTATATTTACATGCCTGTGAAGTAGAAAAAGGTCAGTAAAAATCTATTCATCTGATGTTACATAAAACACTGCAATTCTCAGCAAAACTAAGAAAAACAAAATCACAGGACTTACTTTAACTACTCTTGCCTCTGTATCTTCCAGAAACAGAATCAGAGGCACCAAGCCTCCGAAAACCACATCATTCAGCATCCCTGTGTACTGACTCATGTCCCTGAGTAACTCACCAAAGTGTCGAATAGCCATACTCCGAATGCCTCCATTACTCTGAAATATGCACACAGAAAAGACCTCATTTGAGGATATTTATATATATGCACACACACTATATAGTATATATACTATGTATACTTATATACTCTATATAATATATATATATTTATACATATATATACTATATATGATGTGTCTATATGTATATATATAATTATTATCATTTATTTTTAGAAAAGATTCACTTTGGGTCTAAGAAGTCTAAGGATCTAAGAAGATTCACTTTGGGTCTAAGCTTGTCTTTTGATTTTAAAATAAGACTTGCTTACCAAAATTCAGATTACATTAAAGAAAATCCCCTGTGAAAAGTGAGTTTCTTAAATTTAGGAAGATAGTATTTAATAACATCCTAAAATTATAACATGTAAAAATCTATATAACTTGGAGATGATTTCTATAATAATACTTAGGGTAATGTGACCATGATATCTTCAAATGCTGGAGGGCTTTGCAGAATTGCCAGTGGATACCAATGCAAGTTCTTTGCATAATGGCATAGTACTAGGTTTCCAAGGGCTTACTTATGCCAAATAGGAAGGTGATTGGATTATAAAGATTCTAGAAGAGAAATATTGTAAGTCAGAGGAAGAGGTTAATTTTTTAAAATATAATATCACCTTCAGTTTTTTAAAAAGGTTTATGATTCCATTTTGAAAATAATTCTTTACATGGACATGCCAACTACTTATTAGCCGTGTGAACTTGGCCAAATATTCATTTCAGTTTTCCTCAGTTTCCTTTACGTAAACTGGATAATAGCAATAGAGTTTGTTAGAGGATTATGTGAAATTGCCCATGTAAATCCCTTAAAATAGTGCCTGGTACATAGTAAATGCTCAATACATTTTAGCCACTATTATTATTACTATTATTATCATTATGTCCTTATGAAAATCTTTTCTGCCACTGTTTCCTTTTTCTATAATTTAATAATATTGGGCCTTTCTTCAATGAAATCTGCAGAACTAAGAAGTTACAAATTTTGGCAAGATAATTTACTGTGAAATAATTCTCTGGTTCACAAACACTCATCAAAGGAATCTTTAAAAACAAATAGATTTCCCATAGCATACCAAAATGTTCTTATTTATTAAAATGCTGTATTACTGTCATCCAACTTTTCTGGAACACGTTTACCATAAAAAATGAGAATTTTCAAAATGCACAACTTTCTGATAAAATACTTTCTAATTAAAGTTTTCTATGAAAATATCATATTCATTTGGGGCATTACACATGTCAACTCTAATACCCATAATATGCCTGCTATTCACTCTATTTTACAGATGATGCACTAAGAGACTGAACCACCTGCTCAAGACTTCACAGCTAGTCAGTGGCAGCACGGGGATTTGAACCTAGGAAGTCCAGATTCAGGGTTAACAAACGCAGCCACTAAACTGTAATTCTTCTTTCATCTAAGAACAGAGGCTACATTTTGATTCTTTTTTCCTATGGGCAGACTTTTCCAGGTTCTCATAGTGTAGTTTAAAAACAAACAAACATAGAGCTTACTTGATTAATATTATTATCTCTGGAAAAAAAAAAGGTAGCTCTGCACAAAATGACTGCCTTTTGTTGACTTATTCTGGGATGTAATAGTATTGCCTTACCTGGGGCTTCAGCTTAATGACAAAACCTAATGATCTCACATATCTAACTGTGTAACTCACATGATTCATCAGAGGACAGTAGCTGCAAGCAATTCTGGTACACAGGGAGGAGTAGGTCACCTTGTCCAGTTTGTCTAAAAGCGTTCGAAGGGTCATCAAGGCCCGAATTACAACAGTCTCGTCTTGGGAAAGGAAGGCATCCAAGATGGATATTAATAAGCTGCAGACATTTTCTATCTGCATATAAAAGGAAGAAAACGGTGGGATTTAAGAACTAGAAGGAGACTTGAGGTAGCATTTGGTACGCACACCTCTGAGTTTGGGCAGCATGCAGTGATGTGCTGGATCTAGCTTACAAGAGTCAATTGCCAAATTGTCAAAACTTTTGCAAGCTGATCATTAAAAAAAGTCACTATTAAAAATTAAATTTTATAAATTTAGAAATAAATAAAAACAATGGTAATAAATACTCAAGACTCATCACTTCCTGTTCTTTTGCTGCATTTTGCTCTTTTATGCCTTTGAGGTTATTTACATGTATTGTATCTGTATGGTAGGGATATTAAATAATGATGCGCTACTGTGCATCTCCTCCCAAATCCATGTCTACTGATATCCCTTTGATAGATTGAAATCATCCATAGTGCGAGTATTTACACCAGAGAAATTGGTCTTATTTTCACAGAGCTGCTTGTATAAACATTTACCAACACACCATTGGCAGTATAACCTCAAAGCTAGGTGACAATGACCTGTTTGGACATGAGAACCACTGAGCTGCTGAGCTAGGTCATGGGCATCAATTGCAGATCAGAGACAAGCAGAGTATCAGGCAATTAAAGCATGAAAAGGACACACAAAAGGAGTGAAAGAAAGGCTGGAAAGAAAGGAAGTAAAATAAATAATATTTGCCAAAATAACAGCCAGAGGACACTTGTGTCTGGCTGGAGTCTTTACCAATACATAGTACATGAAACCTCAATACAGATCCCTCTCCACTGTTTCTCTCCCACTTTCCTAGACAACTTTGTCACTTTGTTAATCGCATTGGTAAGAGGACTAGACAAGGCAATAAATAACTTCCTGTTCTCAATACATACTATTGACTTGTATGATTTATCTAAAGCAAATAAACTATGGCTCATTTTGTTCTAAATGCAAAATGAGCACCCACTGACAGGCTTTAAGCTTTCAGAGACTATGCTTAATGGATATACTAGGATTTATTATTAAATTTATTATTAAATCAGTAATAATTTATGGAATATCTACAGTCTCAGCATTGTGCAAGCTACTGTGAAATTTACAAAAGAATTACAACACATAGGCATATGTGTTGACACACTCTTCCTGGAAGGCAAGAAGTATTCACATGACTTAGTGGGAAATGATATAGGACAGTAGTTCTCAAGTTCAACCTGCATTAGAATTACCAGGAGGACTTTTGAAAACATAGATTGGTGGGAACAACCCCCAGGATTTCTGATTCCATAGGCCTGTGATAGGGCCTGACGGTGTGCATTTATTTATTTATTTATTTTTTTGTGGTACGCAGGCCTCCCACTGTTGTGGCCTCTCCCGTTGTGGAGCACAGGCTCCAGACGCACAGGCTCAGCGGCCATGGCTCATGGGCCCAGCCGCTCCACAGCATGTGGGATCTTCCCGGACCGGGGCGCGAACCCGTGTCCCGTGCATCGGCAGGCGGACTCTCAACCACTGCGCCACCAGGGAAGCCCGACAGTGTGCATTTTTAACAAATTTCCAAGAGACTCTGATGCTTTTGGTTCAAGAGTCATAGGTAGAGAGCCATAAATATGAAATATTATATAAGCAAGTGCTTATAGCTGGTGTGGCCCTGAAAGGGATGAGGCTGCTAGAGACCAGAATAGCCAGTGAAATTTGACTTGAGCTGATCATTGGAAAATAAGAAAAATGTGAATGGGTGAAGGAGGAAAGTGGTATAAAGGAAGAAAAAGCTTGAGCGAGTGCTCTGAGACAGGAATTAATGTGTATGCATGTGTGTATGTTGGAGTGGAAAATAACGTATGTGTGGTTTAGAGTGTAACAAGAGTGTTCATGTAGAGCAATGCTGATAAATCCTGAGTGTAATGAGTGATTTTCTGGGAAAAATATAAATAAGGCGATAAAGCCAATAAATTGACTTAACACATCCTTTTCATTCAACCCAGTTTCCTTATTGATAAAACACTCAGCTTTGATATTGTGTTAGTGATGTATAAACTAAAAAATAATCAATGTTTTGTCAGTAAGGATACTGAATTATACCAAATCTCAGATTATGACTTCGATGGTGCTGGCAGACACAAATCACACACACACATACCTCATTGATAACTGGTGCCATGCTGGCAATTTTCTGAAGGCTCAGTTTGCTAACTGCAGGATCAGAGTCATTGACCCAGTTTCTGAGGAGAGCCAAAAATTCTTCTGGGAGTGGGTCCTTGAAGAAATTATTGAGAAGCTAAAAGAAAACAATTAAGTTCATAGGCAGAGTAATGGCCAGGCATTGTTTTTGCTTCAGTCATAAAAATCAAGACATCTTCAGTAAAACAAACACAAATCACACTAAAACTCTAAATACTTACACATATTTTTACATATATTTCTGTGCCCATAGAGGGAAGGAGAAGTAGCAGACGGAATAGGAAATACATGCTTTGTTTTATATATATGATGAAAGAAATTTTCACATGTGGAATAACAGAGTTTATGTTAACTTTTTATACTTTTATGTTGCCTCATCTTTCTCTTACCTGGAAAACCTTGGTGCCTAATAGCATTAATATGTTTACTTATTCATTTTCTACCATATAATGCATACAGTAGTCTTAAAATTATGATATCAACACATATAACATCAATAAACCTCCTGAGGAAAAATAAATATTTCTCTACAGATTTTTTTTGTCCTTGCAGTTTATCTCACTAAGGATGTACAAAGCACAGTGTTCATATGTTACTTGATCTTTCACAAATCTTTGGGGTGTGTATATGTGTGTGTGTGTGTGTGTGAGAGAGAGAGAGAGAGAAACATACAATTCACTGAGACACTAAGATCATAATACTTAAATAGGTAAAGGAAAGATCAGGTTGTTCATAATATGGAACTTTAATTTATAAATAATAATATTTTTTAAATGTTTAAACTCTCTAAAATTTTAAACAATAAGTACAAATCAAATCACCCCGCAGGACATCACGTCTGCCTCTCACACTGGAAAGCTTGTTTATGGTGGCGAGAGTGCCGTGGGGGTAAGCATACCCATGAGCTGTGTGAGGAGCTCTGATTGGCACTGCTTTCCAGATAGCAGTTTGGCATTAAAAATCCTTAGCCTTGAGAATGTTTATACCCTTTGGTTATTATTTCAGATTCTTGGAATCTATTATAAGGAAATAATCTAAAATACCAAAAGAAAGAAGATTTAGGCACAAAGATGTAAACTTGATTACTATTTATATCAGTAGAACTTGATTGCTATTTATATCAGTAGAAAACTAGAAATAACAAATATATATAAATAAATGGCATAAGCATTGGTAATACTATCTTATATATCACTGGCTGATAAGACCAAAATAAGGTAAAATGCATAGATTGTGTGTTCAGAACAACAAAAGGCCAAGGGACTTCACAGTTGAACTGGAAAGTTGACAATTGCCCAGAAATTCTAAACAGAGAAAGTGGTGGGAGAGCATGGTCATTGCTGAGTTCCTGGAAGGACAGGCATGCCAGTCTCCAGTAGCAGGAAGCATTATATTCATGATGAGAGAGGCAACTAGGTTTCCATCTAGGTATATTAATGATGCTTACATAAATCTTATGTAGTTTGTAAATTTCTTTTATATTTAGTATTTTATGGGAGGGATTTTGTATCTCATGTTTAGACCCATTTGGTGTTTGTACATACTTAAAGGGTAGTACAGTAAAAATAATGAGTCACATAATAAAATAATGAGAGGTTCAAATGGATTAAGCAAGTTAGAAAAATACTGGTGATTTGCTACTGCAATGTTAAGTTAAACTAATTCATGTATCCTTGTGAAAGCTTTAGAAGTATATAGTATAGTGTATGGGTATGCCTTTTATAGTTTATTAACTATTTTGACATGAAGTTTGAAATGTCAAACTTTTGGAAATATTTGGCATCATACCTTAGATCAGTACTTCCTTATTATATATTACTCTTATGGAAAATTAGATTTGACTCAGAGAATTTCAATTTATAGAACTTTTTACATGCCTTTTGTAAGCAAAAGTACTGCCTCAATTTGCTTGACTCTGGTATGGCATTCCAATATTTGATGTAATATTCATATACAAAGAAATATAGTTCTATATCTTCAGGTTACCCAGTTATTTAGCCCATTCCTTTTTTCCCCTAGACAGTCTGAAGTATCGTTTAGACACTAGATGTTGCCTACCACCTTTAGTAAACTTAATTCTCCCTATATACTTTAAGAAGCTTGTAGAGAAATATGAACTAGGACTACAAAAATAATTAGTTTTTGCAAATCCACACCCCCTAGGAAACTACAAAGGCCAACTCCTGAAACAGTCTAAAGGGATAACCCTCTCATAACTCAAATCTACCTTCGCCTTACGCCCCTCAGCTTCAGATATCTGTTATTGTCTTAACTTTTGGTAAGAATCAGTATTCGGAGAGGGAGACAAAATGTTAGAGAGTTGATTTAAGCTTGGATAAGGAAAGGGAATGAGAACTTGGTTGTTCACAGTCTCGTGATAAAACTCACTTCAGTGAGGAATATTATTGTGATGAGCTTGTCTTCTGACCTTCTAGGACCTTTCACTGAGAGCTGGTAGAGATAATGCAAGGTGTCTGGAAACTGTGGAAAGTTGTAGTCACTGAGAGTTCTGTAAAGAAGAATAAAGCACTGAATTAGCAAAGAAGATGAAAACACTTTCTGCAGCAGCAAATGCTAATGGTAGAAAAGAGGGAAACATTATCCTCATATTTTGTATCACCAGATAAAAAGAAAGATATTCTTGAATATTCCTTAATCAAAGGTAAACTGCGGGCTCATTATGAATTCTACGCAGACTCTGTGGAATTATACATGCCAGGATCACTGATAACATCTCTTTCCTTAACCTCACTTCTCTTTCTAATCTCTCCTATCCTGTGCCACAGTACAGACTGCCCTATATTACCGCAAGTTCCCATCCACGCCTGAGCAAACGGAGAGAACATAAGTAGTGCAAAGTAAATATCTTGGCAATCCAAGATGGCTACACAGGTCACCTTTGTGATTTTAGACCAAGTCCGTCCTTTGAATGATATAATGAAGAAGAGAATATGAGGCTATCCTGGATTATTAAAGAGAAGAGGTGGTGAGGCCTGATTCACTGAGCCATTCCCTATAACACACTTGGGCAGTGACCAGGCTCGCAGCTGTCCTGCCATGCTGGCCTAGATCAGATTGGCAGGACTGGGGAGGGTGATGTAACAGAGATTCAATTTGAAGACTCCAGGTGATGAAGCATTAAACTAGTGCTTCTTAAATTTGAATGTGCATACAAATCAACTAGGGATCTTGCTAAAATGGAGATCCTTTTTTTTTTTTTTCTTTTTGCGGTACGCGGGCCTCTCACTGCTGTGGCCTCTCCCGTTGCGGAGCACAGGCTCCGGACGCGCAGGCTCAGCGGCCATGGCTCACGGGCCCAGCTGCTCCGCGGCATGTGGAATCTTCCCGGACCGGGGCACGAACCCGTGTCCCCTGCATCAGCAGGCGGACCCTCAACCACTGCGCCACTAGGGAAGCCCTAAGATGTGTTCTTGAAATCTATGTGCAAATAAAATGTTGGTTTAAAAGCACCAAAAGCCCAGGAACCATATAGACTGTACTTTCTGAGTCAGTCACAACTTCAAATGGTCTATTATGTTGTCAAGACCATGTATTGTGATTCTTGATCAGAAAATCTGATTCCTATAATCAGAAGCTTGCTATTCACTAATGGGCTAACTAGAAAAACAACAACAACAACAACAACTTTGTGGTACAAGGAAAATAAAAGTCCTCTTCTATTATACTTTCCCAAATTTGTCTCATTGGGTACAGGTTTTTATCAGACCTCTTTAAAGTGGGAGCACATGTCTGATGCCTGCAGAGGAGGAATCAGTTAACAACAGAGGAAGGACAAAGCAGATTCCCCTCTAGTTCTACATATCTGAGAGAGAAACCTGTTCTGTGAGGGAGAATAATTTGGTATCTATATCACTAGGTAAGAGAGCAAGGCAAGGGAAAGTAAAAGCCCCCAAAATAAGTGAAAAAGTAGAAGTCAAATGGCAATTCAGATCATTAGGAGAGATTTGGAAGTTGGAGTGGATATTGACTGTGTTCCCACAGTGGCTTAGTTGAAGAAAGATAAAACAGGTGGGAAAGAGACGGAGAACATTTCCCAATGCCCCTCTTCTTACTTGGCAACAAGGTAGACTCCATGATGGTGAAACAGTGGTTGGGAAAACTGGTTCCAGCAATTCTTCCTCTTTAGAGCAATATCCACTTGTTGCAGTCCAGAGCAATTCAGCAGAGTTCTCAGTGCATCTCGAGCATAGCTAAGGTCCCAAAGAAGAGGAGAGTTGTCACCTGCAAGTGGTCTTCACATAACTAGATACAAGTGATTATTTGCCTTTTCATTCTCTGTTGGGCAGGATGCCAATTTTGGGAAAGGGGGGTGTTTCAAAGGAAAAGACCATTAAATGCTCTTCATCTCCCCTGATAACAGGACATGGGATGTGGGGTTAAACTGAAATTGTAGCATGTAAAATCTAGGATTAATCATAGAGCAGCTTATTAGTTTATTAGTTTATTAAAAGCTTATTAGCAAAAGAAGTTAAGTGATGTGAAGACATGCTAAAGGTGCCTGTTGATTGTCTTCTTTGGATGCTTTAAATAAATAGAATACATTCTTATCTACTTGGGATGATTTGGTGTATGTCTGCTTGAAAGACAGAGAGTGGATTAAATATCTTAATGGGACTGATTGTGTCTTAGAGTCCTGCCTGGCTTAGAAGTCCACACCAGATGAGGGCAAATAGCAGAAAGTTGGGTCCTGATTTCCCTGGAGAGCAGGAAAGCTTACTGTAATCTCTTGGGCAAAAGAGAAGAGCCAAACCTTACCTTATGTGGACAGAATGACTGCATGCTATCATAAGCCCACACATCACATCACCAACCACAAAATAAATTTACAGTTCACAAAGCACATTTGTGCACATTAGTTTTACCTTCCATGTAATTTACCCTGAGAGATCACTATCAGAGTAAATGGCAGAGCTAGTACATGTCCGGTTTTGGACCTGTTGTTCCTCCCTACTCTCTCTCTGCTTGGTGGCTTCCCTTTGTGGCAGGAAGAAACCGTGTTCTGTGGGAGTGGTTTTTTTTTTTTTTTTTTTTCGGTATGCGGGCCTCTCACTGTTGTGGCCTCTCCCATTGCGGAGCGCAGGCTCAGCGGCCATGGCTCACAGTCCCAGCTGCTCCGCGGCATGTGGGATCTTCCCAGATCGGGGCACGAACCCGTGTCTCCTGCATCGGCAGGCGGACTCTCAACCACTGCGCCACCAGGGAAGCCCATGTGGGAGTGGTTTTTTATACACTGCATACACACTCAGGGAAGGTCCCAGCTTACTTCTAGGTACTTAGGGTAGTTACTTTTCCAAAGGCATCCTACCCTGTAGAGGAGAGAAAACTGTAATAAATGAATATACTGCACAAGGGATTATATAGTTCCACATGAACCCAAGGGAGTAGAAATATTTGACAGCTGGAAGCTCATTTCTTATACCACTAGTATCTCACATAGTCCTGTCTTCTGTCATCAGTCTCAGGTTGCTGGTGTAAAAGAGTTGAAATATGAGGGCCATCAAGAGCTGGGGGAAAAACTGGGCCACCGCTTTCTTGTAAGAATGAATAGTCAGCAGTGTGCACAGGGCCTGGGATGCCTATAAGGGAAGGAAAAAGGAGTCAAGAATGTAACCATCTCCCTTTAAACCCAGTCAGCAGTGGTGAGGTGGGTGGAAAAGCAGGGACTCTGCAACTCCTCCCCCAAATTCCTTGAAGGAAGCCTGAAGCATGCATGTGTATTCATTCTTTCAATAACAGTTACGCAGTCCATTATGAAGCAGGAACTGCACCAAGCATTCTCTGGCCATGGGCTCCCAAATCACTATCAACAGTGCCTGGTTGCCAAACCAGCAGGATGCAAGCTGATTCTCAAGGAAGGCATACCTCCCAAGGCTCCATGCCTATGTGGTCATGAAAAATAGTCTTACCAGTAACCCAGGTCCCCCCAGAGCTTCAACAATCCAGGGCAGTGAAATATTTAAGGAGGGGCATGCCAGGTCACTAACAAATTGCTTGGTCTACTGACGACTACAATACCCACTCTATCAGAGAAACACATCTCATCACCTCACATTTGTGGAGCATTATCCATTTTTTCCCCTATTATATCTCTGTCAGACTTGAATTTACTCCCAGGAGTGGTGATTTGGGTGCTTGGGAGATATATAATGATGGACACAAATGAGATTTGGCCTTCACATGCCTATCAAGAGTCTGTGTGATCTGGCTGGTGGCTACCTCTCTGATACCATCTCCTACACCTTCACTCTTGCTCAGTTACTCTCCAGATGTTTTGGCCTCCTTGCTTCACTGATATACCAGGTAAGCTCCCGTCACCACGTGGCTTTTGCCCTTCTCTCTGTCTAGAACTCTCATGCCCAGATTATCTGCAAGGATCACTCCGTCACCTCATTGAGGTCTCTGATTTGATGTCACTACAGCAGAAAGACCTGCCCTGACCAATTTACCTAAACCTTCCCTGCCACTTTCTTTTCCCCACCCCACTTTATATCTCTTCTAAGCTTTATATCATCTGACACATAACACATTTTTTTGGTTCATTGTCTGTGTCTCTTACAAGAATGTAAGCTTCTTGATCGAGGTGTGGCATGTAGTAGGCACTCAATAAATATGTGTTGAGTGAATGAATGAATGAATGAATGAGAGCCAGATTGTGTTCAAGGAAGTATGACTGAGGCTGTGAGCAGATAGGGATTTTCACGACTAAGAAAACACCACCAGGAAAAAGAAACACTCATTGTATTATTTACCGCCATGGACATCATGTTAGTCGTGTCAAGAGAGAAATATCTTCTTCCCGCTATTCTTTCTTCCGTTGCCTCAGGCTTTTCTTTCAGTATCAACAAGATTGTCTTCAGCACAAGTGGAGCCACACTTGACTCAGAGCCAGCCGCCTGCCACATCAGTATCAGAGTGCTGCAAACACAGCCCCCATCCCCGATAATGAAAATCATACGCTTTTCATTTCCTACTCAACACTGTGACACAAATCAGGAAAAGAGTCTTGGTTTTACATCTTTACAGTGCAAAGAAACTGCAGACAAGTCCAAAACTAACTGATATTCCCATTTCCAAATGATCCCATTAAGTTTCTTGTCCTTGAAAACAGAGGAAGACTTTCAATATGGTCTTGTGGAAAATAAAGACTGTAAGTCTGCAAGTTCATTTCCTACTGCTATTTAAATATCTGTCCAGCTCAATATCAGGAACTGGTCAGCTTTCTGTACTCCATACTCTTCCCTCCCACCTTGTGACCTTGTTTGTCCTGGGATAATAGAGGATTTAAAAACTGGTACGGAAATACAAATTAATATATAAATAAATATATCAATTAAAAAAACTAGGTAAAAAGCTAACTAAATTAAAAAAAAACTACATAACTTAAAAATTAGAAAATTAAATTTAAAAACTAGGGCTTCCCTGGTGGCACAGTGGTTGAGAGTCTGCCTGCCGATGCAGGGGACGCGGGTTCGTGCCCCGGTCCGGGAAGATCCCACATGCCGTGGAGAGGCTGGGCCCATGAGCCATGGCTGCTGAGCCTGCGCGTCTGGAGCCTGTGCTCCGCAACGGGAGAGGCCACAACAGTGAGAGGCCCGCGTACCACAAAAAAAAAAAAACCAACAAAAGACTAAGCCATTTTCCCAAATGTCACACATATAGTCAGTGACACAGATGTAACTAGAACCCTGGCTTCTCAATCTCCAATTCCCAAGCTCCTTTCCCTACATACCTGTCACACTTCAAGATTATTCTTACTATTGCTCATCTTAAAAACTGCTATATGTCAAGCCATGCTGGGTTCTGAACTCTGTCGTTCCTTCTCTTTGCATTTAGGTTCCTAATGTGGGGGTCTGGTCCCTCAGAACATGGACACACCTATCTCTCTAGAACCCCAGTACTCAATTGCTTTTATCTGCAGGGCTTATTCATAGTACCATGCTTAGAACCACATGGACATCAAATTTCTCAAGTCCTGTCTCATTCTCTTACCTCTTTTTTTTTTTTTTTTTTTTTTGCGGTACGCGGGCCTCTCACTGTTGTGGCCCCTCCCGTTGCAGAGCACAGACTCCGGACAAGCAGGCTCAGCGGCCGTGGCTCACGGGCCCAGCCGCTCCATGGCATGTGGGATATTCCCAGACCGGGGCACGAACCCGCGTCCCCTGCATCGGCGGGCGGACTCTCAACCACTGCACCACCAGGGAAGCCCTCTCTTACCTCTTGATCACACCTTCTTTCTGTTTCTCTGTTTAAGCTTACCTACAAATCCCAGTTTTTCTACCTCAATCCTCACCTACTATTACACAAGATATGCTAGTGACTATTTTAATTTTCACCTAATTCTAATTGTGTTTGCTTTCTGTACCTCCTCAGTACACACTGTTTGTAATGGATTCATTGGCAGCTTTTATCTTACATCCATGTGGGTATATTCACTCTCCTCAACAAAATGCTTGAAGGCTGGTAATACTTTACACACAGTGGGTACTTAGTTCCTGAATGAGAAAACACTGAGTCTTATGAATATTTTTAGTTTCCAAGAATTTTCTAAATAGTAAAATACCTTGTGAGTTTAAGCTTCCTAAAAAATACAATCTTTAAGTTGGAAATTGAAAGTCGGTCATATAATTGGTTTAGTATTTTGTTGATTTCATTGCCCTCTTACAGACATTAACTAATTTAATCCATATAACAGCTTTATAGATGAAAAGAACTTTCCTCATTTCATAGTTGAGGAAATTGAGGATCAAGGAGTTTATGAAACTTACACGATGTCACACAGGATATAAGGGTCAAGGCTGGGATGCAATTGATTTTCATTTGTTTCCAAAGCCTGAATCCTTTCCATCATGTAATATCCTGCCTTTTATATTGTTAATAGTAGAGAAATAATACCTTCCCTTCCAGTGTACAAACTACAGAAGTGCAGTGGTGTGATTTAATAAGCTCCTCTAACGTGGCTGTTAGAGTCATAGTGTCACGTAGGCTCACCTTAGCATACTTTCTTCTTAAATATTTCTCATGACCCTGGATCATGAATTTCAAATAAACAGTTAAGGGACAAGGACAGGTAAAATTCCCAATTATACCTGGGAATTTTAAATGTTTTATTATTTTATTGGTGGTTGGAAATATGTCTGTCCTTCATAAATAAGAAAAAAGGACTATGAATTTTATCACAGGTGGGGAAAAACCATTATAACTTTGAGAAGAGGTTTTTCAATGTGGGATATGCAGCAGAACACAATTTAAATCCTCAGATAAATAATAGCAACAATTATGATTTCTTGATGGTCTACTGTGTGCCACATATTTTACAAAGATATGAATACTATAGATGATCTTATTTAAGCCTTACAATCATCCTATGTGGTACAAAAATAGATATTCTCTTTCAGAAAAAAAGAAACCAGATCTGATTTGTTCAGGTCTGTCTGACTATGGAGACTGAACAAACTCTGTGGAAGGGGTGAGAGGGGCCTTACTTGTCTGCTGGGACTGGGTAGTCCATAAGTTGAAAGATGACCTTCTTTGGTGAAGTACGTGTCAACAGGGTAATGACCCTCAATATAACTTGCTTCAAAATGGGAGAAACATTTCCACACAATTGCTTATAAATAATATCCACAATTTTAGACACCTGGAAAAGCAATTTCACAGGTCAACAAGAGTCTCTCGTTGCACAGCCACCTCTAATCGAGGCGTTTCTTAGACAAAAGAATTCAGTCCCTCTCAGAATGACCAAGGCAGCAGTTAACACACAAATAAGCACTAGAGGAAAGCATATTTATGTGCATTACTATACAATGAAAATGTTTATTTGGATGAGAAATAAACATGCATTTATTTTTTTCTTCTGATTTTATTGAGATATAATTGTCATAAAGCAAGGTATAAGTTTAAAGTGTATAGCATAACGATTTGACTTACATACATCGTGAAATTATTACCACAATAAGTTTAGTAAACATCTATCACCTCATATAGATACAAAATAAAAGAAAAAGAGAAAATATTTCCTTATGAAGAGAACTCTTAGGATTTACTCTCTCAATAACTTTCATATATAACATAAAGCAGTGTTAATTACATTTATCATGCTGTTCATTATATCCCTAGTACTTATTTATCTTCTAACTGGAAATTACCCCTCCCACCAGCCTCTGGTAACCACAAATCTGATCTCCCTTTCAATGGGTTTGTTTATTTATTTTTGAAGTATAATTAACCTATAACACAATGTTAATTCCTGGTGCAGAACATAGTGATTCTGTATTTCTATACATTACAAAATGTTCACCACGGTAAGTGTAGTTACCATCTGTCACTGTGCAAAGATATTATATGATTCTTGATTATATATGTTTCCCACACTGTACATTTCATCCCCATTACTCACCAGCGTCTATGTCTCCAGGTGAGTCCAAGTTGCCTCCTGCCTCTCTAGGAGGCTCTCCAAGATCAGTAAGTGGGTCTCACCCAGGCTCCTTTCAGATTACTGCTTCTGCCCTGGGTCTTGTGGAGCATGTGAGGTTTACTATGTCCCCTTTAAGAGTGAAGTCTTTGTTTCTTACAGCCCTCTGGCTCTCCTGAAAGCAAGCCCCACAGGCCTTCAAAGCCAGATGTTCTGGGGGCCCATCTTTCTGGTGCAGGACCCCCAGGCTGGGTAGCCCGATGTGGGGTTTAGACCCCTTGCTCCTTGGGCAGAACCTCTGAAATTGTGATTATCCTCCTGTTTGTGGGTTGCCTCCTTGGGGGTGTGGATATTGACTCTACAGTGTCTCTGCCCTTCCTACTCATCTCATTGTGCTTCCTTCTTTGCAGCTTTAGTTGTAGATTTTTTTCTGCTAGTTTTCTGGTCTTTCTCATCAATAGTTGCTCTGTAAATAGATGTAATTTTGGTGTACCTGTTGGAGTAGGTGAGCTGAGGGTCCTCCTATTCTGCCATCTTGGCTGCCTCCCAATCTATGCATTTATGGATAGTGGGAGAATACCCATTTTTTTAAAAAAAGGTTTATTTTGGTTGGGTAGACTTTATTGCATAAAACATATAAGCTCAATTCAAAAAGCATATGTACAATATAATTCGAGTCCCTTAAAAAGAAAGTCAAAATAGTGGAACAGAATAACAACAGAATATACTTCTGCAAACATTTTGACAATAAAAGGAGATATGAATCTATATTTTGAAGGAGTGAACTATGTGTTGAGGGAGTGGACTAGAATGGTAAACACTGAATCATAATCTTTCAAATTTTCTTTATAGGCTCCAAGTTAGTTTTATTTTTTCCTTGTTTTATGGCTTTATTCTTTTATTAAAAATTATTTTTTTTAACATCTTATTGGAGTATAATTGCTTTACAATGGTGTGTTAGTTTCTGCTGTATAACAAAGTGAATCAGTTATACATATACATATGTTCCCATATCTCTTCCCTCTTGCGTCTCCCTCCCTCCCACCCTCTCTATCCCACCCCTCTAGGTGGTCACAAACCACCGAGCTGATCTCCCTGTGCTATGCAGCTGCTTCCCACTAGCGATCTATTTTACGTTTGGTAGTGTATATATATCCATGCCACTCTCTCACTTTGTCCCAGCTTACCCTTCCCCTCCCCATATCCTCAAGTCCATTCTCTAGTAGGTCTGTATCTTTATTCCCATCTTACTCCTAGGTTCTTCATGACCTGTTTTTTTTTTTCCCTTAGATTCCATATATATGTATTAGCATACGGTATTTGTTTTTATCTTTCTGACTTACTTCACTCTGTATGACATCTGTAGTTCCATCCACCTCACTACAAATATCTCAATTTTGTTTCTTTTCATGGCTGAGTAATATTCCACTGTATATATGTGCCACATCTTCTTTATCCATTCATCTGATGATGGACACTTAGGTTGCTTCCATGTCCTGGCTATTGTAAATAGAGCTGCAATGAACATTTTGGTACATGACTCTTTTTGAATTATGGTTTTCTCAGGGTATATGCCCAGTAGTGGGATTGCTGGGTTGTATGGTAGTTCTATTTTTAGTTTTTTAAGGAACCTCCATACTGTTCTCCATAGTGGCTGTATCAATTTGCATTCCCACCAACAGAGCAAGAGTGTTGTGTTCCCTTTTGTCCACACCCTCTCCAGCATGTATTCTTTGTAGATTTTTTGATGATGGCCATTCTGACTGCTGTGAGATGATATCTCATTGTAGTTTTGATTTGAATTTCTCTAATGATTAATGTTGTTGAGCATTCTTTCATGTGTTTGTTGGCAATCTGTATATCTTCTTTGGAGAAATGTCTTTCTAGGTCTTCTGCCCATTTTTGGATTGGGTTGTTTGTTTTTTGTTATTGAGCTGCATGAGCTGCTTGTAAATCTTGGAGATTAATCCTTTGTCAGTTGCTTCATTTGCAAATATTTTCTCCCATTCTGAGGGTTGTCTTTTGGTCTTGTTTATGGTTTCCTTTGCTGTGCAAAAGCTTTGAAGTTTCATTAGGTCCCATTTGTTTATTTTTGTTTTTATTTCCATTTCTCTAGGAGGTGGGTCAAAAAGGATCTTGCTGTGATGTATGTCATAGAGTGTTCTGCCTATGTTTTCCTTTAAGAGTTTGATAGTGTCTGGCCTTACATTTAGGTCTTTAATCCAAAAAATTATTATTGAAATATAGTTGATTTACAATGTTGTGTTAGTTTCAGGTATACATCACGGTACTTCAGTAATTCTTTTTCAGATTCTTTTTCCTTATAGGTTATTACAAAATATTGAGTATAGTTCCCTGTTCTATACAGTAGATCCCTGTTGATTATCTATTTTATCTACAGTAGTATAAATATATTTATCCCAACCTCCTACTTATCCTTCCCTCCAACTTCCCCTTTGGTAACCATAAGTTTTGCTTTCTATATCTGAGTCACTTTCAACTTTGTAAATAAGTTCATTTGTGTTTTTTTTTTTTTTTAGATTCCACATATAAGCAATATCATATGATGTTTCTCTTACTTGTATGGCTTACTTCACTTAGTATGATAATGTCTTGGACCATCCATGTTGCTGCAAATGGCATCATTTCATTCTTTTTTACGTCTGAGTAATATTCCATTGTATATATATATACCACACCTCTTTATCCATTCATCTGTTGATGGAAATTTAGGTTGCTTCCATGTCTTAGCTATTGTAAATAGTGCTGCAATGAATATTGGGGTGCATGTTACTTTTTTTTTTTTTTTTGGCGGTACGCGGGCCTCTCACTGTTGTGGCTTCTCCCGTTGTGGAGCACAGGCTCCGGACACTCAGGCTCAGTGGCCATGGCTTATGGGCCCAGCCGCTCCGCAGCATGTGGGATATTCCCGGAATGGGGCACGAACCTGTATCCCCTGCATTGGCAGGTGGACTCTCAACCACTGCGCCACCAGGG
Source organism: Mesoplodon bidens (assembly GCF_964165515.1). Taxonomy (NCBI): domain Eukaryota; kingdom Metazoa; phylum Chordata; class Mammalia; order Artiodactyla; family Ziphiidae; genus Mesoplodon; species Mesoplodon bidens. The sequence continues at coordinate 29,500,921 of NC_138177.1, read as the reverse complement.
AAGCCCTGCATGTTACTTTTTGAATTATAGTTTTATCTAGATATATGCCCAGAAGTGGGATTTCTGGATCATCTGGTAACTCCATTTTTAGTTTTTTACAGAACCTCCATACTGTTGTCCACAGTGGCTGCACCAATTTAAATTCCCACTTAGAGTGTAGGAGTGTTCCTTTTTCTCCATACGCTCTCCAGCATTTATTATTTGTAGACTTTTTTTTTGAAATAAATTTATTTATTTTTGGCTGCATTGGGTCTTCATTGTTGCATGTGAGCTCTCTGTACTTGCAGCAAGCCGGGGCTACTCTTTGTTGCGGTGTGTGGACTTCTCACTGTGGTGGCTTCTCTTCTTGCGGAGCATGGGCTCTAGGCTTGTGGGCTTCAGTAGTTGCTGCACGTGGGCTCAGTAGTTGTGGCTTGTGGGCTCAGTAGTCGTGGCTTGCGGGCTGTAGAGCGCAGGATCAGTAGTTGTGGTGCATGGGCTTAGTTGCTCCATGGCATGTGGGATCTTCTTGGACCAGGGCTTGAACCCATGTCCCCTTCATTGGCCAGAGGATTCTTAAACACTGAACGACCAGGGAAGTCCCTATTTGTAGACTTTTTGATGATGGCCATTCTGAATGGTGTGAGGTGATACTTTATTGTAGTTTTCAGTAGCATTTCTCTAATAATTAGTGATATTAAGCATCTTTTCATCTGCCTGTTGGCCATCTGTATATCTTCTTTGAAGAAATGCCTATTTAGATCTTCTGCCCATTTTTTGATTGGGTTATTTGTTTTTTTTTTTTTTTGATATTGAGCTGCATGAGCTGTTTGTATATTTTGGAAATGAATCTCTTTTTGGTTGCATCATTTCCAAATATTTTCTCCATTCTGTAGGCTGTATTTTGTTCTGCGTATGGTTTCCTTTGATGTGCAAAAGCTTTTACATTTAATTAGATCTCATTTGTTTATTTTCGTTTTTATTTCCATTATTCTAGGAGACTGATCTGAAAAGATATTGCTGAGATTTATGTCGAAGAGTGTTCTGCCTATGATTTACTCTAGGAGTTTTATAGTATCTGGTCTTACATTTAGGTCTTTAATCCATTTTGAGTTTGTATTTTTATATGGTGTCAGAGAATGTTCTATTTCACTCTTTTACATGTAGCTGTCCAGTTTTCTCAGCACCACTTGTTAAAGAGATTGTCTTTTCTCCATTGTATATTCTTGTCTCCTGTGTCATATATTAATTGACCATAGGTGGGTTTATTTCTGGGCTTTCTGTCCTGTTACAGTGATCTATATGTGTGTTGTTGTGCCAGGACCATACTGTTTGACTACTGTAGCTTTGTATTATAGAATGAGCTCTGAAGTGTTCCTTCCTCTGCAATTTTTTGGGAACAGTTTCAGCAGTATAGATATTTTCTCTATATGTTTGGTATAATTTACCTGTGAAGCCATCTGCACTGGGCCTTTGGTTGGTTGGGAGTTTTTTTGTTTTAATTTTTGAATTTTAATTAATTTTTTTTATACAGCAGGTTCTTATTAGTCATCAGTTTTATACACATCACTGTATACGTGTCAAACCCAATCGCCCAATTCATCACACCATCACCCCGACCGCCCACCGCTTTCCCCCCTTTGTGTCCATATGTTTGTTTTCTACATATGTGTTGCAATTTCTGCCCTGCAAACCAGTTCATCTGTACCATTTTTCTAGGTTCCACATATATGCGTTAATATACGATATTTGTTTTTCTCTTTCTGACTTACTTCACTCTCTATGACAGTCACTAGATCCATCCATGTCTCAACAAATGACTCAATTTCGTTCCTTTTTATGGCTGAGTAATATTCCATTGTATATATGTACCACATCTTCTTTATCCATTTGTCTGTTGATGGGAATTCAGATTGCTTCCATGACTTGGCTATTGTAAATAGTGAAGCAATGAACATTCGGGTGAATGTGTCTTTTTGAATTATGGTTTTCTCTGGGTATAAGCCCAGTAGTGGGATTGCAGGATCATAGGGTAATTCTATTGTTAGTTTTTTAAGGAACCTCCATACTGTTCTCCATAGTGGCTGTATCAATTTACATTCCCACCAACAGTGCAGGAGGGTTCCCTTTTCTCCCCACTCTCTCCAGCATTTGTTGTTTGCAGGTTTTCTGATGAAGCCCATTCTAACTGGTGTGAGGTGATACCTCATTGTAGTTTTGATTTGCATTTCTCTAATAATTAGTGATGTTGAGCAACTTTCCATGTGCTTCTTGGCCACCTGTATGTCTTCTTTGGAGAAATGTCTATCTAGGTCTCTTGGCCATTTTTGGATTGGGTTGTTTGTTTTTTTAATATTGAGCTGCATGAGCTGTTTATATATTTTGGAGATTAATCCTTTGTCCATTGATTCGTTTGCAAATATTTTCTCCCATTCTGAGGGTTGTCTTTTCGTCTTGTTTATGGTTTCCTTTGCTGTGCAAAACTTTGAAGTTTCATTAGGTGCCATTTGTTTATTTTTGTTTTTATTTCCATTACTCTAGGAGGTGGATCAAAAAAGATTTTGCTGTGATTTATGTCACAGAGTGTTCTTCCTATGTTTTCCTCTAAGATTTTTATAGTGTCTGGTCTTACATTTAGGTCTCGAATCCATTTTGAGTTTGTTTTTGTGTATGGTGTTAAGGAGTGTTCTAATTTCATTCTTTTACATATAGCTGTCCAGTTTTCCCAGCATCACTTATTGAAGAGACTGTCTTTTCTCCATTGTATATCCTTCCCTACTTTGTCATAGATTAGTTGACCATAGGTGCGTGGGTTTTTCTCTGGGCTTTCTATCTTGTTCCATTGATCTATCTTTCTCTTTTTGTGCCAGTACCGTATTGCCTTGATTCCTGTAGCTTTGTAGTATAGTCTGATGTCAGGGAGTCTGATTCCTGCAGCTCCGTTTTTTTTTTCCTCAAGACTGCTTTGGCTATTTGGGGTCTTTTGTGTCTCCATACAAATTTTAAGATTTTTTGTTCTAGTTCTGTAAAAAAATGCCATTGGTAATATGATAGGGATTGCACTGAATGTGTAGATTTCTTTGGGTAGTATAGTCATTTTCACAATATTCATTCTTCCAATCCAAGAACATGGTATATCTCTCCATCTGTTGGTATCATCTTTAATTTCTTTCATCAGTGTCTTATAGTTTTCAGCATAAAGGTCTTTTTTCTCCCTAGGTAGGTTTATTCCTACGTATTTTATTCTTTTTGATGCAGTGGTAAATGGGAGTGTTTCCTTAATTTCTCTTTCAGATTTTCCATCATTAGTGTATAGGAATGCAAGAGATTTCTGTGCATTAAATTTGTATCCTGCAACTTTACCAAATTCATTGATTAGCTCTAATAGTTTTCTGGTGACATCTTTAGGATTCTCTATGTATAGTATCATGTCATCTGCAAACAGTGACAGTTTTACTTCTTCTTTTCCAATTTGTATTCCTTTTATTTCTTTTTCTTCTCTGACTGCCATGGCTAGGACTTCCAAAACTATCTTGAATAATAGTGGTGCGAGTGGACATCCGTGTCTTGTTCCTGATCTTAGAGGAAATGCTTTCAGTTTTTCACCATTTAGAATGATGTTTGCTGTGGGTTTGTCATATATGGCGTTTATTATGTTTGGGTAGGTTCCCTCTATGCCCACTTTCTGGAGATTTTTTTTATCATAAATGAGTACTGAAGTTTGTCAAAAGCTTTTTCTGCATCTATTGAATGATCGTATGGTTTTTATTCTTCAATTTTTTAATATGGTGTATCACATTGATTGATTTGCATATATTGAAGAATCCTTGCATCCCTGGGTTAAATCCCACTTGATCTTGGTGTATGATCCTTTTAATGTGTTGTTGGATTCTGTTTCCTAGTATTTTGTTGAGGATTTTTGCATCTATATTCATCAGTGAAATTGGTCTGTAATTTTCTTTTTTTGTGGTATCTTTGTCTGTTTTTGGTATCAGGGTGATGGTGACCTCATAGAATGAGTTTGGGAATGTTCCTTCCTCTGCAGTTTTTTGGAAGAGTTTGAGAAGGATGGGTGCTAACTCTTCTCTAAATGTATGATAGAATTCACCTGTGAAGCCATCTGGTCCTTGACTTATGTTTGTTGGAAGATTTTTAATCACGGTTTCAACTTCATGACTTGTGATTTGTCTGTTCATATTTTCTATTTCTTCCTGGTTCAGCCTTTTCAGATTGTACCTTTCTAAGAGTTTGTCCCTTTCTTCTAGGTTGTCCATTTTATTGGCATACAGTTGCTTGTAGTAATGTCTTATGGTCCTTTGTATTTCTGTGGTGTCTGTTGTACCTTCTCCTTGTTCATTTCTAATTTTATAGATTTGGACCCTCTACCTTTTCTTCTTGATGAGTCTGGCTAAAAGTTTATCATTTTAAAAAATGTTTTCAAAGAACGAGCTTTTATTTTCATTAATCTTCTACTGCTTCCTTGGTCTCTATTTCATTTATTTCTGCTCTGAACTTTATGATTTCTTTCCATCTACTAACTTTGGGTTTGCTTTGTTTTTCTTTTTCTAGTTGCTTTAGATGTAAGGTTAGGTTGCTCATTTGAGATTTTTCTTGTTTTCTGAAGTAAGCTTGTATTGCTATAAATGTCCGTGTTAGAACTTCTTTTGCTGCATCCCATAGATTTTGGATCGTTGTTTTCATTTTTATCTGTCTCTAGGTATTTTTTGATTTCCTCTTTGATTTCTTCAGTGATCCATTGGTTGTTTAGTAGCATGTTTTTTAGCCTCCACATGTTTGTGTTTTTTACAGTAGTTTCTTATAGTTGATTTCTAATCTCATAGAATTTTGGGTGGAATAAATGCTTGATATGATTTCAGTTTTCTTAAATTTACTCAGGCTTGCTCTGTGGCCCAGCATGTTATCTATCCTGGAGAATATTCCATGTAAACTTGAAAAGAATGTGTATCCCACTTCTTTCAGATGGAATGCTCTTTAAATGTCAATTAAGTCCATCTAGTCTAATGAGTCATTTAACACTATTAATGTGTTACTGTTAATTTCTCCTTTTATGTCTGATAATGTTTGCCTTGTATATTGAGGTGCTCCTATGTTGGGGGCATAAAAAGTTACAATTGTTAGTTCTTCTTCTTGGATTGATCCCTTGATCATTATGTATTGTCCTTCCTTGTCTCTGGTAACAGTCTTTATATTAAAGTCTATTTTGTCTGATATGAGTATTGCTGCTCCCGCTGTCTTTTGATTTCCATTTGTATGGAATATCTTTTTCCATCCCCTCACTTTCAGTCTTTATGTGTCTCTAGATCTGAAGTGGGTATCTTGTAGGCAACGTATATATGAGTCTTATTTTTGTATCCATTCAGCCAATCTGCGTCATTTGGTTGGAGCATTTAACCCATCTACATTTAAGGTAATTATAGATATGTATGTTCTTATTGCCATTTTGTTAATTGTTTTGGATTTGTTTTCTGTAGGTCTTTTTTCTTTCCCTTTCCTCTTTTGTTCTCTTCTCTTATGATTTGATGACTATCCTTAGTGTTGTGTTTAGATTCCTTTTTCTTTTTTGTGTGTATGTACATTATAGATTTTTGGTTTGCAGTTACCATGAGGTTTTGATATAGTAGTCTCTCTCTCTCTATATATATACACACACATGATTGTTTTACATTCCTGATATCTTAATTTCTAATGCATTTTAAATATCTTGCATTTGAACTCTCCTCCTCTCACGATTACTGATTTTGAGATCATATTTGTGTGTGGATAATTTCCTACATTTACTGTAAGTTTGCCTTTACTGGTGAGTTACCACTCTCATAATTTTCTTGTTTCTAGTTGTGGCCTTTTCTTTTCCACTTAGAGCAGTTCCTTTAGCATTTATTGTAAAGCTCGTTTGGTGGTGCTGAGTTCTTTTAGCTTTTGCTTGTCTGTAAAGCTTTTGATTTCTCTATTGAATCTGAACGAGAGCCTGGGTAGGGTATTCTTGGTTGTAGGTTTTTCCCTTTCATCACGTTAAATATATCATGCCACCCCCTTCTGGCCTGCAGAGTTTCTGCTGACAAATCAGCTGATTCCCTTGTATGTTATTTTTTGCTTTTCCCTTGTTGCTTTTAATGTTTTCTCTGTCTTTTATTTTTGTCCATTTGATTACTATGTGTTTGGGTGTGTTCTTCCTTGAGTTAATCCTTTATGGGATTCTCTGTGCTTCCTGAACTTGGGTGATTGTTTCCTTTCCCATGTAAGGGAAGTTTTCAGCTATTATCTCTTCAAATATTTTCTCAGGCCATTTCTCTCCCTCTTCTATTTCTGGGACCTCTATAATGTGAATGTTGGTGCCTATGACCTTGTCCCAAAGGTCTCTTAGACTTTCTCCATTTACTTTTATTCTATTTTCTTTTTTCTGCTCTGCAGCAGTGATTTCCACCACTCTGTCTTCCAGCTCACTGATTCATTCTTCTGCCTCATTTATTCTGCTATTAATTCCTTCTAGTGTATTTTTTCATTTCAGTTATTGTATTCTTATTTTCTAACTCTCTGAGGAAAACTTCTTGTACTTTCTTGCTCTGTGCATCCATTCTTTTCCCGAGTTCTTGGATCATCTTTAAGTTCATTACTCTGAACTCTTTCTTGGGTAGATTGCCTATCTCCACTTCACTTAGTTGTTCTGGAGTTTTATCTTTGTCATTTTGTCTGGAATATATTCCTTTGCCATCTCTTTTTTAAAAAAAATTCTATTTGTATTTTATTTATGTAGTAGCTTAGTTATGTTTCTCAACCTTGAAGAAGTGGCCCTCAGTAGGGGATGTCCTTTGTGTCACAGCAATACACTTTCCTCTTATCACCGAATGGCCAGGGACTAGCTGGTCCCAGGGTAGGTTCTGACCTGTGTTTGCACACTCAGTTCTGCAGCCTGTGGGATCATAATTTTCTTGCTTCTGGTGCCTGCCCCTTGGTGGGTAAGGCTGGTTTAGAGGCTTGTGCAGGCTTCCTGGTGAGAGGGGCCAGTACCTGCCTTCTGGTTGGTGGACCTGTGTCTTGGTCCTCTTGTGGGCAGGGCCATGTAAAGGGATGTGTCTATTCGTGGCTATGGGCTCAGGAAGTCTTTAGACAGCATGTTTGCTGATGGGTGTGGCTGTGTTCCCACCTTGTTGGTTGTTTGGCCTGAGGAATCCCAACACTGGAGCCAACAGGCTGTTGGGTGAGGCCAGGTCTCAGTGCCAAGGACCCAAGCAAGATATCTTCCTCCAGCCAGAGTTCACATAGATGAACACTCCCTGATATGTCCACCACCAGCTTTTATGACCCCAGAGAGAGCCACAGCTGCTCTCTGCCTTCCGAGGAGACCCTCCAAGACCAGCAGGTAAGTTGGCCCAGGCTTCTATGAAATTAACTGCTTTTGCCCTGGGTCCCAGTATGCACAAGAACTTGTGTGTGCCAAGACTGGAGTCTCTGTTTCCCCCAGTCCTGTGGAGCTCCTGCAGTCAAGCTCCACTGGCGTTCAAAGCCAAATACTCAGGGGGCTCCACCTCCTGATTCTGGGGAGCCTGCCATGGAGCTCAGAGCTCACTCCTGTGGGAGAACTTCTATGACATGATTATTCTCCAGTTTGTGGGTCACCCACCTGGGTGGTATGGGATTTGGTTATATCACTAGTGTGCCCCTTGTACCATCTCACTGTGGTTTCTTCTTTGTGTCTTTGGATGTAGAATATCTTTTTTTAAATAGATCTTTATTGGAGTATAATTGCTTCACAATACTGTGCTAGTTTCTATTGCACAACAAAGCGAATCAGCCACATGCATATCCATGTCCCCATATCTCCTCCCTCTTGAACCTCCCTCCCTTTCTCCCTATCCCACCCCTCTAGGTGGTCACAAAGTACCGAGCTGATTTCCCTGTGCTATGCGGCTGCTTCCCACCAGCCAACTATTTTACATTTGGTAGTGTATATATGTCGATGCTACTCTCACTTTGCCCCAGCTTCGCCCTCCCACCCCATGTCATCAAGTCCATTTTCTATGTCTACTTCTTTATTCCTGCCTTGCAATATCTTTTTTGGTAGGCTCCCGTCTTTTTTGTCAGTTGTTGTTCAGCAGTTGTGATTTTGGTGTACTTGTGAGAGGAGGTGAACTCGGATCTTTCTGCTCCATCATCTTGTCTCCAATCTCTCTTCATTTTTGAAAAAGGAGAGTTTTAGCTAGACCTGGAATTTTTCTCAAACCAATGGTTGTATATTCAACATCAAATTTAATCTACCCAGATCACCTCACTTCTTATTTTGAAAGTACTTCTCAGAGACCATAAGCTGAAAAGTTGTTTGATGTAAATTTACATTCCATTGCAGTTGCCCCGTATACAATTGAATTATCTGTGCCCAACCCTCTACTCTAAACAAACAAAATGAAGTGTTTATTGTAAAACGTTTATCCCACCACGTATGCTCCAAGGTAAACATGAAATGGGAGACACAAACCAGTGATCTTCTCCAGAGTTCTCTTAACTATTGGGTTTAGAGTTTTTTCTTCTCATCCTCCTCCTACTACTTTAAATGCAGCATGCCCCTAAAATAAGCCAGCTATGTTACTGTATGCTCAATTGTAGAAATGATTTCCTTCAATCCTGAAGGAAAGACGTGCTGTGTTAGATTTATTTAGAAATAGTAAGCCCACAAACTATACTTGCAATTTAGGAGATTTTCAGGATAATTTTAATGCAATTTTTCATTATAACTGACTTTAGAATCCAATCCTGTTTAAACCAAGAATCCAGTGTATTCAGTAGTTCAGTTGTTTGTGGGAGCTGGGGTGGGGAAATAAGTTGCCGAACCCCATTTTTGTTCAGTTTATTTCTCCATGTTTAATGATTTCATTGTAGCACAGGCTAGTTTTACACATCTAGTTTTCTAATTGGCTTCTTGTCTTCTCCAGGACCTGATATGGTTTTACCTAGCCTCCTTTTCTCACTGCATGAGAGGAGAACTTTTATTTTGTTAAAGAAATGACTGTTGCCCTCCAGCTTTCCCCTTGGTCTGCATGCCTTTTGGAATGCTCCTGTCTGTAGAAGCATGAGAGTTTGTAAGAAGCATTATTTCCCCTTTCCTGCTCTCTGAGTTTGAGTGCAAGCACTCAGTTTATCTACAATCACATAACACTGCTATGTCAGGAGACGGAACTGGGAGTTCAGCCCTTATGTCTCCATCAGGGCTGGTTTCATTGGCATGTGACCTATGCTTTTGCACAAGGTCCCACATTCAGAAGGTCCTTCACTTTGTTTAAACCTCTGCTGTCATCATATTGAAAATTTTAATAAGTTTTTCCTTGAGTTTGTGGTTTGTAAGTGAAGTCCCATGGGACAGTGGAGCGTGTGTGTGTGTGTGTGTGTGTGTGTGTGTGTGTGTGTGTGTGTGTGTGTGTGTGTGTGTGTGTGTGTGTGTGTGTGTGTGTGTGTGTGTGTGTGTGTGTGGCAGTATGAGAGTCAGCTACGGTTCCTGAAGCCTCATTCAGCGGCAGCATTCACAATTCCCTAAGAACACAGAATTCCAGTGGACCCATGATGTGCAGGGGTTCAGTGGGAAATCAAAGCAGGTATAAGATAAACATTTATTGATGCCTCAACCACTTAGGCTGAAAATGATGACATAGAAGGAAAGAGAAAGATGTGTCAATCCATAAATTCTTTTCCTTTCAATCTTTCCTTACTCACAAACAAAATGAAGATAGAGAGTGTTAATAGAATGTGTGAATGACAAGGAGTGAAATAAAGACAATTAAGGTAGTTTTGTGTAGTGTTTACCACTCTAAGAATAAAATAAATATACATGCATGAAATATGAATTGTAGTATTTTGTTAAGTTGTGTGCTCTTATATTTGCAGCTATGATTGGCATTGCACAATAGAAAGATGGATGGCAAAATGCATGCTAATATTATAAACTTTTAGGTTTTTTTTTTTAACTTAGAAAATAACAACACCGTGACAAATTGAGAGAGAGAGAGGGAAAATCTTCATATGTTTCTACATCTAATGGTAGTTTTTTTCTATGTTTTGAATAAGAAGCCCCACATTGCAGTTTGCACTGGGCCCCACAAATTATGTGGCCAGCCCTACAGCTAGCTGAGGGTTCTTAAAACTTTCCTTAATGGTTACACAGGGGATTTCAATTACAGTTTTACTATTTTATTGTTGTTAATGCATTTCTTTAAACTTTGAAGCAAGTATAGCAAAATGTTACAATTTGGTGTGATTGGTGAGTGAATGTTCATTACATTATTTTGAAACTCTTCTGTATGCTTGAAATACTTCACACAAAAGCCTCATTCTATTGAAGTGAGGTAATGAACAATGGCAAGAAATATATATGAAAAGAAGGAGGCGTATAACAAAGGCAGTAAGAACCCATTAGAGAATACATTCTGCACTCCCCTGCTCATTGTCAAGTATCTTACCATGGTGACCTTATGGGCATAATATTCCAGAGTCAGTTTCACTATGGTTGCTGCCTCCGATGCAGTTGTTTTGTCAGGTGCAGAGAGTCTCATCAGGAGACTCCACACAAAGTCAGTTAGCAAGCGTGGCAATAAGGTTTGTCCTACACTCTGAAACCAAAAAGGAGAGTCATGATCTCAGGCCTTACTTATATCAAGAGAAGCAAGACAGCTGAACCCAGATATCCTGAGGGAAGCTTCAGGGCCAGGCAGGGCCGTATGATTTTTGTGGGCCCTAGGCACCTTTGCTGCTGTGGGCCTTTTCCTCCATTAAAAAATATTAAAAATTATATTTTACAATTGTGTTGCTATTAAGATGACTGTAATTCAATTTGAATTATATATATTTTTTCATCTGATTTTTAAAGCAATTAAAACATTTTCATCTGAATAAGTCAGCTCTGGGGGCAAGCCAGGGAGAAGTGGAAAATCATGGCATTGCAATTCAGAGGAACTATAAAATATTGATTCTATCCCATTTCAGCTATTCAAATACTAGAAATTATTGTGAACTTCAGCTTTGGAAATGAATTTGCTCAGATCAGAAACAAGCATGATTTGTAGAAGATGAAGGAAAGGATGGGGTAAGAAAGGCAGGGTCATTCAAGGGTGTGGACTTTTTCTCAGAGAAGTATCAAGAAGTGGGAAGAGAAAAAAAGGCCCATATGTCCACGACTGAGGTACAACAACTACAATTCAAACAATCTCTTTTTAAAGTTAGAGGAATATCCATGGGCCATAATATGTGAAAAAAATCACAATATTATGGATCTCTTAATTAAGAAAGATGAATGAACCACATTTCCTCCTTTTGTATATGTGTATGTGTATGTATATATATATATATATATATATATATATTCAAAATTTCCTTTATGTGCGTGTGTGTGCCATACTCTAAAATACAGAAAGTACTCAATATTGCCAATAAAAGCTTTTCTCCATCCCCATTAAAGTAATTGAACATAGCTCTTTCTGGTCAATAGGGAAGGACTGAGGTCTCAGTGAAAGTTTGTGACCACCAGGCTCCCTCCTACTGGACAGAGGGGTGAGGGATAGTATTTTTGGAAAGCTATGAAAGATGGATAATGGAGGGTCACTAAGGCTTGGTGAGGTGAACTGAATATTATAAACAGTTTGCTCTACTTTGAGAAAACCAGATTTAATTATATAAGATATTGAATTTAAAAAAATCATTGGAAGAGGGAATATTCTCTTTTGCATATTTGTTTATTCAACAAAATATTTTAGTTTGGTGTCTATTAAAAAGTTGTAGAAGGAGCAATTCCTAGTGAAACTTAGAGATAGTGTTAGAAGTTTCTGGTATGTCAAGGTTGAACAAAGAAGAATAAACCTGACTCCATATTGGATCTATTCCTTTAGCTCTAGCCTTTGTGCTCCATTGCCTGTGCTTAGTCATGCTAGCTTTGCACCTTTGTCTCAAACAGTAAGAGAATGTGACCTATAGCCCGGAATATACATACTAACCCTTTCTCAATATTCTGCCTCCCAGGCTTGACCTTTAAATGTATAACACATTTCCATTCATATAGAGATAAAAAGGTGCAGAATAGAAAATAATAGTTGTCTTGTTGGAGGTTTACAGGAACATTGTGACCAGACCTACCTGGACAGCTGCAAGAACAAAGGATTTCTTTGTTCTTGCACCAATTAGTTTGTAACAACCAGTCACACCTCCCCTCCCCTTTTAATGTAAAAGAAGCCTGAATTCTAACTCGGGTAAGATGATTCTTTGGGACACTAGTCCACCATCTTCTTGGTCTGCTGGATTTTCGAATAAAGTCACTATTCCTTGCCCCAGCACCTTGTCTTTTGATTTATTGGTCTATTGTGCAGCAAACAGTATGAGTATGGAGTCAGTAACAAAGGTAGAGATATGACAGTAGAGTACATCAAATTACAGGGCTCCCTTTATAAAATGTGATCTCGCTCGCTCTCTTGGCTAAAACCTTGATGCTTATCCTCCTATTTGCATCCTTTGGACTTTGTCTTTGGATATGGTCCTCTTGGTTTCCTTACTAAAACCTTAGATTCTCTCACCCATTTGTCCCAATCTACCTCTGAAAGTACCTACCTCAGGATTTTCCAGCTACCGCTCTTGCACACAGTGCTAGTACTAGACCTGCTTTGATCTCACAATTGAGAACTGAATAACAGGTCATGAACACAGGACCCAGGGCACCTTCCCCCAAACCCAAGGATTTCTAAATCTGATGGACATTAAACTCAGATAAGAGAGGATGCTAAACTGGAAGTGGAGATAGTAAGACCCATGAACCACTTGGAAGAGACCCTGAGGAAGCTGCCAGTCTTAGGCTAACTAGCCTAGTTATGGGGCTCAGGATTTCAATTCTAGGGCTCTGGAGTGAAGCATGGAAGGATGTGAAAGGATTTTCTAGTAAACCTCTACAGATGCCTGGTTTCTTCACTTAAATAGACAACTTTGTAGTCAACCAGGTTTGTGACTTTTGAGGGGAGGTGGATTATGAATAATGCTTGATTTTGGAAAGATGCATCATCATGAAGATGCATATTTAGGACATATATGTGGTATTTTTGATTGTATTATTTGAGGTATATTGTTTTCATATCTCCTCAGCCTCCCACAATTCTATCTACCTCAGCTGTGGGAGGGCAAGGCACTGCTTTATGCATGTACCTTTAGGAGGAACCATAAGACCCTCCCAACTCAAGAGATAAGCTAGCCTGAAGAACCTCCCCAGAAGGCTTTGCTGAACTGTTGACTCAACGCGTGTAGCTAGACACATTAGAGAGCACAACTGTTAGACAATCTGTTAGACAGCACAACTTAGGTGCCAGTGACCTCTCAAGCATATGAATAAGCCCATATACTTTGAAGAAGGTGAGGGAATGTATACAGTTATAGAGCCTCATTATTTTCCCCAAAGGTTGGGTCAATGTAAAAATTATTTACTTGGTACTGAGGTTTATCACTTGAACTTTTAAAAAAATTTAAATTTAAGAGGTTTTTAAAATGTAAATTGCATTATATTGATATTTGCTCAATAAATTATAATAACATTGAAAAGGTTGTTAATTGTTGAATTCATTAATTTTGCTAGAAAATCAGAAGTTTCCCATCTTTAGTAACTTATTAGCCAAACAGTAAGAAGCATAACAACTAGGAAACACCTATCTCATTTGCATTCTGTAAGGATTAGGTAAAATAATATAAATTGCTAGATTCTGAAATAATAGGCATAATTCTTATTAATAGAGATGAAAATCAGGAAGCCAAATACTCTATCATTTACTCTTTGCTTTACTGAATTTAAATAAAACAGAAAAACATCTATTAAACATATAAATTTTGTTGAAATAAGTTACCACTAAAAGTAATAATACACATGAAACAAAAGCCATAGGATAAAGTGGGGGCTAAGTTACCTGAGCAATTTTACTTTTGTCTCTTTGCAAGATCTTCGGTAGAAATTCTATATCAGAGGGAGAAGGCAGGAAGCAGTGACTTCTAGACTTATACTTTGTACTTTTATTTTTTGCAATATCCGCTGTATTAAGGAAAAGAGTTTAAGGTTTTTATTTGATCACTGGTTCCTCTATAACATTGCTATTTCCAATTTCCTCTTCCTGCCCAATTCTGGAGTCTAAAGTTTCTGAATGTTTAACTCTCTGCTAACAGTTTAGTCACATAAAATATTATGACTACATTAATCCAGAGTTTAAAAAGTGTTTAAGAGAGGCCTCTGTGAAATATGAATAAAGGACATAGATAATTTTAATAAGTTGACCAAATATCAAGTACATTTAGGCCATCAAGTGCATTGTTCAGTGCAATGGAAGAGCTACTGCTAAGTTGGGGTGTATATTGGTAAAAGAGCAGACTTAGAGGCATTTTGCAAGGAGCTGGGGGAGTGGTACAGCAAGAAAGAGAAAAGCCCTCAACATAAGCTTCAGTTGCAGATGCCTTTTGTTCTAGAGAAGGTAGGTTTTAAATGTCTTTGCTTGTTTGCTAACAGCTTTATAGAGATATAACCAATATGCAACATATTTAAAGTGTCTAATTTGGTAAGTTATTATATATGTATGTGCCCATAAACATCACTGCAATAAAAAAAAGATTTATTCCCTCCAAAAGTTTCCTCATGTCCTTTTGTAATTGATCAAACCTGCTCCCAGATCCCACTCCCTGATTCAAAGGCAGGCACTGATCTACATTCTGTCAAGTTTGTATTTTCAAGTTTTATATAAGTGGAACCATTTAGTATTTACTTTTTTGTTGTTTGGAATCTTTCATTTAGCAAAATTATTTGCAATCCATCCACGTTTTTTCTTGTATCAATAGTCTTAGTGATGGATACTATTCCATTGTACATAGATACCATCATCTGCTTATTCATTCACCTTTTGGTAGACATTTGGGTTGTTTCCAGTTTTTGGCTATTACAAATAAAGGTGCTATCAACATTCATGTACAAGTCTTTGAATGGATATTTGCTTTCATTTCTCTTAGGTAAACACTAAGCTGTGAAATGACTGGATCATACGGTAGATGTGTGTGTGACTTTTTAGGATACTGCCAAATTATCTTCCAAAGCTGTTGTATCACTTCACATTCCCTCTAGCAATGTATGAGAGTTCCAGTTGCTTCACACCTTTAATAACGCATTGTATGGTCAGTCTTTTCAATTTTAGACATTTTAAATGGAGTGCAGTGGTGTCTCACTGCAGTTTTAATTTACCTTTCTTTTATGACTTTATATTGATCATCCTTTGATATGCATCCTTGCAATCTGTGCTTCTTTAGTGAAATGACTACTCAAATCTACTATTATATTTTTATTTTTATTTATTTATTTATTTATTTATTTTTTATTAGTTTCTGCTTTATAACAAAGTGAATCAGTCATACATATACATCTGTTCCCCCATCCCTTCCCTCTTGCATCTCCCTCCCTCCCACCCTCCCTATCCCACCCCTCCAGGTGGTCACAAAGCACTGAGCTGATCTCCCTGTGCTATGCGGCTGCTTCCCACTATCTATCTACCTTACGTTTGGTACCGTATATATGTCCATGCCTCTCTTTCGCTTTGTCACAGCTTACCCTTCCCCCTCCCCGTATCCTCAAGTCCATTCTCTAGTAGGTCTGTGTCTTTATTCCTGTTTTACCCCCAGGTTCTTCATGACATTTTTTTTCTTAAATTCCATATATATGTGTTAGCACACGGTATTTGTCTTTATCTTTCTGAGTTACTTCACTCTGTATGACAGACTCTAGGTCTATCCACCTCATTACAAATAGCTCAGTTTCATTTCTTTTTATGGCTGAGTAATATTCCATTGTATATATGCGCCACATCTTCTTTATCCATTCATCCGATGATGGACACTTAGGTTGTTTCCAGATCCGGGCTATTGTGAATAGAGCTGCAATGAACATTTTGGTACATGTCTCTTTTTGAATTATGGTTTTCTCAGGGTATATGCCTAGTAGTGGGATTGCTGGGTCATATGGTAGTTCTATTTTTAGTTTTTTAAGGAACCTCCATACCGTTCTCCATAGTGGCTGTACCAATTCACATTCCCACCAGCAGTGCAAGAGTGTTCCCTTTTCTCCACACCCTCTCCAGCATTTATTGTTTCTAGATTTCTTGATGATGGCCATTCTGACTGGTGTGAGATGATATCTCATTGTAGTTTTGATTTGCATTTCTCTAATGATTAATGATGTTGAGCATTCTTTCATGTGTTTGTTGGCAGTCTGTATATCTTCTTTGGAGAAATGCCTATTTAAGTCTTCTGCCCATTTTTGGATTGGGTTGTTTGTTTTTTTGCTATTGAGCTGCATGAGCTATTTATAAATTTTGGAGATTAATCCTTTGTCAGTTGTCAGCTCTTCATTTGCAAATATTTTCTCCCATTCTGAGGGTTGTCTTTTGGTCTTGTTTATGGTTTCCTTTGCTGTGCAAAAGCTTTGAAGTTTCATTAGGTCCCATTTGTTTATCTTTGTTTTTATTTCCATTTCTCTAGGAGGTGGGTCCAAAAGGATCTTGCTGTGATTTATGTCATAGAGTGTTCTGCCTATGTTTTCTTCTAAGAGTTTGATAGTTACGGGCCTTACATTTGGGTCTTTAATCCATTTTGAGCTTATTTTTGTGTATGGTGTTAGGGAGTGATCTAATCTCATACTTTTACATGTCCCTGTCCAGTTTTCCCAGCACCACTTATTGAAGAGGCTGTCCTTTCTCCACTGTACATTCCTGGCTCCTTTATCAAAGATAAGTTGACCATATGTGCGTGGGTTTATCTCTGGGCTTTCTATCCTGTTCCATTGATCTGTCTTTCTGTTTTTGTGCCAGTACCACACTGTCTTGATTACTGTAGCTTTGTAGTATAGTCTGAAGTCAGGGAGCCTGATTCCTCCAGCTCCGTTTTTCGTTCTCAAGATTGCTTTGGCTATTCGGGGTCTTTTGTTTTTCCAAACAAATTTTGAAATTTTTTGTTCTAGTTCTGTGAAAAATGCCAGTGGTAGTTTGATAGGGATTGCATTGAACCTGTAGATTGCTGTGGGTAGTAGAGTCATTTTCACAATATTGATTCTTCCAATCCAGGAGCATGGTATATCTCTCCATCTATTTGTATCATCTTTAATTTCTTTCATCAGTGTCTTATAATTTTCTGCATACAGGTCTTTTGTCTCCTTAGGTAGGTTTATTCCTAGATATTTTATTCTTTTTGTTGCAATGGTAAATGGGAGTGTTTTCTTGGTTTCACTTTCAGATTTTTCATCATTAGTGTACAGGAATGCAAGAGATTTCTGTGCATTAATTTTGTATCCTGCTACTTTACCAAATTCTTTGATTAGCTCTAGTAGTTTTCTGGTAGCATCTTTAGGATTCTCTATGTATAGTATCATGTCATCTGCAGACAGTGACAGCTTTACTTCTACTTGTCCAATTTGGATTCCTTTTATTTCCTTTTCTTCTCTGATTGCTGTGGCTAAAACTTCCAAAACTAAGTTGAATAAGAGTGGTGAGAGTGGGCAAGCTTGTCTTGTTCCTGATCTTAGTGGAAATGGTTTCAGTTTTTCACCATTGAGGACGATGCTGGCTGTGGGTTTGTCATATATGGCCTTTATTATGTTGAGGAAAGTTCCCTCTATGCCTACTTTCTGCAGGGTTTTTATCATAAATGGGTGTTGAATTTTGTCGAAAGCTTTCTCTGCATCTATTGAGATGATCATATGGTTTTTCTCCTTCAACTTGTTAATATGGTGTATCACATTGATTGATTTGCGTATATTGAAGAATCCTTGCATTCCTGGAATAAACCCCACTTGATCATGGTGTATGATCCTTTTAATGTGCTGTTGGATTCTGTTTGCTAGTATTTTGTTGAGGATTTTTGCACCTATGTTCATCAGTGATATTGGCCTGTAGTTTTCTTTCTTTGTGACATCCTTGCCTGGTTTTGGTATCAAGCTGATGGTGGCCTCGTAGAATGAGTTTGGGAGTGCTCCTCCCTCTGCTATATTTTGGAAGAGTTTGAGAAGGATAGGTGTTAGCTCTTCTCTAAATGTTTGATAGAATTGGCCTGTGAAGCCATCTGGTCCTGGGCTTTTGTATGTTGGAAGATTTTTAATCACAGTTTCAATTTCAGTGCTTGTGATTGGTCTGTTCATATTTTCTATTTCTTCCTGATTCAGTCTTGGCAGGTTGTGCATTTCTAAGAATTTGTCCATTTCTTCCAGGTTGTCCATTTTATTGGCATAGAGTTGCTTGTAGTAATCTCTCAAGATCTTTTGTATTTCTGCAGTGTCAGTTGTTACTTCTTCTTTTTCACTTCTAATTCTATTGATTTGAGTCTTCTCCCATTTTTTCTTGATGAGTCTGGCTAATGGTTTATCAATTTTGTTTATCTTCTCAAAGAACCAGCTTTTAGTTTTATTGATCTTTGCTATCGTTTCCTTCATTTGTTTTTCATTTATTTCTGATCTGATCTTTATGATTTCCTTCCTTCTGCTAACTTTGGGGGTTTTTTGTTCTTCTTTCTCTAATTGCTTTAGGTGCAGGGTCAGGTTGTTTACTCGAGATGTTTCCTGTTTCTTAAGGTGGGATTGTATTGCTATAAACTTCCCCCTTATAACTGCTTTTGCTGCGTCCCATAGGTTTTGGGTCGTTGTGTCTCCATTGTCATTTGTTTCTAGGTATTTTTAATTTCCTCTTTGATTTCTTCAGTGATCACTTCGTTATTGAGTAGTGTATTGTTTAGCCTCCATGTGTTTGTATTTTTTACAGATCTTTTCCTGTAATTGATGTCTAGTCTCATAGCATTGTGGTCGGAAAAGATACTTGATATAACTTCAATTTTCTTAAATTTACCACGGCTTGATTTGTGACCCAAGATATGATCTATCCTGGAGAATGTTCCATGAGCACTTGAGAAAAATGTGTATTCTGTTGTTTTTGTATGGAATGTCCTATAAATATCAATTAAGTCCATCTTGTTTAATGTATCATTTAAAGGTTGTGTTTCCTTATTTATTTTCATTTTGGATGATCTGTCCATTGGTGAAAGTGGGGTGTTAATGTCCCCTACTATGAGTGTGTTACTGTCGATTTCCCCTTTTATGGCTGTTCGTATTTGTCTTATGTATTGAGGTGCTCCTATGTTGGGTGCATAAATATTTACAATTATTATATCTTCTTCTTGGATCGATCCCTTGATCATTATGTAGTGTCCTTCTTTGTCTCTTCTAATAATCTTTATTTTAAAGTCTATTTTGTCTGATATAAGAATTGCTACTCCAGCTTTCTTTTGATTTCCATTTGCATGGAATATCTTTTTCCATCCCCTTACTTTCAATCTGTATGTGTCTCTAGGTCTGAAATGCGTCTCTTGTAGACAGCAAATATATGGGTCTTGTTTTTGTATCCATTCAGCCAATCTGTGTCTTTTGGTGGGAGCATTTAGTCCATTTACATTTAAGGTAATTATTGATATGTATGTTCCTATTCCCATTTCCTTAATTGTTTTGGGTTCGTTATTGTAGGTGTTTTCCTTCTGTTGTGTTTCTTGCCTAGAGAAGTTCCTTTAGCATTTGTTGTAAAGCTGGTTTGGTGGTGCTGAACTCTCTCAGCTTTTGCTTGTCTGTAAACATTTTAATTTCTCCATCAAATCTGAATGAGATCCTTGCTGGGTAGAGTAGTCTTGGTTGCAGGTTTTTCTCCTTCATCACTTTAATTATGTCCTGCCAGTCCCTTCTGGCTTGCAGAGTTTCTACTGAAAGATCAGCTGTTAACCTTATGGGGATTCCCTTGTGTGTTATTTGTTGTTTTTCCCTTGCTGCTTTTAATATGATTTCTTTGTGTTTAATTTTTGACAGTTTGATTAATATGTGTCTTGGCATATTTCTCCTTGGATTTATTCTGTATGGGACTCTCTGTGACTCCTGGACTTGATTAACTATTTCCTTTCCTATATTAGGGAAGTTTTCAACTATAATCTCTTCAAATATTTTCTCAGTCCCTTTCTTTTTCTCTTCTTCTTCTGGAACCCCTGCAATTCGAATGTTGGTGTGTTTAATGTTGTCCCAGAGGTCTCCGAGACTGTCCTCTGTTCTTTTCATTCTTTTTTCTTTCTTCTGCTCTGCAGTAGTTATTTCCACTATTTTATCTTCCACCTCACTTATCCGTTCTTCTGCCTCAGTTATTCTGCTATTGATCCCATCTACAGTATTTTTCATTTCATTTATTGTGTTTTTAATCGATGCTTGATTCATCTTTAGTTCTTCTAGGTCCTTGTTAACTGTTTCTTGCATTTTGTCTATTCTATTTCCAAGATTTTGGATCTTGGAAATAGAATCTTAGATCATCTTTACTATCAGTATTCTAAATTCTTTTTCAGGTAGAAAAAGAATTTTGTTAGGTCTGGTGGGTTTTTGTCTTGCTCCTTCTCCTGCTGTGTGTTTTTCTGTCTTCTCATTTTGCTTATCTTACTGTGTTTGGGGTCTCCTTTTCTGCAGGCTGCAGGTTCGTAGTTCCCGTTGTTTTTGGTGTCTGTCCCCAGTGGCTAAGTTTGGTTCAGTGGGTTGTGTAGGCTTCCTGGTGGTGGGGATTAGTGCCTGTGTTCTGGTGGATGAGGCTGGATCTTGTCTTTCTGGTGGACAGGTCCACGTCTGGTGGTGTATTTTGGGGTGTCTGTGGACTTTTTATGATTTTAGGCAGCCTCTCTGCTAATGGGTGGCGTTGTGTTCCTGTCTTGCTAGTTGTTTGGCATAGGGTGTCCAGCACTGTAGCTTGCTGGTCATTGAGTGAAGCTGGGTGCTGGTGTTGAGATGGAGATCTCTGGAAGATTTTCGCCATTTGATATTATGTGGAACTGGGAGGTCTCTTGTGGACCAGTGTCCTGAAGTTGGCTCTCCCACCTCAGAGGCACAGCACTGACTCCTGGCCCCTCAATTTGGGATGATTTGTTGTCTATTCATGTATTCCACAGATGCAGGGTACATCAAGTTGATTGTGGAGCTTTACTCTGCTGCTTCTGAGGCTGCTGGGAGAGATTTCCCTTTCTCTTCTTTGTTCTCACAGCTCCCGGGTCTCAGCTTTGGATTTGGCCCCACCTGTCCATGTAGGTCGCCGGAGGGCGTCTGTTCTTCACTGAGACAGGACAGGGTTAAAGGAGCAGCCGCTTCAGGGACTCTGGCTTACTCAGGCTGGGGGGCAGGGAGGGGCACGGAATGCGGGTGGAGCCTGCAGTGGCAGAGGCCGGTGTGATGTTGCACCAGCCAGAGGCGCGCCGTGCGCTCTCCCAGGGAAGCCGTCCCTGGATCCCGGGACCCCGGCAGTGACGGGCTGCACAGGCTCCCCGGAAGGGGGGCGTGGACAGTGACCTGCGCTCGCACACAGGCCTCGCGGCGGCCGCGGCAGACCCAGCCTCCCACGCCCGTCTCTGGCGTCTGCGCTTTCAGCCGTGGCTCGCGCCCGTCTCTGGAGCTCCTTTAAGCAACACTCTTTTTTTTTTTTTAAATTAGTTTCTGCTTTATAACAAAGTGAATCAGTCATACATATACATCTGTTCCCACATCCCTTCCCTCATGCATCTCCCTCCCTCCCACCCTCCCCATCCCACCCCTCCAGGCAGTCACAAAGCACCGAGCTGATCTCCCTGTGCTCTGCGGCTGCTTCCCACTATCTACCTACCTTACGTTTGGTAGTGTATATATGTCCATGCCTCTCTTTCGCTTTGTCACAGCTTACCCTTCCCTCTCCCCATACCCTCAAGTCCATTCTCAAGTAGGTCTGTGTCTTTATTCCCGTTTTACCCCTAGGTTCTTCATGACATTTTAAAAAAAATTTCATATATATGTGTTAGCATACGGTATTTGTCTTTCTCTTTCTGAGTTACTTCACTCTGTATGACAGACTCTAGGTCTATCCACCTCATTATAAATAGCTCAGTTTCATTTCTTTTTATGGCTGAGTAATATTCCATTGTATATATGTGCCACATCTTCTTTATCCATTCACCCGATGATGGACACTTAGGTTGTTTCCAGATCCGGGCTATTGTGAATAGAGCTGCAATGAACATTTTGGTACATGTCTCTTTTTGAATTATGGTTTTCTCAGGGTATATGCCTAGTAGTGGGATTGCTGGGTCATATGGTAGTTCTATTTTTAGTTTTTTAAGGAACCTCCATACCGTTCTCCATAGTGGCTGTACCAATTCACATTCCCACCAGCAGTGCAAGAGTGTTCCCTTTTCTCCACACCCTCTCCAGCATTTATTGTTTCTAGATTTCTTGATGATGGCCATTCTGACTGGTGTGAGATGATATCTCATTGTAGTTTTGATTTGCATTTCTCTAATGATTAATGATGTTGAGCATTCTTTCATGTGTTTGTTGGCAGTCTGTATATCTTCTTTGGAGAAATGCCTATTTAAGTCTTCTGCCCATTTTTGGATTGGGTTGTTTGTTTTTTTGCTATTGAGCTGCATGAGCTGCTTATAAATTTTGGAGATTAATCCTTTGTCAGTTGCTTCATTTGCAAATATTTTCTCCCATTCTGAGGGTTGTCTTTTGGTCTTGTTTATGGTTTCCTTTGCTGTGCAAAAGCTTTGAAGTTTCATTAGGTCCCATTTGTTTATCTTTGTTTCTTTTTCCATTTCTCTAGGAGGTGGGTCCAAAAGGATCTTGCTGTGATTTATGTCATAGAGTGTTCTGCCTATGTTTTCCTCTAAGAGTTTGATAGTTTCTGGCCTTACCTTTAGGTCTTTAATCCATTTTGAGCTTATTTTTGTGTATGGTGTTAGGGAATGATCTAATCTCATACTTTTACATGTCCCTGTCCAGTTTTCCCAGCACCACTTATTGAAGAGGCTGTCCTTTCTCCACTGTACATTCCTGGCTCCTTTATCAAAGATAAGTTGACCATATGTGCGTGGGTTTATCTCTGGGCTTTCTATCCTGTTCCATTGATCTATCTTTCTAAGCAGCGCTCTTAATCCCCTCTCCTCACGCACCAGGAAATAAATAGGGAAGAAAAAGTCTCTTGCCTCTTCCGCAGGTCCAGACTTTTTCCCGGACTCCCTCCCGGCTAGCTGTGGCACATTAGCCCCTTCAGGCTGTGTTCACGCTGCCAACCCCAGTCCTCTCCCTGTGCTCTGACTGAAGCCCGAGCCTCAGCTCCCAGCACCGCCCGCCCCGGCGGGCGAGCAGACAAGCCTCTCGGGCTGGTGAGTGCCAGTTGGCAGCGATCCTCTGTGCGGGAATCTCTCTGCTTTGCCCTACCCAGGTACGTGGGGAGTTTCTTGCCTTTTGGGAGGTCTGAGGTCTTCTGCCAGCGTACAGTAGGTGTTCTGTAGGAGTTGTTCCACGTGTAGCTGTATTTCTGGTGTATCTCTGTGGAGGAAGGTGATCTCCACGTCTTACTCTTCCGCCATCTTCCCCGGAAGTCTCCTACTATTATATTTTTAATTTGGTTGCTTGCTTTTTTTTTTTTTTTTTTTTACTGAGTTTTGAGAGTTCCTTTAAAATTCTGAATACAATTCTTCTATCAGATATGTAATTTGCAAATATTTTCTCACTGTGGCTTATCTCTTAAGTGTCTTTCAAAGAGCAGAGGTACTTAATTTATCATTTTTTTTCATTTATGTGTCATGCTTTTGTTGTTATATTTTAGAAATCTTTGCCTAATCCAAGGTACAAAGATTTTTTCTAGTTTCATAGTTTTAGGTTTTACGTGTAGTCCTATGATCCAATTTGAATTAGCTTTTATGCATTTATGAGATATATATCAAAGTTCTTTTTTTGCATATAAATCACAAATTTTTCCAACAATGTTTATTGAACTTTATCCCTTCTCCACTGCATTGCCTTTGAACCTTTGTCAAAAATCAATTGACCATACATGTGTGGATCTATTTCTGGACTCTTTATTCTATCCAAAGCAATGTTGAACAGAACTAATGACAGTGCACATCCTTGTCTTTTTCCTGGTCTTTTGGAGAAATCATTCAGTATTTCACCATTAAGTATGATGTTAGGTGTAGATTTTTCATAGAGGTACTTTAGCAGGTAGAGGAAGTTTCCTTTCTACTCCTAATTTTCTGAGAGTTTTTATTAGGAATGGATGTTGAATTTTGTCAAGTACTTTTTCTGTATCTACTGAAATAATCATATGGTTATTTTTTTCATCTTTTGATGTGGTATGTTACATTGGTTGATTTTCAAAAGGTTAAATTGACATTGCACTTCTGCATAAATTCCACATAGCCATGGTATATTATTCTTTTTATTTAGTGTACTATTTGATTTGCTAAGCTTGATTAAATTTTTTCATCAGTGTTCTTGAGGGACATTGGTCTGTAGTTTTTTGTTTTTATTTTTCTTGTAATGTCTTTGTGTGATTTTGGTGTTGGAATAATGCCAGCCTCATAGAATGAGTTGGCAAGTATTCCCTTATCCTCACATTTCTGGAAGAATTTGTATAGAATTAGTATAATTTCTTTCTTAAATGTTTGATAGATCGTTTCAGTCTGGAGTTTTCTCTGTGGATCTGGACTTTTCTTTGCGAAATATTTAAACTACAAACTCAACTTCTTTGCTAGATACAGAATATTCAGATTATCAATTTCTTCTTGAGTGAGCTTTGGTAATTTGTGTCTTTCAATAAATTTGTCTGTTTAAGTTGTCAAATCTATTGGCCTAAAGTTGTTCATAATGTCACTTTTTATTCTGTTAATACCCATAGAATCTTTAGTGATATTATTTCTCTCATTCCTTATATTGGTAATTTGTGTCTCTTCTCTTATTTCTCCCCTGATATTCTCAGAGAATTTGCTTTTGGCTTCATTGCTTTCCCTTGAGGTTTTTCTGCTTTCTAGTTTTATTGGTTTTTGTTCTGGTCTTTATTATTTCCTCTCATCTTCTTACTTCTGGTTTTATTTGTTCTTTTTTCTCTATTTTCTTAAGGCAGAAGCTAAGGTCATTGATTTAAGAACTTTTCTCTATTCTAATGTAGGCATATGGTGCTAAGAATTTCCCTTCTGGGATCTTGTTTAGCTGTATTCCATAAATTTTGAAATTTTATATTTCCATTTTCATTTAGTTCAAAATGCTTTAAATTTCCTTTATTTCTTTTTTTTGACACATTTATTATTTAGAAACAGGTTATCTAGCTTCCAAATATATTGAATTTTCAGATATCTTTCTTTCTTTTAAAATTTAAAAATTTATCTTGAGTTTCCATTTATTAAAAGGTTGATAAAAGTTTAACTTGAATAAATCCTTTCCCCACTTCTAATTATTTATTTATTTTTAACTTGTTTAAAATCTAAAAAAATTTTATTTTACATTGGCGTATAGTTGATTTACAATCTTTTGTTAGTTTCAGGTGTACAGGAAAGTGATTCAGTTATACATATACAAGTATCTATTCTTTTTCAAGTTCTTTTCCCATTTAGTTTATTCCAGAATATTGAGCAGAGTTCCCTGTGCTATGCAGTAGGTCCTTGTTGACTATTTTAAATATAGCGATGTGTATATGTCAATCCCGAACTCCCAGTCTATCCTTCCTCCCCACCCTTCCCCACTGGTAACCATAAGTTTATTCTCTAAGTCTGTGAATCTGTTTTGTAAATAAGTTCATTTATGTATCATTTTTTTCTTAGATTCTGCATACAAGTGATATCATGATATTTGTCTTTCTCTGTCTTAGTTCACTTAGTATGACGATCTCTATGTCCATCCATGTTGCTGCAAATGGCATTATTTCATTCTTTTTAATGGACGACATTCCATTGTATATATGTACCACATCTTCTTTATCCATTCATCTGTTGATGGACATTTAGGTTGCTTCATGTCTTGGCTATTATAAACAGCACTGCAGTGAACATTGGGGTGCATGTATCCTTTCAAATCATGGTTTTCTCCAGATACGTGCCCAGGAGTGGGATTGCTGGATCATATGGTAGCTCTATTTTTAGTTTTTTAAGGAACCTCCATATTGTTCTCCACAGTGGCTGTACCAATCTACATTCCCAGCAACAGTGTAGGAGGGTTCCCTATTCTTCACACTCTCTCCAGCATTGATTGTTTGTAGATTTTTTGACGATGGCCATTCTGACTGGTGTTAGGTGATATCTCATTGTAGTTTTGATTTCCATTTCTCTAATAATTAGTGATGTTGAACATCTTTTCATATGCCTGTTGGCCATCTGTATGGTCTTTCACCTATTTTTTGATTGGGTTGTTTGTTTTCTTTGATATTGAGCTGCATGAGCTGTTTATAAATTTTGAGATTAATCCCTTGTTATTCACATTGTTTGCAAATATTTTCTTCCATTCTGTGGGTTGTCTTTTTGTTTTGTTTATGGTTTCCTTTGCTGTACAAAAGATTTTAAGTTTAATTAGGTCCCATTTGTTTATTTTTGTTTTTATTTCTGTTACTCTAGGAGACAGATTATAAAAGATATTGCTGTGATTTATGTCAAAGGGTGTTCTGCTTATGTTTTCCTCTAAGAGTTTTATAGTATCTGGTCTTACATTTAGGTCTTTAATCCATTTTGAGTTTATTTTTCTGTATGGTGTTAATTCTGTTTTTGATTTCTAATTTAACTCTGTTTTCGTCATATTTTGTATTACTTAACTACCTGTTGATTTCTTGAAGCTTGTCTTATGGTCTATAATATGGTTTATTTTGGTAAAATTTCTGTTTTTTTCTTGAACAGAATGTTTATTTTTCCATTTTTGGTAGAGTGTTCTATAAATGTCAGTTAGGTCTAGCTGGTTCAAGTCTGTATCCTTATTGATTTTCTGTGTAATAGTTTATTGAAAAAGTGGTATTGAATTCTCTGATTGTAATTGTAGATCTATTTCTCATAGTAGTCCTATCAGCTTTTGTTTAATGTATTTTGATTATTTTAATATGTTTCGTTTTCAAGTACATAAGTGTTTTGGATTATGTCTTCTTAATTAATTGACCCCTTTATCATTATGAAATGACCCTCGTTTTCCCTGGAAACATCCTTTGCTCTGAAATGTGTGTATTTTTTTATATTGATATAGTCATTTCAGTTTTCTTTTGACTAGTGTTAGCATGTTATATCATTTTCCAACTTTTAACTTGTATTCTGTTTGTGTCTTTACATTTAGGGTAGATTTCTCATAGGCAGCATATAGTTGAGTCTTGCCCTTTATCCAGTGTGGTAATCTCTGCCTTTTCATTGGAGATATTTAGAGCATTTATATATATTATGAGTGGATTTAAGTCTTCATTTTACTTTTTGCTTTCCGTATTTCCATCTGTTTTTCTTTCTATTTTTCTTCTTTTTTTTATTAAGTATTTTTTATGATTTTTTTTTTTTTTTTTTTGCGGTACATGGGCCTCTCACTGTTGTGGCCTCTCCTGTTGTGGAGCACAGGCTCTGGACGCGCAGGCTCAGCGGCCATGGCTCACGGGCCCAGCTGCTCCGCGGCATGTGGGATCTTCCCGGACCGGGGCACGAACCCGTGTCCCCTGCATCAGCAGGCGGACTCTCAACCACTGCGCCACCAGGGAAGCCCATGATTCTATTTTATCTCCATTTTGGCTTATTATATAAAACTCTTCATTATATTAGCTAAGTAGTTCCTTTAGGATTTATATTATACATCTTTAACTTATCATAGTTTACTTTGAAGTGATATTTTATGAATTTATGTATAAGAGCCTGATATTTCACGCTCTTTCAAGCCTCTGTGATATTGTTGTCACATATTTAGCTCTTACATTGTTTTTGTTTGTTTGTTTGTTTGCTTTAAATAGTTGATTCTCATTTAAAGAGATTTAAAAAGTAGGGAAGAAAATTTTAATATTTTCCTTCATAGTTGCAATCCAATGCTCCTTATTCCTTTATGAAGACCTAGATTTTCATCTGACATCATTTTTTTCTTGAATAATTTCCTAAAATATTTTTCATACTGCAGATATGCTGGTGATAAATTCTACCAGCTCTTGTATACCTAAAAAGACTTTATTTCACTTTTGCTTTTAAAAGAGCACCACTTTTGCTGGTTAAAGAATTCTAGGTTGACAGCTTTTTCTTTCAGCACATTATGAGGTTGCTTCATTGCCTATAGCTTGCATTGTCTCATGAGAAATTTGCTATAATCCTTACCTTACCTTTACTCTGAATGAAATGTTCCCCCCTCCCAGCCCCAGCTCCTTTTACGATTACACTGTTACACATGAAAAGATTCTCAGCATCACTAATTATTAGAGAAATGCAAGTCAAAACAACAATAAGATATCACCTCACACCTGTCAGAATAGCTATCATGAAAATGTCCACAAATAACAAATGTTGCAGAGAGTATGGAGAAAAGGAAACCTTTGTATAGTGCTGGTGCGAATGTAAATTGGTGCATCCACTATGGAAAACACTATGGAGGTTCCTCAAAAAGCTAAAAATAGAACTACCATATGATCTAGCAATTCCACTCCTGGGTATATATCCAGTAAAATAAAATGAAGAAAAAATGAAAACACTAATTTGAAAAAGTACATGCATCCCTATGTTTATAGCAACACTGTTTACAATAGCCAAGAAATGGAAGCAACCCAAGTGCCCATAAACAGTTGAATGTATAAAGAAGATGTGATATATCTTCTATCTATCTATCTATCTGTCATCTATCTATATAGATATATAAAACTCATCCATAAAAAAGAATGAAATTCTGCCATTTTCAGCAACATGGATGGACCTAGAGAATATTATGCTTAATGAAATAAGTCAGACAGACAGAGAAAGACAAATACCATATGATATCACTTATATGTGGAATCTAAAAAATAAAAAAGTGCAAATGAATTTATATGCAAAATGGAAACAGACTCACAGATATAGAAAACAAACTAGTGGTTACCAAAGTGGAGAAGGAAGAGGGGATGGGCAAATTAGGCATATGGGATTAAGAGATACAAACTACTATGTATAAAAGAGATAAGCAGGGCTTCCCTGGTGGCGCAGTGGTTGAGAGTCCGCCTGCCGATGCAGGGGACACGGGTTCGTGCCCCGGTCTGGGAGGATCCCACGTGCCGTGGAGCGGCTGGGCCCGTGAGCCACGGACGCTGAGCCTGCGCGTCCGGAGCCTGTGCTCCGCAGCGGGAGAGGCCACAACAGTGAGAGGCCCGCGTACCGCAAAAAAAAAAAAAAAAAAAAAAAAAGAGATAAGCAAAAAGGAAATATTAATAGCACAAGGAATTATAGCCATTATCTTGTAATAACTTTTAATGGAGTAAAATCTGTATAAATACTGAATCATTATGCTGTACACCTATTGTAAATGTATACTGTGTATATTGTAAATCAACTATACCTCAATAAAAAAGATTATACCGTTAATCCCTGCCAGAGTGTTTTTTAGCTCAGATATTGTAGTTTTCATCTCCTGAGGTTCAATTTGGGTCTTTTAGAGACTTTTCTTTGTCTCTCATTAACATGTTCATCTTTTTCCTCTCACTCCTTAAATAAATGGAATATGTTATAATAATTATTTTAATGTCTCTACTAATTCTATCATCTGTGTTATTTCTCGGTCAGTTTTTATTCACTTTACTTTTTATTGTGGGTTGTATTTTGTTTCTTTGCATGCCTAGTAATTTTTTATTGCATGTTAGACATTGTTCATTTTAACTTGTCCAAACTGTTCATTTTAACTTGTTAAGTGATGGAATTTTTGTATTCCTAGAAGTAAGCTTGAGCTTTTTCTGATAAACAATTAAAGTATTTGGAGATCAGTTGATGATTTTAGGTCTTGTTTTTAACTTTTGTTAAGTGACACTAAAATAATTCAGGGAGGGGCTTCCCCGGTGGCGCAGTGGTTGAGAGTCCGCCTGCTGATGCAGGGGACACGGGTTTGTGCCCCGGTCCAGGAAGATCCCACATGCCGCAGAGCGGCTGGGCCCGTGAGCCATGGCCGCTGAGCTTGCGCATCCGGAGCCTGTGCTCCGCAGCAGGAGAGGCCACAGCAGTGAGAAACCCGCATACCGCATAAAAAAAAAATTCAGGGATAATTTTTTCCTCTTGATGAGACAAAATCTCTTTGTACTCTGCTTCATTACTTATGAATTATGAAGTTTTAAATTCTAGCTTATAGGCATAGGCACCATTTCCAGTCTTTCGGGATTCAGTGGATCCTTAACCATTTTGGGTGTTACCCCCACCCTCTCCCCCTCAAGCCTCAGGTAGTTTCCTCACATGTGTGAGGAAACTCCTCTGATCCTTACATAGCCAAATAGTTAAAGGGCTCTCTGCACGTCTCTGGAGCTCTCTCTTTGTGCACTCCTTTCTGGCGCTTTGCCCTGTGAACTCTAAATATCTTGATCTATCGGGATTCCCAATTCTGTCTCTTCAACTTGGTGAGACTCTTGGGTTACTCCTTTCTGAGCTGCAGCCTAGAAACTTACTCTAGGTTGTAAGCTCAGTCAATTGTAGACTCTGCCTTATTTGTTCATTTGTTCCCATCTCATTAGGAATCATTGTTCTTTGTTATCTGATGTCCAATGACTTGAGAACAATTAGTATATATAATCTTTAAATAGTTGTTTATTATGGGACAGTTTATCTATTCTCTGTTAAAGTATTTGGAAATAGTTTGATACCATAAGGTCTTGTTCTTATGCTTTGTTAGGCAGACCAGAGCTGCATTTATGTAGGTCTTGGGCTAATTTTTCCCCACCATTGAAGCAAGAATCTGAGTATTCTATTTGATACTCCATTACAGAGAAAAAGTATGCCTCTTTTTAAAAAGTCCCATTGGTAATTTTTCTTCCTCTCTTCCCTGCCTCCACCCAGCATTCCTGTTCCCACCATTAACACCCAACACTAATCTAAGTATAGTATGTTATAGACATTGAAGAACCAACTATAACATTATAAAAATAATTATAAAAAGATTTAAAAATATATTTTAAAGTGAAGCTATAGATCTTGAGGCAGTGTTTTGAAATCTACAGACATAGAGCCCCCTTGGGACCCACAAGTATAATATTAGGAACAGATTATTAGTAACCCTTAGAAAAAATGAATCTTTCTTACCATTCTGACACTTCGCAATGCAGAGGAGGTGATACATTCCCAAGGATGCTTGTTGTGTGATCGAGGGATCAGCATGGCAACACAAAAGAGACAGTTCTGCTGCCAGGGCACCCAAACATGGAACATCAACACTAGTCTAGTGAAAAAACAAAAGTAGAAAAATGTACTTGCTATGCATGGTCAACATTAAATGTTTATGTCTGATATATATATCAGACTACGGTTAGAATTGAGCTTCAGAGTTCACAAAATCTGTATTAAAATCCTCACTGTGTTACTGAGCCTCAATTTTCTCATCTATGAAATGCATATAACAAATGTTACCTTGTAACAGTTATTGTAGGAACTAAGGGGGTAACATTTATGACAAAAAAGAAAGTTCCTAGCAAAGTGCTTGGCAATAATAGAGACTCAACTAATGTTAGTTTCTAGTCTATATTTTAGGTAGCTATTTGTAGGTATCAAATTCTTAGGATACTGGGGTGGGGGAGTCAATATCCAAAAGCTTTCATGCTTCCTTCTCCATGTATGAAACACTTTAGATGACTCTGTAAGTCACTGAAGAAAACTTTTCTTCCGAGAATTGCTCTGATTCTTCCCAGCGAAATTAATTTTTTAAAAAACTCAAAACATTTGCTTCTGGTATCAAACCTACTGCCAGAACATTTATATATTCCCCCCCTACACACACACAACTTCCTTGACACATAGGCTTCTCAAATATTTAGGTTTTTACCTTGACTGATTTGTTTAGCCATATCAAATGCAAATAGAGAGAGGAGTAGACACATAAAAGAAGAAAGGAGAGATGGAAGAGACATTTTGCTTTTGTGAAGGTATGAGAATTATTACCAATTTTCTTTAAACAAAAAGGACTCTTCCCACATGTAGGTTTGCTAAACTAGTAGGCCTGCAGAATCTTCTTATCTCTAAGACAAATGATTAGTTTTCCTAAATAGATGCTTTGGTGGTAAAAGTTAGAGTTCAAGTCAGCCTTCCAGGGAGATCCCAAAACCTGTTTCTCCTTCTTTGTATTACTCTTATATACTCTTATCCTTGCCTTTCTTGTTGCTTGACCCACTCATGTCTCTCTGTCTGTCTGCCTGTCTCAGTCTTACACACACACACACACACACACACACACACACGGAATCATTCCTGAAGAAGAATGTGAGGTGACCTAGGTCATGGGCCAAGGATATGACTGAATTAGGATGTTGGGAGTGATGGTCTTAGTAGACGAAGGGAAGATAATCTGCTTCTGTGGATGTCTTCCTTGGATTCTTTCTGCCTATATTTCTTTGTAAGGGTACCTGCAGCTCCCCCTATTTTAGGAGTCCTATGACTTAGAAGAATCTAGAAGCAGACAGTAGGGGTTGCTATTTATTCTAGGCCCTAGGAAGAAGTATTTTATTTTCCCCTGGCTATTCTCTTCTTTTGGTTTGCATTCCAAATTTCTTTTTCTATCAAATGGCAAGATTTTAAGAACCACCTTTGCATTATGGGTTTAAGAAAAAAGGGGAAAGTGTTCTGTTTCTCTGTTGGGCATGATGGAGGAGTATGAGTATGTGTCCTGTATTTTGCCACAAGCTTCTCTGCCATAAACATCTTTGCCATGAGCATTTTTCCTGCAAACCCTTTTAATACATGACTAATTGTCTGTAAGGCAATTTTGCTGTGAAAGATAAAATAACTAGTAGACTGTTTGGTTTGACACTTTGGTTTCAACTGGTTGAAATGAGTTAGACTTTCTTTCAGTTAGCCATTTTATTGTTGGCTTTATTGAGCTGAGAGATGACAATGATTTGCCCCAAGAGTTGGTTTCTTATTTTGAAGCACACTACATTGGAGGAGAAAGAGGCTAAGGGTCTCAGAGGTGCAGAGTTGAACCCACATTGCCCATAGAACTTTGGAACATCTATGAACAGACATGTGGCAAGATGCCAGGAACAAAAGACAGTGCAGAGGTTTTTATAACTCAATACAAAGCTCAGTTAGAAATATGCATCCTGGTATTTGGAATGAAGGATGAAATGAAGGAAGAAATTTTAGCAAAAATGAAAACTATCATGCTGAATGAGGAGATGAATCAAAAAGCAAAAAACATATTATGAATGAAAGACTTCAAAGACGAGTGCTTAAGTACAACCCACAAAATAAAATCAGTTATTTGGCAGGATTGCCACGAATTTACACACAATTTAAAAATATTTAAATTGTATGTAAATATTTAAATTGTATTTCTCAAGAAAGCCTTTTAAATTTTGTTACTAATTTTTCATGTTTCATTATGACCTTTATAATGTCCCCCTTTTATTTTTCATTATTTTCTTTTATGAAAAAATTGCCTTACGGCCAATTAGTTATGCTACAAAGATGTCTATGGCAAAGACCTTTATAGCAAAAGTACGTAGAACCAGGGGAGTACTTCTCACAGCTTAGCTCACTGGACCTGGGGACCATTTACAGAGGATTGGCTTTAAAGTTTTATTGTGTTATAGTTTTTGCCTTGAGCGTTCTCTCTGATTATCCCTTCTCATGAACTTGTGGATGTGTAATTCTTAGCAGGTGTCTTTGTAAAGGAAGCTGCTAATGATGCCAGATGGGGTCTGTCTAGATGTGTGTCTCTAGCAGAGTAGGTGTGGCCATGTCTAGATTGCATAGCATGTTTGAGGAGGAGGGGAGACCTGACCTAGGACAGGCCAAGAGAGGAATAAAGCTGTGTGAACCATGGGGCACACTGATTATGCCCTGCACAGTCCCTTCAGAAGTGTGCCAACCAAGTCACACCCCCTCAAACACAAGACTTTGGGAACATTAATACAGTATAGTCCTGCTTTTTTAGAAAATCTATCTAAAGTGCTGAAAGAAGGAAAGAGTTAAGACCTGGAGAAAAGTAGCTTCTCTGTATTTGTTCCTAAGTCTAAGTTTTCTGGCCCTGCTTAGTTTTCTGGCCCTTTCTTACTGGATTCCTTCTTCTGTGTACATCTGGCCTCTCCAGTTCCTTATCTTAATAATTATGACAGTTTTAGGTGCTAAATTCCAGAAGCAACCACTTCTAAGTTTTTTAGCTGCTTCTTTTGGAAGTCAACTGTACATCTGTAAACAATGGACTTCTGCTTCAGTTCTAATGTCACTTTGGGACATTGCCTATCTATTCCTGCTGTGATGAATCAGTGCATAGGCTATACTCATTTTTAGTTATATTTCCTTTTGGCATATAAATATGTCCTCTCTACTCCTTTTGAGACTAAATTCTCATCTGTACTCAGAATTATCTATTTTTGATAATCATTTTTGTTCTCTTTATTTACCTGGGGCTATCTCTTGTATTTGGAGGGTTTTTTCAAATGTCTGGCAAATTCTTGGTTGTCTAGTCATATGTAAGAAGGTGATGCCACTGGTGGGAGTTTGTATGTGAGCAAGTCTTGTCAACTGGTGGGCTTGGCTTTAGAGTAGTTGGGTGGGTAGGCTGGGGTCATGCTGAAGTGTATCTAAACAACAGAACTAAGATGATTGTCTCAGGGAATTTACAATTGTTTTGAGAAAAATGTCCTCAAATTTTACCTACCAATGGACTCATGTCCCTGTGGAATATAGAGTGTGTGTGTAAACGGGGATGGGAGGCACTATAGATCCTTCTGTATAAACTTTCTATGAGTCTTTTCAGTGCATGTGTATGTCTTCAGCTTTCCTTTGCCTCCCACTCTTCATCATCACTTGGGCTTCCATAGCTCCAGACTCTTCAGGGTTCCATAGGGATACTCCCTCCCTTTTCAGCTGTCCTCCATTCTAATGTTCACATGCCCCTGCCTTTCAGCTTCCCCTGCCAGACTTTATCAGTTACCATCTTCTATCTATTCTGTCATGCAGAAATTTGCTGACATCACTAGCCCACTGAGAACCCATTACTAATTCTCTTTGTTGCAATGGCAACATTTAACAAATTTTATTACTATCATTTTGTGGAGGGGGAGGAGATAGACATGTGGACAATCTGTTAGCTTTGACTGGAAATCTTCCACCTGTCTTTCAAATGCTGATGTGCCAAAGGAACAAACCTAGGAAAAATCTGTTAATGAGATAATATGACATGTTTAGCTCACATTTCTTCACCCATTTGGAAATTAACAGTTTAATTGAAAGGACAAATATTCTTTGAGTGTAGCAGTTTCTTCACCCTGATGGGCACACAGGTCATATAAGAGGAATACCACTGTAAATTCTGGTAGAATACAAATGAAACTATTGTTCAAGGGCCTCTGAGAGTCTGGAAGACATAGGCTAGGGTAATTTATGAAGAAAATAGTTTTTATCCAATGAAAGGCCAGAACCTGAGAACAGAATAGGTAGCTACATTTAGATAGAGAATGGCAGAACAAATCTTCATTTATTATTTACAGTGTGTCAGATATAGAGATACACAGACCTTGCCTGTGGGTAGTTTAGCTTTTAATTTATTAATAATATTTTTGATTGTTTTATGTATTTGTTCCCCCATCTCCATTAATTTCACTGACTTAATTATCTTCAGAAGATAATTATCTTATCTTTATAAGATAATTATCTTAATTATCTTATTTTAAAGAGAAAATTAACTTAGCTAAGATTTATGCTTCCATGACTGTGATAAGCTGGTTGAGGCTAGCTTAGTTCCCACCTTCTGGAAAATGCTGGTGTGCTTCCACCTGGTGGCACTCAGCAAGCATTGCAGAACAGAGGAATACGTTAACCACTTGGCTTCTCAAAGGTCTGTTATAGCTCAGGGACCCTCAACAATTTATGAGAGCCTTCTGCTGTACATATGAATTTACACATTTATTGTTTCACAGTTGAAATGTGGGCTATGTTCTGGGGAGAATGAACTTTACAACTTTAATTGAAAGAGAGTAGAGGTGTTATCAGAAGATGAAACCCCCAAATGTCATACCTGCTACCTGAGTAGAACTCACTAGAATATATATATATATATATATATATATGTATGTATATATATATATATATATATATATATATATGTATATACACACACATATAGTATATATCTAGTATATAAATATACACTAGATCTATAAATAGAAAGTATATATGTGTATTGAAGTACAAAGAGAAGCATGTGAATAATCTCCATCAAATACGTGATGAATATATAAAGCATATTAGGAACTATACAGAAAACAGACTGGAGTGTTGAGCTACACTTAATCTCAAGCCTCACTTGCAAAATTTTGTGTCCATTTGAATGGACATTCCAAACCATCTCAGAACTAGAGGGAGACTGACTTCCCAGGCCAAAGAATCAGAATATTTAAAACAAGCCACTCAGTCTCTCTTTTGGACACTGAGATGGGGAATTAGCATGATGCAAAGAACATCATGGACTGTATTTTCCCATGTAAGTAAATTGTATTATGTTCCAAAGCTTATTTTATTTATTTAGTTTTTGGCTTTTTCTCACTTTCTTTTTTTAAATTTTTATTGGAGTATAGTTGTTTTACAATATTGTGTTAGTTTATACTGTACAGCAAAGTGAATCAGCTATATGTATACAATTATCCCCTCTTTTTTGGATTTCCTTCTCATTTAGGTCACTACAGAGCATTGAATAGAGTTCCCTGTGCTATGTAGTAGGTTCTCATTAGTTATGTGTTTTATACATAGTATACATAGTATATATATGTCAATCCCAGTCTCCCAATTCATCCCACCCCCCTTTCTCCTTTGGAATCCATACATTTGTTCTCTACGTCTGTGTCTCTATTTCTGCTTTGTAAATAAGATTTTTTTTCAGATTCCACATATATGTGTTAATATATGATATTTGTTTTTCTCTTTCTGACTTACTTCACTCTGTATGACAGTCTCTAGGTCCATCCATGTCTCTGCAAATGACACAAATTCAATCCTTTTTATGGCTGAGTAACATTCCATTATATATATGTACCACATCTTCTTTATCCATTCCTCCATTGATGGACATTTAGGTTGCTTCCATGTCCTGGCTATTGTAAATAGTGCTGCAATGAACATTGGGGTGCATGTGTCTTTTTGAATTATGGTTTTCTCTGGGTAAATGCCCAGTAGTGGGATTGCTGGATCATATGGTAGTTCTATTTTTAGTTTTTTAAGGAATCTCCATATTGTTCTCCATCGTGGCTGTATCAATTTACATTCCCACCAGCAATACATGAGGTTTCTCTTTTCTCCACACCCTCTCCAGCATTTATTGTTTCTAGATTTTTTTGATCATGGCCATTGTAACCTGTGTGAGGTGACACCTCATTGTAGTTTTGATCTGCATTTTTCTAGTGATTAGTGATGTTGAGCATTTTTTCATGTGTTTGTTGGCCATCTGTATGTCTTCTTTGGAGAAATGTCTATTTATGTCTTCTGCCCATTTTTTGATTGAGTTGTTTGTTTTTTTTGATATTGAGCTACATGAGCTGTTTGTATATTTTGGAGATTAATCCTTGGTCAATTGCTTCGTTGGCAAATATTTTCTCCCATTCTGTGGGTTGTCTTCTAATCTTGTTTATGGTTTCCTTTGCTGTGCAAAAGCTTTTAGGTTTAATTAGGTCCCATTTGTTTATTTTGCTTTTTATTCTCATTACTCTAGGAGGTGGGTCAAAAAGGATCTTGCTGTGATTTATGTCATAGAGTGTTCTGCCTATGTTTTCCTCTAAGAGTTTTATAGTGTCTGGCCTTACATTTAGGTCTTTAATCAATTTTGAGTTTATTTTTGTGTGTGGTGTTAAGGAGTGTTCTAATTTCATTCTTTTACATGTAGCTGTCCAGTTTTCCCAGAACCACTTATTGAAGAGGATATCTTTGCTCCATTGTATATTCTGGCCTCCTTTGTCATAGATTAGGTGACCATAAGTGCATGGGTTTATCTCCCAAAGTTTATTTTAAATAAAATAATAAAAATTCTGCTATGTTATAAGGCTGATCTAGGCTTTTCGTCTCAATATGTCTAGAGACTGTACAAGTATTAGAAATGGATACATGAAGAAAGTGTCACAAATGCATGTTTCTGACCCCCTTCATACTGAACTCCTGAACTGATTTAAGCAATCAGATATACAATTAGTAGAGTATGTTTAAAAATCACAGTGAAGGGTGAGTTATGGAACAGAGACTGAAAACACAGTATCCATAAGAGAGAAAAATGTTCAGAGATAGTCTGAGGCTTCTTAGAAGGCAGGCAATAGTGTTATTCAAAATATAGAAAACCTCAGTAAATATTGGCAATTATGAGATACCTATTTGTTCTCCATCTGAAAGGCAACAGTTAAAAAGTCTGATAATATCCAGGTGTTTGTGAAGGTTGAGGAAATGGGCACTCTAATATTCACAGGAATGCAGAATGAAGGACAATTGTGCATTACTAAGTTTTAACCTATTCATACTTTTTGGCCTATTATTTTTCATAGCATTTCTAAGTACATACTCACATACATGCAAAAGGATGACCATTTTTGTATTGTTTGAAGTAGAAAAACCCACAATATACCTCAATGTTCATCAACTGAAGAATAGTTAAGTAGATCATAATACATCAACACTCTAAGATATAATCTGTAGTTAAAATAATGAAGCAAATCTATGAAAGTATCTGTTGGGCATACTGTTCAGTGAAAAAATCAAATTGCAGAACCATATGTAAATATGATGTAACTTTAGTAAAGAAAAACTAAGTAACAAAGCTATGTATATCCGTGTGCATGTATATTTGTATGTGTATGTAGCTGTTTGGCAGGACACACATCACACAGACGTGGCTAGGGGTGAGACTGGGGTGGAGAGGATAGTAAAGAAGGACTTCTGCTATGTCTTTAGCATGTTTTACAATGAAAGTACTCAAGAATTACTTGTTATACATTTAAAATAAATGGTGGTTTAAAAATATTCTAGGAAAAAGAGAAATAAGAAGGAAAGTAAGGATGGAAGAATTTATAAGTTTACAAATAACATTGATTGTGGTCCAAAGAGGAGAATCCAGAGAGTCAGCAAAAGCCTGGTTTTGACACACTCATACTGTTTGTGGAAAGCATGAGGCATCTTAATCAATTGAGAAACTCCGCTCTAACTAACATAAAGTCATGTAGGATATTCATTCCTTTCCCAGGATCCCAACCTACTAGTATGATAATACAAAGCAGGCATCTAACACTCTCTAGACCCAAGACTTGGAAAGGAGCACTGCGGAAATGCAGTCTTCAGAAGCAAGTGGTACGATTACTCTTTGACTTACATATTTCTTGGCTTTCCTGGATGCAAAGCTTAGCACTCTGCTGATGATCACCATGGCTCTCTCCTGCATGTACAAATTATCTTCTCTCATCCACACAGCCATTTCCTGTTGAAAACACAAGAACTATCCTAGAACCATGGTGTTTCCATTTCCACAGGTCCCTTTCTTCTGATCACCACCTACACCAAGTCACAAGTTTCCCCATGTCCTCCCAATGGTTTCACACCTATCCTATATTTATTTTAAAAATATGACAATAAGCTGGTATATTACTGTCTAGTATACTTCATCTGCCATATAGCTACACCTGGGTTTTATTTTATTTAATTCCATCTGACAAGTATTTACTAATATCTACTATAACAGTCACTTTGCCAGGCATCATGAAAAGTTTAACAGGAGGCTGTGAGGCTGATTATCATCAGCTGCTTCTCCTTCTCTTTTTCTTTCAAAATACATATTCTCTCTTTTTTTAAAGCCATAGGATCTGATTTGCAGTTTTAAAAAAGAATCAAATGTTATTTGATCCTGAAATGTCATTTTATCCCAGAATTGCCTCTGTAAATTTACCATCCAGATATTTTCTGACTCATGGTTTAGAGTATATTCCTGGAGCCAGCTCGATGAGAAAGTTCTTGCCAATTTTGATTCATTGCTAAATATGGTCTGTCTTGCTGTAGCTTCTACCTATTTGTTCTAAATCCTCAGATGCAGGGACATATTTACAACCTTGAGGAAGGAAGAAGACTGCATATGCCTTACATGTTAACCACCATTAGTAGACTTCTTAAGACAGATTGTTGGAGTCCTTAGTATTTATGCCAGTGGTTGGCCAAATCTCATCCCCTTCTCTTGCTCCCATTGTGTAAAACTGTTCTGAAGTTTGTTTCCTAGGACAGAAGAGTCTCTAAATCTCAGGGGGCTCAGCCTATTCCTTTTCCAGGAGTGAGGGTCAGCTCTTTTTGAGGATCAGGGGAGTTTCTAGATGTGGTAGGTATAAGAACAAGGTGGTTAAGTAACAGGCTCCCAAGTTAGAGTAGGTCCTCTACTCATTAGATGCACACATATTATTTCTCCTCTCTCTGCTTCCATTTCCTTATCTGCAAGTGAGAGAAATAATTTTAACTTTCTCATAGGGTTATTTTAAGGATTAAATTAAAAAACCCATATATTAAGTATTCAGCTTAGTGCCTGACATAGAGTAAATCCTCAATAAGCAGCCTAGGGTGGTAGAAAGAGCACACATGGGGAGAGGGTTGTAATAATGGGGTAATAACCAATTTACAGGATTGTGAGGTTAAAATGTTTTAAATGCATGGAAAATATTTGGCTAAAATTAGGCACAAGTTACCTCAGTATATTTTATTATCCCCCGCATTTCTCCTAATCTTCGTATATACCAGTTCTGCTTCTTCCCTTGAATGTATTTTATGATTTGCAAATCCCATGATTCTCATGATACAGTAAGTAAATCTAGTTTCTCAGTATTTTCAGACAGCTTCCTCCTGATGCCATCATGTTAAAAATGCAAAATTAAAGGTCATAAAATGTCCAGATCAGTCTCTGTCTCTGCCTGGCACATTAAAAACACAGTGAAATCTTGGATGTGAAAAGTAGGGTTATGGATGGTTATTAGAACTTCCTTTGATACTATGGTGTCCATGAAGATAGGATGCTCATGGGATTCCCTAGCCCAGGGTTGTTATGGAAGAACATGCATATAGATATTATCAAAATATGGCTCATTGTTAGGTGGACCT
The DNA here is from genome assembly GCF_964165515.1 of Mesoplodon bidens. NCBI lineage: Eukaryota > Metazoa > Chordata > Mammalia > Artiodactyla > Ziphiidae > Mesoplodon > Mesoplodon bidens. The sequence goes on along the minus strand of NC_138177.1, from coordinate 29,459,836 downwards.
GAAGGTGGTTTAGGCCAATCATCGTATGCTCTGCTACCCCGTATTGTGTTTACTCTTACATTGCTACATAACCCTTGGCTTCTTAAGTGTCTGTTGCCATTCTCCCAAAATTGGATTCTTAAAATTGTGTCTCTGTAATTCAAATAAAAGGAAGTGATTTTATTTGGGAGACAATGACACATTCTGAAAGGTAAAGAAAATTTTTCAGTTGCCAAATACTTGAAGGAGATGTAAGTATGGCAAATAATAAGTAAAATATAGTATACCCTTTAGATTTATGACAAGAAAATGAGACTACTTATTTTCCCTTTACCTTTAAGATTTGCAGTTTGTAGAGGTCCTTAGCCACTAAGATCAGAAGAGTGTCCTCAAATATGTTTAAAATAGCTTGGTATAAATTCTGAAAAACAAGAAATATGCACAACCAGCCAGCCAGCCTTAGATAAAATTTTACCAACACCTATAGTTTTGCATCCTGGGGTCCTGAGTTCTCCCCATAAACTGAAGGTAAGAAAGGAGAGAGGTAGCTCTGGAGATGAGACCTCATTCAATACAATATGCCATGAATTGCTTTAATACCTTGCGGGGCAAGTGAACTGTGTAGCTATGCTGAGAAATAAAAACCACAGATGTTGCTGATCTTACTACAGGATTCTTCCTACCTCCGCTTTTCTTAGTTCCTATTTCCTTCTTTGCAGCACTTGCCAGTAAACTTGCTGTTTTTGTCAAACAAATTAACCAAAATCTCTTCACCCATTTGTTCCTATAGATCCTATACAATCCTTTAAATCCCATGGGTTATAGAATTCACAAGGAGTCCAGGGACAGAGATTAGTGCTAGAATATGCTGTTTATCTATTAGATCTAAAAATAATGAAGGGGAAAACAAAGATTACAACATTTGGACAGACTTTCTGTGGGATTGCTGTAGTGCATGATGATATCTCATTATGACTAAAGGAAGCAAGTCTTACCTCCAGGTCCTCTTGGTCATCCTCATTCTTCCCAATTTCTTTCACTTTGTCAAGACTTGGTATAGCAAATGCCATTTTAAAGGACAACTCTACTATCTTCAGTTGAGTTTCATATTGCAATAAGGGATCCACGAAGCTGACAAGAAAAAGGTATAATTATTAAATTGAGGAAAGAACAGATACAACCTAACTTTAGTGGTTTTTTTCTTAGTTTAAGAGACAGTGTACTACAAAATGAGGCCCAACTTTCGGCTTTATATAACATGGGTTTTAAATATTAGTGTAAAAATAACAATGGTGCTTTAAATATAAAGGAATCATATTTTTTGGTAAAAATCATTTATAATCTGTTATTTAGAGTTCATAATATATTTCTGCATAGACATAATAATGTAAAGGGTGGTTACCTACCCAGCCAAGCCCATAAAGCCATGCTGAGATTTAGGTAGTTGAAATATATTATTGCCACATTTTCTCTAGTCCATGATACTATGTTTCTTACATTTTATGTTTCTGATATTGGGATACATCTTCCAATTTATGGCAAAAGAAACCTTCCCAACAGCAGCTAAAAAGATAAGTTGTGACACAGCTATTGTTCCTTCAATAAGTGTGACCTGGATAACAGTGCCTCCTGATTTTTTTGTGTTAAAAATAATTTTTTTAAAAAAGGATGGTAATATAGTTGGTAAGGTAGGAAATCTTGTGCTGAACTCAGAATCTTTTTCCTCTACTGGAGAAGAAGACCTAAATATCTGATATCTATTGTTTGAAATGGCATTTCTTGGATTATATAAGATAATTTTCAAATCTTGGGAAGATTGATTTGACTTATTCATGGGCTCCAATGGATTTTCAGACTCTGAACAGCTACCTATCAAAAGCTTCCAGTAGTATTTTCAGTTGTAGGTTTCTAGAGATATATGATTTTGTTTAGAAAAATGCAAAATTAATATTTTGATAAAATAGAAAATAGTGTCTTTTAATGTACTTTGAAATCATATTGCCAGTCCTAAAAATGCTAAAATGGTCCATGTCATGAACTAGGATTAGGAAAGTAGTGTGATACTCTGATGCCATTCATAACTGCTGATGGACTAAAGAATCTTCACATTTTAAGTGTGAAGAAGGTTGAGAGTCAGATATTGGTGATACTAAAGAAAGTCCAATGTAAATATATAGGTCAACATCGGCAATTATCAGCAAGTATACATTATTTTTTGGGCTACATGTAATTGGTTTTCAAAAGAACAAGTATTAAATTACTAATGTGTTTTACAAAAAAATGACATCTTAGAAATAAGAATGAGAATGGCAGTGAAAGCCTTTCTTATATTCCAAGATATATAACCAGGTGGTATAGAAAGAAACTTGAGAAGAAAGAATAAGCATCCCTCACAAATTACTGTATGCTTTTGTTAAATTTTTTAGTGAAATGTTTTTTTTTTCAGATATTAGAGAAGTGAGAAGTAGAGGTAAGCCAAATGTGCTAAAATATTTCTTGAAAATGTTTTATTTCTTCCTATTATGAAGCAATAAGTATTATGTAAGATCAGTAAGCAAAATTTTTACAAGTATAATTTCAAGAATCACAATTGAATAAAGGAAAGTAGATGCCTCCTAATAAAAGCATGGGAAAATTATATTAAACATGATCAGAAATAAATCAGGAGGGCTATATTAATATGATACAAGTCTAATACAAATGAAAGAGTATTAAGAGAGATATATGCAATTATTATAAAATAATAAAAGACATAGTTATTAATACAAAAGCTCTCAAACCACATAGAAACAAAATTGAAAAATTATTAAACAGAATTATTAAAATATATAATAATTTTATGAAAAATTATTAAATTATTAAAGGTATAAGGAGAAATAGACACTCAGATATAGGAGATGATTAAGCATTCAATTATTAGTATATGGTAGATAAAAATAAAAATTCTGCAAAAGGAGAGACCTTTAATATAATTAATAAGGAGGTATAAATTGTATTAATTGAGATAACAAGGATTATCTTTTCAGATAATCATGGAATGCTAACAAATATTTACCATATACTTAGCCATAGAAAGTTTCAAAATATAAAAGGATATATATTTTGTTCTCTAATCACAATGAGAAGTCTATTTTAAAAATTAGAAAACTCAAAGTACTTAAATACTGTCAAGATTTTTTTCTTATTTAAAATGAGGGAAAAACAATAAACTAAACATATAATTTAAGATTTTAAAAGGACTAAAAATACAACCAAAGACATGAAGGACATAAACAAAATAAATACATTATAAAAAAAAGGAAAAGGAGAAATAATAGTATAATGGCAAGTTAAAAAAAAGATTTAAAAGATAAGAAATCATAGGAGACTACTACAAGCAACTATATGCCAATAAAATGGACAACCTAGAAGAAATGGACAAATTCTTAGAAAGGTACAACCTTCCAAGACTGAACCAGGAAGAAATAGAAAATATGAATAGACCAAGCACAAGCCCAGGACCAGATGGATTCACAGGCAAATTCTATCAAATATTTAGAGAAGAGTTAACACCTATCCTTCTGAAACTCTTCCAAAAAATTACAGAGGAAAGAACACTCCGAAGCTCATTTTATGACACCATCATCACGCTGACACCAAAACCAGATAAAGATATCACAAAAAAGAAAATGACAAGCCAATATCACTGATGAACATAGATAGATGCAAAAATCCTCAACAAAATACTAGCATACTGAATCCAACAACACATTAAAAGGATTACACACCATGATCAAGTAAGTGGGATTTATCCCAGGGATGCAAGGATTCTTCAATATTTGCAAATCAATCAGTGTGAGACACGACATCAATAAATTGAAGAATAAAAATGATATAATATCTCAATAGGTGCAGAAAAAGTTTTTGACAAAATTCAACACCCACTTATGATAAAAACTCTCCAGAAAGTGAGCATAGAGGGAACCTACCTCAACATAATAAAGGCCATATGTGACAAACACACAGCAAACATCATTCTCAATGGTGAAACACTGAAAGCATTTCTTCTAAGATCAGGAACAAGACAAGGATGTCACTGTCACCACTATTATTCAACATAGTTTTGCAAGTCCTAGCCATGGCAATCAGAGAAGAAAAAGAAATAAAAGGAATCCAAATTGGAAAAGAAGAAGTAAAACTGTCACTGTTTGCAGATGACGTTGATACTATACATAGAAAACCCTAAAGATGTTACCAGAAAACTACTAGAGCTCATCAAGGAATCTGGTAAAGTTGCAGGAGACAAAATTAATGCACAGAAATCTCTTGCATTCCTATGCACTAACAATGAAAGATCAGAAAGAGAAATCAAGGAAATAATCCCATTTACTATCACATCAAAAAGAATAAAATACCTAGGAATAAACCTACCTAAGGAGGTAAAAGACCTGTACTCAGAAAACTATAAGATACTAATGAAAGAAATCAAAGATGACACAAACAGATGGAGAGATATAACATGTCTTCAGATTGGAAGAAACAATATTGTGAAAATTACTACACTACCCAAAGCAATCTACAGATTCAGTGCAATCCTTATCAAATTACCAATGGCATTTTTCACAGAATTAGAACAAAACATTTTACAATTTGTATGGAAACATAAAGACCACAAAAGCCAAAGCAATCCTGAGAAAGAAGAACGGAGCTGGAGGAATCAGGCTCCATGACTTCAGACTATACTACAAAGCTACAGTCATCAAAGCAGTATGATAACTGGCACAAAACAGAAATATAGATCAATGGAACAGGATAGAAAGTCCAGAGATAAAACCAAGCACCCATGGTCACCTAATCTATGACAAAGGGGGCAAGAATATACAATGGAAAAAAGACAGTTTCTTCAATAAGTTGTCCTGGGAAAACTGGACAGCTCCATATAAAAGAATGAAATTAGAATACTCCCTAACACCACACACAAAAATAAACTCAAAATGGATTAAAGACCTAAATGTAAGGCTGGATACTATAAAACTCTTAGGGGAAAACATAGAAAACTCTTTGACATAAATCATAGCAAGATCTTTTTCAATGTACCTCCTAGAGTAATGAAAATAAAAACAAAAATAAACAAATGGGACCTAATTAAACATAGCTTTTCCACAGCAAAGGAAACCATAAACAAAATGAAAAGACAACCCTCATAAAGGGAGAAAATATTGGCAAATGAAGCAACTGACATGGGATTAATCTCCAAAATATACAAACATCTAATGCAGCTCAATATCAGAAAAACAAACAACCCAATCAAAAAAATAGACAGAAGATCTAAATAGACATCTCTCCAAAGAAGACACACAGATGTCTAAAAAGCACATGAAAAGCTGCTCAACATCACTAATTATTAGAGAAATGCAAATCAAAACTACAATAAAGTATCACCTCACACCAATCAGAATGGCCATCATCAAAAAATCTAGAAACAGTATATGCTGGAGAGGTTGTGGGGAAAAGGGAACCCTCCTACACTGTTGGTAGGAATGTAAATTGATACAGCAACTATGGAGAACAGTGTGGACGTTCCTTAAAAAACTAAAAATAGAGCTACCATGTGATCCAGCAATCCCACTCCTGGGCATATATCTGGAGAAAAACATGGTTCAAAAGGATATATGCACCCCAATGTTCATTGCAGCACTATTTACAATAGCCAGGACATGGAAGCAACCTGAATGTCCATTGACAGATGAATGGATAAAGAAGGTGTGATATGTATATACAATGGAATATTACTCAGCCATAAAAAAGAATGAAGTAATGCCATTTGCGGTGACATCAATGGACCTAGAGATTGTCATACTGAGTGAAGTAAGTCAGACAAAGAGAGACAAATATCACGTGATATTGTTTATATGTGGAATCTAAAAAAAGTGTACAAATGAACTTATGTACAAAACAGAAATAGAGTTACAGATGTAGAGAACAAACTTATGGTTACCGAGGGGTAGGGGGGAAGGGATACATTGGAAGATTGGGATTGACAGATACACACTACTATATATAAAATAGATAACTAATAAGGACCTACTGTATAGCACAGGGAACTCTACTCAATAATCTTTAATGGCCTATATGGGAAAAGAATCTAAAAAAGAGTAGATATATGTATAACTGATTCACTTTACTGTACACCTGAAACTAACACAACATTGTAAATCAGCTATACTCCAATAACAGCAACAAAAAAAAGACAAGCAAAAGAGTAAGCAGAAACTAAATAATAATTAATAAAGACTAAATTAATCAAAAAAAGAAGTAAGCTATTATGTGAGTTTAACAGTAACAAATAAAATTTATTTATATTATTAAATTATACAGGTATATATGAAGGTATAACACATGTAAATCTTTATGTACCAAATTATACTTGGTCAAAATATGAAAAGCAAAATCTATAACAAATTTTAAAGAATAAAGGAAAAACTATTATGTGGGAGATTTTTAAGACATTTAAGTAGACCAAAAAATTAAATTAAAATATGGAGAAGGGGATTCTAATCCAGGGTCTGCCTTTCCATGAACCCTGTAAAATAATATAATACAGTATGCCAAATTTTGTTTATATGGATCTATGTATACATGTATGAGTCTCTTCTAGGCGACTAGCCTTTGACAAAACACTTATTAATAAGTGCAGTTCTTCTGGAAAACAAGTGGACACAATCAAAAGCTCTAAGAAGGTTCATCTCATCTGCATTACTTTGGGTTCAGGGGAAGCAGATGCCAAAACAGGATTAGAAGTACAAGAGATTTCCAAGAGAAGGAGGGGAGGAGGAATAGGGTAGGAAGAGTCTTGGACCACAGCAAGTTCCAAGGAGGGTTCAGCTTGGCTGATGGCGATCCCTCAAGCTGAAGTCACCCATTTGAGTTATTTGTCCTACCATTCTGGGTCATTGGTGAGATCAGCCTACAGGAAGTGACACCTCACTTGCTGGTAAATCTATACAGGCAGCAGCTGAAGCTGTTGACCAGTGAGGATTCCCCCACAGCAGGGTATTTTCATGGCTGCCTGTCACCTAAATCAGGAACCTCACTTTCAGAATGGTATCTCAAGGAAGTAGTTCAGAGCAGATACAATCTTTTACGTACCAGAATGATTATCATAATGTTGGTAAAATATAATATAATTTAGAAAATGTCAAAATTTGGGAATATTCCATTGCCATTAAAATGAAAATATGATTTTACAGAGAAATTAAAAATTAAGACAAAGCAAAAATGAAAAGTAGTATAGAAAATTGAATGTGCAACCTGCTTATGATTCTGCAGTAGTTAGATGATCTGCCTATTCATGCAATACAGAGAGATTTAAAAGAACGTGAGAAAGAAAGAACTAATAGTTGCTGAATTAGGGTGGTGGAATTTGGAGTAACTTTTTATTTCTCATATTTTTGATATGTATTTATTACATTTTTAAAAAGGTATTCAATCAGTGATACGAGAGCATTAAAGCTTATTATACCTGGAGTTCATGGCCAGGATCATGGCTTGATTACTTAACAGGCCTGCGTATGCATCCCATAGGCTGGCAGCTGTTTGTGCCTGTAAGTACCAGGAGAGAGAAAAGAATCAATGATGACAGACCTGTGGGGCTCATGACATCATGTGTAATTCTGTCTTTTACAGAAACCAAAGGGACCAAATTGGACTTGAAATATAAGCCCAAGGGTTTATAGAAGTGTTGAGACCAGACAAACTGTAATTTAAACCTATGCGTGATACTAAATGCTGGCATTTTACAGTCAACCACTGCGCTTATATAATTATCATTTCCAGACAAAAATTTATTAGGAATGCTCTTTACCAGGTGCCCTCCTATACACCACTCTAACCATTAAGTGCAATCTGCTCAGTGTGGAGTCTTATCTGTAAACATACCAGCAAGGTGATTTAAATCAGGTCTTACTGAAAAATGTCCAAACTCACAGTACTATAGAATGGGAACCATGTACAGGTCAATGTATAGCTGTCTAATATAACTATTTAAATTTATAAATGATAATACATGGGATTCCATTAAGAATCTCCACTTCTTTATTCAAGAAGTTGGAGAACTGGAGAAGACCTAATAGAATAGCACCTCTTTTCTTCTGCGCATCCCACTCTTGTTCATGCAAACCTCTGTTGCAATGTCACTTTCTTGTATCAGGCCTATTAATGCTGTTTATAGAAATTCTCAGCCTCTATTTCTGAAATAGCTCCAAGTTCTCTTTTAGGTACTGCTGTATAATAATGGTATTTCAAAGGGAATTTATTCCTCTAGTGCATGGCAAATGACTGCCCCTGAATACTTCACACATTAAATAAAAAGCCCTTCTCTGTTTGCTAAGTGCTGCTTTGCTGACTCCAGCATTGAGTGCCCTGTGGGTTCTATGTTCTGCCTCTGTGGAGTGTAAGAGCAATCTTGATGGATAGAGCTATATGCCTGTCTATTAAGATCGTGTTGTGGACTGCATGTTTGAATTTTGAGAAATGTCGATGTTGAAACTCTAACCTCCAATGTGATGATATTAGGAAGTGGGGCCTTTGGGAGGTGATTATGTTTAGATGAGGTCATGAGGGATAACCCCTATGATGGGATTAGAGCCTTTATAAGAAGAGACATAAGAGAGATTGCTTTCAATTTCTCTCTCCACCATGTGAGGATGCAAGGAAAGGATGGCTGTCTGAAACCCAGGAAGAAGAATCTCACCAGATACTGAATCTACTGTTCTTTGATCTTGGACTTCCCAGCATCCAGAACTGAGAAATAAATTTCTGTTGTTTAAGACACTCATTCTCTGGTACCATGGTAAACCAGCCCAAACAGATGAGAGAGTCAGAGAAACTTCCTGATTGGGGATCTGAATTAAAAAATGGCATCTCCCCACTAGGGATAAGCATCCTGCCATGACCTTCCTGGGAGTCACCACACTGATCATTGTCTAACACCTCTTCTCTGGGCTGTGCTCAGACTGAGTGGTTCAGAGGACTTATTCTCCTTTCTCTAAAATATTTATATTCATATCTAGCATTGATTCCTAACGATACCAAACATGATTTTACTTAACCTTGAGAGAATAATTCTTTGCTATGTTATTTATTAACATACTGCACATTATTATTACTTAGAGAGCATGGAATCTTCTATATGGCAGACAACTCTCACTGTAACATGGAAGAATAATGGTGATTGGTCTATTTCGGAAAGACATTTTTGTCCTTGTCACCACTTTCATTTAATTTGGCCAGAAATCTACTAGTTGTGTTTCTCTAGGCAGTGACTAACTGAACATTTTGTTTGATATAAGCAATAATCCTTTGGCAGTATTGTTTCAATGGGAACTTTTCTTATAGAATATGTTCTAACTGGGCTTGAGTCCTTAGAAATTAATTTGTAACACTTTAAATTTAAAGCACTGATTCTCAACATTGGCAGTACATTAAGGGGTTAAAAAATATTGATTTTGATTCCTGGGCCACACCTCCAGAGATTTGGATTTAATAGGTCTGTATTCAAGACCAAGCATCAACATTAAAAAAAAAAAAAAAGCCTTCCAGAAAACTTTGATGTACAGCCAGAATTGAGAAGCCGTTTTTATGCCTGTAGCTTGCTTGTACAGTAATAATCGTCATTAGGTTAATCTTTAACAACATGGAACTCTGCTTCCCCTCTGTTAGCTAGGATTTCTCCTTTTCATGGAGCCAAATTTGTTACAACTCCATCACCAGTTTATTGTTCTGCCCATATTACTTTAGCATCACATCTTTTGTTGATTCACTGATTTACAGCAATATCCCTCCCTTGTTATAAGCATGCTTTCACCTGTGCCGTATATACTGCTAATGTTTATCTAATTCCAAAAGCCAGTGCACACATTGATAAGCAGTAAGGATTGTCTAACATGTACAGACTGATTCTCCAGTGGTGTCGGTATAGGGAGTTATAGGATTTAGCCAGGAATTTCACCTGCTTTTCCCAATTAGGCTTTTTGTTACTGTTTCAAATATATAACATGCTCACCAGTGTTCCCAGAAATTCTTCAGTGCCTCCTCTGGGGAGATATGATTATCATTCTGGCTTTAACTTCTATTATATGGATAAGTTCTCTTTTATATCATTTTCAATGACTCCTTAATCACTCTGGCTCTTTATTGGAAACCCGCAGTAACTGATAAGACATCACAATCCTGGGACTTCCCTGGTGGCGCAGTGGTTAAGTATCTGCCTACCAATGCAGGGGACACGGGTTTGAGCCCTGGTCCAGGAATATCCCACATGCCTCAGAGCAACTAAGCCGTGCATCACAACTACTGAGCCTGCGCTCTAGAGCCCACGAGCCACAGCTACTGAGCCCGCGTGCCACATCTACTGAAGCCCGCGCGCCTAGAGCCTGTGTTCCGCAACGGGAAGCCACTGCAATGAGAAGCCCGCGCACCGCAGCGAAGAGTAGCCCCCACTCACCACAACTAGAGAAAGCCCGTGCACAGCCATGAAGACCCAACGCAGCCAAAAATAAATAAATAAATAAATTTAAAAAAATGCTCACAACCCTGGAAATCTGTACTTTGTAATATATTTCATAACACTGGATTCTAGGGCCAGTCTGGTGGGCCTTAGGCTTCCATATTTATTATTTTGGCTTTGTTCTCTAAACTATCCATCTGCTTTTTATATATATCTTATATCATTGACATTTTTTGTTCAATATCACTTGTCATTCTTGGCCAGAAGAATTGGAGTTGTGCCAACTTGACTAGTTTCTTAAATCTCAGATGTTTCAAATCACATACGGATAATGTGTGTTTTGTTATGCCACCTTAGCCAGGGAGAAAATGGTATTATCATAATAATCATTATTCTGAGGGAATTTGAATTCCCTCTGGTAATTCCCAAACTATCCTGGGGATGTTCAAAGGGAGTCATGGACTTGGTCTTCTAGAATACTATGTGAGTCTGAACTTTTCCCTTAATCTTAGCTCACTAGAATGTCTCCTTTCTCTGATAACAGCAAAATGTCAAAAGTTCAGAGAGATGGGGCATCTGAATTGAGAGCATGAATATCCAATGCCCTTACCTCTTAGGCTTTCTGTCTTGTGCTGGTGCCTTACTGAAGGTCGTGATTGCTGTTGCTGATGCTCTTGTGTCCCTACCAACACTGCCAAGGCCAGATAGTGAGATAGGTGAAGGCTACACCCAGAATAACTTCACTGCCTACTCCCAAATCCAGTTAAATTATTTTCTACTAGTGCAAAAAGCACCAGAACCAGTGTAACTACACTGTGCACTCTCAGTATTGTAGTTCTTAACAGTTTTTACTTGTTCTTATATTCATTCCTTGCTTGACTTAAACTCTGGGGAAGATCGGTGGGACAAATTCCTGAAAGAAAGTTACTGTGCTGTTATATTATATAGAATTGCCCTACTCCTTTTTTTTTTCCTAATTAATCATTCTCTTTAAACTAGTTTTGTGCCTCCACTGTCTTTCCTTAGAAAGTTCTTTTCCAGGGAGATGTGGGGCCCTCATCTCTGCATGCGACTGGAAGGCCTACTTCACCAAATCTCCAGACATTTTAGGGTCTTAGCATCAACATATCTTGGCTCATGAGGGTACCCCAAATACATACTTCCATCATCAAAAATCCTTTGCCATCCTTACAAATCTCCCCTCTCAACCACGAATCTTGTTATGGAAAGATGAAGAACTAAATATAATATCTCTGCAAGATTGAATCCCCAGGATGCAGACATTTTCAGTTGATCATCATATAGTTGTTTAGTGTCTACTATGTACTAGGTGCTGTGTTAAGCAGTGGGGTTAGAACAGGGGCAAGACAGATAATTTCTGCCAGTAATCTCATGGGAAAGCAAATTTGAAACACAGGAAATCGGTAAGTATTCAACAAAAGAGGATTTATAGGGATGATTAAGGGAAGCTAAAGTAGCAGAGGGTATCAAGGAAAATTTGTTTTCTGAAGAAGTTTTAAGCTCAAACTTAGAGATTATGGGGGTCAGGAGAGCAGAGGAAGTTTTTCAAACAGAGAAACACTATGGGTTAAGGACTTGACTTGAGAAAGGGTTTGTTGCATTACAGACACGGTTCTCAACCCTCACTGAGCCTTAAAATCATTTGGATCCCTTCTAAAAATACAAATGCCTAGACTTCACCCCACACAAGTGAATCAAAATATCTGAAGGTGTGGCCCTAGCAACAGTATTTTTTTTATAATCTCCACACATAATCCTAATATGAAGCCAGGATTGAGAACCACTGTATCAGAGGACACGAAAGGAAACCACATGGATGGTGCAAAGAGAGTAAGGAGAGTGGAAAATCATGGGGCCAGAAAGGTTGAATCACTGGTCCTTTTGTGAGCTCTTTTGTGAGTAATAAAGATTACTACTCATCTCAAAGGACTGTGGGAGGCATTTAATAGAAGGAGGGACAAGATTACAGGGCTGCTTTGTAGAGATTTGATTGAGTATGATAAAGTTGTTGTCAAGAGAATGTTACCGAGGTGAGAGGTTGTAACAGACTAGGATTAGAATACTGGCAGTGGAAAAAGAGAGATAAGTAGTGACTAATATCAATATCAAATGCTGCTTAAAGATCACACAAGAAAAAGAAAATTATTCTTTGGATTTGAGACATGAAAGCCACTAGAGACCTAGATGGGAGTAGCTCAGTAGAGGGTTTCTGTAGATGCCCAGACTGGCAGGTCATCATGCTGACTAATCAGCTCAGGTCTCACATTTGGATGTGAGGTCCTCAGTTATCTGCAGACACAAATGAACAAAGAGAAAGACTCTACTAGCCCAAGCTTACTTTTCCTTTTTACATGACCAAAGTCAACAAGTGAGACTCTCAAAAAAAGTGAGATTGTATAATTGAGGCAAAACCATTTGTTTCCATTTCAGAACCATGTGTGCTGGGTACAGTACTTGTCATTTTACTGATTCTGGTGTGACATATTAATACTCATTGAAACTTGATATTCTATGCCTAGAGACCTATACCTTTCTCTTTATCATTTTTCTCTGCTGGATTTCTGCCCCTTGTGCTTTCTTTGATTTCTCTACCCCAAACAGAGAAGCGAGTGCTTCTGTTGAGCTGCATTATTATTGATGGCCACTAGGGTATACTCTCTTGAGATAACTCAAAATTTATAGCATCACAGTAAAAGCAGAGAACCTCTACAAACACAGAGACCCGAATATCTCTCACTTCCTTAATGGGGAAGATTTCCACTTTTTTTCATTGGGAACAGCAAAGAGAGGAACTTTTTTAAAGCTTAGGTATACATGGACATCATAACCAGGTAGTATGTCCAATATCACTGCTCAGTAATATCACCCTAGTAGTGTGTTGTTGTTGTTTTAAATTTTATTTTTAAATAGAAGTATAGTTGATTTACAGTGTTGTGCCAATCTCTGCTGTACAAAAAAGTGACTCAGTTATACACATATAGACATTCTTTTTTTTAATATTCTTTTCCATTTATGGTTTATCACAGGGTATTGAATACAGTTCCCTGTGCTATATAGTAGGACCTTGTTGTTTATCCATCCTATATACAATAGTTTACATCTGCTAATCCCAGGCTCCCAGTACTTTCCTTCTCTACCCTCCCTCCCCTTTGGCAACCTTCTGGAATCTAGGGTGTTGTTTTAAGTCCAATTCTCAATGTGACTTCATTCAAAAACTTGTTGGTGACTGCCTACTTTGGAGCCTTATATTCATAAATATCCATTTCAATATCTGATAGAATTCTGCTGATAAAACTTACTGGTTTCTTTCCCTCTCATCTTTTTAATATAATTGTATAAACCCTCAGAACTAGTAATACATGGTATTATTAGTATGTAAATATAATTTTAAAAACCCTGAGCAGAATAGGTGATGAAAACCATCATGTTCACATCAACTTCAGTGGTCCAAGAGGTTGAGGATTCCTAGTTACTCTCTTACTTTTCCAAGCCTACTTAAAACTCCTTTTTCTAATATATCCCTAGTTTAGACCTGGATTAGACCTCTGAGTTAGGTCATAATGGATTATTGTAATAACAAACATTCTTCACAACTCTTCTGTGATATCCATTGAAGCACAAAACTTTTATTCCAAATAATAAGGTTTAGCCAGCTGGTGATGCAGACATTGTTTCCTCATCCCCACATTTTAGAAAGGCCTATAGAACAGGCACTTATTTTGGAACAATTTCAAGTCAGCTTTACCCAGTCCATCTAGGACTTTAATTTGCCATCTGTTACGCCTTTTATTATCCACTTTGACAATATTTATGTTATCTATGGACACTAATAATTCTGGATAGGTCATATTAACAAACTGCTTCTCTATTCAGTATCAAAAGGTTCCCCTTTAAATGAATAGATCTCTAATGGGCAGAAAAAGTCTTTATTTTTATCTTCATTAGTCAATGTTATCTGGTTGTTGGAAGTGATAACACTGACTTAGCAAGTCTAACCCATGGAGAACCACAAACATTTCAGTAGGTAGTCTAGTGATCCTTGAAGGCAAAATAGAGAGTATTAGCTCAGTGATTATGTTAATATGCACACATTAAAACAACTTCCACATTTCTTTTTACTATTACTATTGGGTAGACATTTAACAATAGCAGTTAGAATGAACCACAAAAGTACATTTTAATTATATGAATACCTAAGGCATTAATCTCTCCTCAAACCATCCTCCTGGAGCATTACTTAAACTGTCTTGTCAGTGAGCATTCTGATGTGCCAGATCACTAATACACACACCTCAATCCATCCACAAGGAGAAACTCTTTGGTTCTGTCCTGAGTTGATTCTTCAGTATGTTTTCATGTGTCTCAGATCAAAGCCATGAGATCTTAGGATTTCTTAAAATGTCACAATACAATGTCTAACTAATAGTAGTCTCAGAAGGAAAGAATGAAGAAAACATAAGGAAGAACATTTTCCAATAAATAATGCAAGATCTTCTCAAAGATAAATGGCTGGAATCTTTAGACTGAAACATGAGTAAGTGCTTAACATATTTGAATAAAAAATACACCTAAAACTATTTTTATGAAATTTCAGTCTAGCCAAGATGAAGAAAAGTCTTAAAGGCTTCCAGAAAGAGAAAACAGGTGACAAAAGCTAGAGAATCAGATCATGATCAGATTTTTCATTGGTTATACTGGATACCAGAAAAAATGTAAGTTATGCCTCAGATTTTATTGTTTGGAGAAAATGATTTGCAACCTAGGGAAATGGCTGGAATCATAATTGATGATAGCTGTTCTTATGGTGGTGTTTTAAAAAACTCATCTATATTGCATCATTTTAAAAAATGGAAACATAGCACTTTTGTAAAACTAAAAAAGCATTTAAAATTGATCATATATCCACTTCACAAACAAAAAATCTCTAAGTTCCCAGAGACAGAAATTGTGCAGGTCACATTCTGCTGCAATAATGGTATGAGATTATATGTTAAAAATAAAAGAATAGAATAATGGATATCTATATGCAAAAAGATGAATTTATATTCCTACCTCACACCTACGCAAAAATAACTCAAAATAGATAATAGATCTAAATCTAAGAGCTAAAACTATAAATCCTTTAGAAGAAAACATAGGAGAAAATCTTTGTCACTTTTGGTTTAGGCAAAATTTCCTTAGATATAGTCCCCAAAGCACAGTCAAAAGAAAAAAAAGATAAATTGGACTTGATCAATACTAAAACTTTTTGCTCTTCAAAAGACACAATTAAGGAAAGGGGAAAAAATCAATGTACTGAGAGAAAATATTTGCAAATCATATAATCTACACTCAATAACTGTAAATCTAGAAAATACCCTTAAATAAATGATTAAGAAATATTTAAGGTATACATGAAGAAAAAACTTTACTGAAGATTCAAGTAAGTGAGAGAAAAAAACATGTTCCTGATGACAAGACAATAATTTAAATAAATTCTCCATAAACTAATCTATAAATTTAGTACAATTCTAATCAAATGCTAAAAGAAATTCTTGGAGAAATTTCACAAGCACAGTCTGAAATTCTTCTGAAAGTGTAAATGAGTAAAATTAGCCAATACATTTTTTTCTTTTCATTTTGAATTTTACTTTATTTTATTTTTACACAGCAGGTTCTTATTAGTTATCTATTTTATACATATTAGTGTATATATGTCAATCCCAATCTCCCAATTCATACGTTTGTTCTCTACATCTGTGTCTCTATTTCTGCTTTGCAAACTGGTTCATCTGTACCATTTTTCTAGATTCCTAGATTTCTAGATTAATGCATTAACATATGCGTTAATATACAATATTTGTTTTTCTTTTTCTGACTTCACTCTGTATGACAGTCTCTAGGTCCATCCACATCTCTACAAATGACCCTATTTCGTTCCTTTTTATGGCTAATATTCCATAGTATATATGCACCACATCTTCTTTATCCATTCATCTGTTGATGGGCATTTAGGTTGCTTCCATGACCTTAGCCAAGACATTTTTGAAAAAGGAATAACTGTATAGATTCGC
Source organism: Mesoplodon bidens (assembly GCF_964165515.1). Taxonomy (NCBI): domain Eukaryota; kingdom Metazoa; phylum Chordata; class Mammalia; order Artiodactyla; family Ziphiidae; genus Mesoplodon; species Mesoplodon bidens. The sequence continues at coordinate 29,443,297 of NC_138177.1, read as the reverse complement.
CAAATTAGATGCAGAAAGAGTTTGTGTTATATAGCCGAGCTAACTATAATAGTTTAAAAGTGTGACAGTTTCTTTACTGCTGTGATTTGGTAAGATAAGATTGACTATTCTGGCTGAAACCAAAAGATTCTGCTGAAGCTGCTGCTGCCACCTGTCAAAGGCATTGATAATGTTGCTAGTGCTTGCTGATAGAGTCCCATGACTGCTGATACCCATTATGAAGTTAACTGGCTTATTTCACTTAGCATAATACCCTCCAGGTCTATCAATGTTGTTGCAAATGGCAAGATTTCATTCTTTTTTAGGACTAATATTCCATTGTATATATGTACCACATATTCTTTATCCATTTATTTGTGAGTGGACAATTAGGTTGCTCACATATCTTGACTACTGTAAATAATGCTGCAAAGAACATGGGGGACATATATATATTCAAATTAGTGTTTTTGTTTTCTTTAAATAAATACAAAGGATTTGAGTTGCTGGGTCATATTAATATAATACTGTAATTCAATTATATTTCAATTTAAAAAGATAGAGAAAACTAGGGTTGCACAAAAGATGCTCTCACTTCATAGCAAAGGCCACAGGTGACCTCATTCACTCTCACCATTTTAGCCGCTCATTGTTTCTCTCTTTTTTACAGCAGCCCCATCTTTCTGGGACTCAGAAGCTGGGACTGTGCTATTGCGAGATTCTTCCCCCTCTTCTGCCAGCCCATTGTCCTTGAATCACACTATGCACCTTGATAATATCTTCACACAAGTTATGTTCTTCCCTTGCAGGCTCTTCCTTCCTGGTAGTTCTGTCTCATCTGGAGTGGTCCAGACATGCCTGAATTCTAGCAAGATTTCAGTTTAGGCTCAAATTGTGACCTCTACATGAAACAAGTTTGCTTTTTGTCCCATGAACAATTTGACCATCTCCTTTCTATAGACAACTATTTGCAGCCTAAGTCTATGTCATTCTCTTGAATATAATTTGGTTTTTGGACTTGATCTTGTCCATAGCTAAGTGAAATATAAACCCCGATTCTGAAAAACAAATTAAGAACTGAAATTGTAGTGCAGTTTTAACCTTCTTAGGACCATATTCTTGCTTTACAGGCTTAGCAACTGTCTTACTGATTCCTGCTATGCCTCCAGAGATAAATTGGTGAGTCTAATAAACTTGTTTCTGTAATATAAATGGCATAAATTAGCTCTTTATGTTTTCTAGATTTTCTGTTCACTTCATGTTGTCAGTAAAACTCTTCATCACTCTATTGGCAATGACTGTGTTTAGACTATTCTATTTCTCTAACAGTGTATCTATTCCACTAGGTCAAAACAAAGTATATTTATTTCTCACCGATGGCAAATCTCTACTTTGCAATCCCTACTAGGAACGAAACAAAATAAAACAAAAAAGAGTTTCAAATTCACACAGTAAGATACTTTGCTCTCTATTAATTTACTTTATTAATTAAGATCCCTCTTCCCCAGAGAAATAAAAAGGGATTGGGGGTGGTGGCTTAGAGGCAAAGACAAAAATCCAATGATATAAAATTAAAATAAAGATAAAAATTAAGATAAAATTGATGATTTGAGGATGAGGGATATTCACAGACATACATAGTAAACAGCACCTTTACAAGAGCAAGAGATGGATTTCAAATTTAGTTACAAATGCATAGATTGATCCAGTGATGAAACTTAGATTATCTATAGAAACATCTTTCTGAGTAAACTTTTAAAGCATTATACCCATTTTGTTTAAACATTAAAAAAAATAATGCACAGCTGTGGAACAAAAAACCACATTCACAGAAAGATAGACAAGATGAAAAGGTTGAGGGCTATATACCAGATGAAGGAACAAGATAAAACCCCAGAAAAACAACTAAATGAAGTGGAGATAGGCAACCTTCCAGAAAAACAATTCAGAATAATGATAGTGAAGATGATCCAGGACCTCGGAAAAAGAATGGAGGCAAAGATCGAGAAGATGAAAGAAATGTTTAACAAAGACCTAGAAGAATTAAAGAACAAACAAACAGAGATGAACCATACAGTAACTGAAATGAAAACTACACTAGAAGGAATCAATAGCAGAATAACTGAGGCAGCAGAACGGATAAGTCACCTGGAAGACAGAACGGTGGAATTCACTGTTGTGGGACAGAATAAAGAAAAAGAATGAAAAGAAATGAAGACAGGGGCTTCCCTGGTGGTGCAGTGGTTGGGAGTCCGCCTGCTGGTAGGGGACACGGGTTTGTGCCCTGGTCCAGGAGGAACCCACGTGCCACAGAGCAGCTGGGCCTGTGAGCCATGGCCTCTGAGCCTGTGCGTCCGGAGCCTGTGCTCCGCAACAGGAGAGGCCACGACAGTGAGAGGTCCGCCTACTGCAAAAAAAAAAAAAAAAAAAAAAAAAAAAAGAAATGAAGACAGCCCAAGAGACCTCTGGGACAACATTAAGTGTAACAACATTCACATTATAGGGTTCCCAGAAGCAGAAGAGAGAGAGAAAGGACCTGAGAAAATATTTGAGAGATTATAGTCAAAAAATTCCCTAACATGGGAAAGGAAATAGCCACCTAAGTCCAGGAAGTGCAGCGAGTCCCATACAGGATAAATCCAAGGAGAAACATGCCAAGACACATAGTAATCAAATTGGTAAAAAATTAAAGACAAAGAAAAATCATTGAAAGCAGCAAGGGGTAAATGACAAATAACATACAAGGGAACTCCCATAAGGTTAACAGCTGATTTCTCAGCAGAAACTCTACAGGCCAGAAGGGAGTGGCATGACATACTTAAAGTGATGAAAGGGAAGAAACTACAACCAAGATTACCCTACCCAGCAAGGATCTCATTCGGATTCGATGGAGAAATCAGAAGCTTTACAGTCAAGCAAAAGCTAAGAGAATTCAGCACCACCAAACCAGCTCTACAACAAATGCTAAAGGAACTTCTCTAAGTGGGAAAGAGAAGGGAAGAAAAGGACCTACAAAAACAAACCCAAAACAATTAGGAAAATGGTCAAAGGAACATACGTATCGATAATTACCTAAACCGTGAATGGATTAAAAGCTCCAACCAAAAGACACAGGCTTGCTGAATGGATACAAAAACAAGGCGCATATATATGCTGTCTTCAAGAGACCCACTTCAGACCTAGGGACACATACGGACTGAAAGTGAGGGGATGGAAAAAGATATTCCATGCAAATGGAAACCAAAAGAAAGCTGGAGTAGCAATACTCATATCAGACAAAATAGACTTTAAAATAAAGAATGTTACAAAAGACAAGGAAGGACACTACATAATGATCAAGGGATCAGTCCTAGAAGAAGATATAACTATTATAAATATATATGCACCCAACATAGGAGCACCTCAATACATAAGGCAACTGCTAACAGCTGTAAAAGAGGAAATTGACAGTAATGCGGTAATAGTGGGGGACTTTAACACCTCACTTACACCAATGGATAGATCATCCAAAATGAAAATAAATAAGGAAACAGAAGCTTTAAATGACACAATAGACCAGATAGATTTAAGTGATATTTATAGGACATTCCATCCAAAAAGAGCAGATTACACTTTCATCTCAAGTGTGCACAGAATATTCTCCAGGATAGATCACATCTTGGGTCACAAATCAAGCCTCAGTAAATTTAAGAAAATTGAAATCATATCAAGCATCTTTTCTGGCCACAACGCTATGAGATTAGAAATGAATTACAGGGGAAAAATGTAAAAAATACAAACACGTGGAGTCTAAACACTACATTACTAAATAACCAAGAGATCACTGAAGAAATCAAGAGGGAATAAAAAATATATCTAGAGACAAATGACAATGAAAAAATGACAATCCAAAACCTATGGAATGCAGCAAAAGCATTCTAAGAGGGAAGTTTATAGCTATACAAGCCTACCTCAAGAAACAAGAAAAATCTCAAATAAATAATCTAACCTGACACCTAAAGGAACCTAGCGAAAGAAGAACAACGAAAACCCAAAGTTAGCAGAAGGAAAGAAATCATAAAGATCAGAGCAGAAATAAATGAAATAGAAACAAAGAAAACATTAGCAAAGATCAAAAAAACTAAAAGCTGGTTCTTTGAGAAGATAAACAAAATTGATAAACCATTAGCCAGACTCATCAAGAAAAAGAGGGAGAGGACTCAAATCAATAAAATTAGAAATGAAAAAGAAGTTACAACAGACGCCGCAGAAATACAAAGCATCCTATGAGACTACTACAAGCAACTCTATGCCAATAAAATGGACAACATGGAAGAAATGGACAAATTCTTAGAGAGGTATAAGCTTCCAAGACTGAACCAGGAAGAAATAGAAAATATGAACAGATCAGTCACAAATAATGAAATTAAAACTGTGATTAAAAATCTTCCAAGAGGGACTTCCCTGGTGGTTCAGTGATTGGGAATCTGCCTGCCAATGCAGGGGACGCCATTTCGAATCATGGTCCTGGAAGATCCCACATGCCACAGAGCAACCGTGCACCACAACTACTGAGCCTGTGCTCTAGAGCCCGAGAGCCACAGCTACTGAAGCCTGTGCGCCTGGAGCCTGTGCTCTGCAGCAAGGGAAGTCACCACAATGAGAGGCCTGTTCACCACAAAGAAGTGTAGACCCTGCTTGCCACAACTAGAGGAAGCCCACGCGCAGTGGTGAAGGCCCATCACAACCAAAAATAAATAAATAAATAAATTAATTAATTAAAAAAAAAACTTCCAACAAACAAAAGTCCAGGACCAGATGGTTTCACAGGTGAATTCTATCAAACATTTAGAGAAGAGGTAACACCCATTCTTCTCAAACTCTTCCAAAAAATTGCAAAGGAAGGAACACTCCCAAACTCATTCTATGAGGCCACCATCACCCTGATACCAAAACCAGACAAAGATACTACAAAAAAAAAAGAAAATCACAGACCAGTATCACTGATGAATATAGTTGCAAAAATCCTCCACAAAATACTAGCAAACAGAATCCAACAACACATTAAAAGGATCATACACCACGATCAAGTGGGATTTATCCCAGGGATGCAAGGATTCTTCAGTATATGCAAATCAATCAATGTGATACACCATATTAACAAATTGAAGAATAAAAACCATATGATCATCTCAATAGATGCAGAAAAAGCTTTTGACAAAATTCAACACAAATTTAGGATAAAAACTCTCCAGAAAGTGGGCATAGAGGGGACCTACCTCAACATAATAAAGGCCATATATGGCAAACCCACAGCAAACATCATTCTCAATGGTGAAAAACTGAAAGCATTTCCTCTAAGATCACACAAGACAAGGATGTCCACTTTCACTGCTATTATTCAACATAGTTTTGGAAGTCCTACCCTCGGCAATCAGAGAAGAAAAAGAAATAAAAGGAATACAAATTGGAAAAGAAGAAGTAAAACTGTCACTGTTTGCAGATGACATGATACTATACATAGAGAATCCTAAAGATGCCACCAGAAAACTACTAGAGCTAATCAATGAATTTGGTAAAGTTGCAGGATACAAAATTAATGCACAGAAATCTCTTGCATCCCTATACACTGATGCTGAAAAATCTGCAAGAGAAATTAAGGAAACACTCCCATTTACCATTACAACAAAAGGAATAAAATACGTAGGAATAAACCTACCTAGGGAGACAAAAGACCTGTATGCAGAAAACTATAAGACACTGATGAAAGAAATTAAAGATGATACGAACAGATGGAGAGATGTACCATGTTCTTGGATTGGAAGAATCAATATTATGAAAATGACTATACTACCCAAAGCAATCTACAGATTCAATGAAATCCCTATCAAATTACCAATGGCACTTTTTACAGAACTAGAACAAAAAACTCTTAAAATTTGTATGGAGACACAAAAGACCCCGAATAGCCAAAGCCATCTTGAGGGAAAAAAACGGAGCTAGAGGAATCAGACTCCCTGCCTTCAGACTATACTACAAAGATACAGTAATCAAGACAATATGGTACTGGCACAAAAGCAGAAACATAGATCAATGGAAGAAGATAGAAAACCCAGAGATAAACCCACGTACCCATGGTCATTTAATCTATGACAATGGAGACAAGAATATACAATGGAGAAAAGACAGCCTCTTCAATAAGTGGTCCTGGGAAAGCTGGACAGCTACATGTAAAAGAAGGAAATTAGAACAGTCTCTAACATCATACACAAAAATAAACTCAAACTGGATTAGAGACCTAAATGTAAGACTGGACACTATAAAACTCTTAGAGGAAAACATAGGAAGAACACTCTTTGACATAAAGCACAGCAAGATCTTTTTTGATCCACCTCCTAGAGTAATGGAAATAAAAACAAAAATAAACAAATGGGACCTAATGAAACCTAAAAGCTTTTGCACAGTAAAGGAAACCATAAACAAAACGAAAAGACAACACTCAGAATGGGAGGAAATATTTGCAAACGAATCAACAGACAAAGGATTAATCGCCAAAATATATAACCAGCTCATGGAGCTCAATATTAAAAGAACAAACAACCCACTCCAAAAATGGGCAGAAGACCTAAATAGATATATCTCCAAAGACATACAGATGGCCAAGAAGCACATGAAAAGCTGCTCAACATCACTAATTATTAGAGAAATGCAAATCAAAACTACAATGAGGTATCACCTCACACCAGTTAGAATGGGCTTCATCAGAAAATCTGCAAACAGCAAATGCTGGAGAGGATGTGGAGAAAAGGGAACCCTCTTGCACTGTTGGTGGGAATGTAAACGGATACAGCCACTATGGAGAACAGTATGGAGGTTCCTTAAAAAACTAAAAATAGAATTACCATATGATCCAGCAATCCCACTACTGGGCATATACCCAGAGAAAACCACAGTTCAAAAATACACATGCACCTCAATGTTCACTGAAGCACTATTTACAATAGCCAGGTCATGGAATCAACCTAAATGCCCAACGACAGATGAATGGATAAAGAAGATGTGGTACATATGTACAACGGAATATTACTCAGCCATAAAAAGGAACGAAATTGGGTCTTTTGTTGAGATGTGGATGGATGTAGAGACTGTCATACAGAGTGAAGTAAGTCAGAAAGAGAAAAACAAATATCATATATTAACGCATATATGTGGAACCTAGAAAAATGGCACAGATGATCCGGTTTGCAGGGCAGAGATTGAGACACAGATGTAGAGAACAAACGTATGGATACCAAGGGGAAAAGCTGTGGGGGGGAGGGGTGTGATGAATTGGGCAATTGAGATTGACATGTATACACTGATGTGTATAAAATTGATGACTAATAAGAACCTGCTATATAAAAAAAGAAAAAAATAATAATGCACACACATGTACAGTTCAGCACAAAAGAGCGGACAAAAATTCCATGTGTTTCTTCTATCTATCCAGAGGGAGAATATGCAGATATGGGAGTGCTAATAACATTTTTTTGGCTGAAAAGACTAGGAAGTTGTTCTGTTTTTTCCTATAAGTCTTCCACTGTACTCTATTGCCTTTCTTCTCACTGATCCCCTACCCTCGATTCCCTCCTAGATTGTTGTCTCCTTTATTGACTTCTAAGTCTGCTTTCCATGAATTTTCTATCTCTTTTGTTTATTAAAACAGCTTCACCATTATTAGTAATACTGAATCCTGTTTATTTAAAATCTTCAACCTCATAATTTATTCACAGGTCTTCCTTGATCCCAAGGGCAGGCAAGATTCTTGGTTTTAGGGTTGACACATTACAGCTTGATGCTTAGACTAGTGACTCTGGAACCAGATTCCATGAATTTGCACCCTGGCTCTGCCACATGTAAATTATGTGCCAACGGGCAGGTCACCTCTTGCCTCAGTTTCCTCATTTGTCAAGCAGGGATAGTAGTAGCACTTACTCTGTAGGACTGTTGTGAGAATTAAATGAGTTTTTCATGTAAAGCACTCAGAGCATGACTTACACGTTATAAATTCTACGTAAGTGTTAGCTATTTTTACCATTATTGGAGTGGGTAATGGGGTTTCCTTCTCTCACAGCTCCCCTTGTCTTCCCTGTCTTTATTTCTCTGAGGTTGTGGCTATGACCTGGGAAAAATATTTTTCTTTTCTCATCTGCCCATGACACTACTTGTTGTCCTCTTCTGAGTGGTGATTACTTCTGACCCATTTTGGTGGGAAGGATTTCCACAGTGAGGAAGGAGGAAGGATAATAGGCTGTTGTGGCAGAGAAATCAGGAGATGAGGGTGGATGGGGAAATAGTGGGATGGGTCAAAACTTCCATCCTTTTGAATAAGTGTTGAAGGTCATTGCAGGGGCACAGAAGGGTGAGCACGAATATGACTCTGCCTGGAAGAAAAAGCTAAAAACAGTTTTCAATCAAACTGCCCTTTTCCCCCTTCCACCTACTCACCTATGTTAAAATATATTTTAAACATTAATTATGACAGGCTTGTAATGGAGACAGTGAACAAATTTGTTTGTTTTCCCCCCCCAAGAGATTTCAGTTACATTACTTCCTCATAGAATATCACTTACCATGCGGTGCCATTTGACGCTGGACTGCAGAATCTGGAGATTACTTGCTAGTCAGGGAGAAGAGGGAGAGTAGTTAAAAGGGAATGAACTCTTACCACCTGTTGGAACATATCCCCAAATCTAAAGTTTTATATGACCTTAATGACAAAGCCCAACGAAGATAGTACGTGCGCGCGCGTGCACACACACACACACACACACACAAACTTCAAATTCATTACAAATATTACTAAACAATACTTAACTAAAAGATTAATAAACAGAATACACAGCCACATTAAAAGAATAATAAACACTAACCAAGAGGTATTTATTCCAAACTTACAAGGATGGTTAGATAAAGGAGGACCCATAATATAATTCTCAACATTAATTGTTAAAAAAGTTACATGATAATTTATATTGAGGCAAAAAATTCTGATAAAATTTTAAATCTATTCTTGATAGCAATTCTTAATAAAACAGATATTAGTCATTTTCTTAATGTGACATATAAACACAAAAGCCAGAGTCAGATGTAATAAGGAAATAATTAGAAGCATTCTCATTAAAGTAAAGAACCAGACAACGATGACCATTATACCACTATCATTTGCCATTTCTGGACATTCCAGCTAGTATTATTAGAAAATAGAAATAAATAAGTGTATTAAAATTGGAAAGAAAAAGACTATATTATTTTTAAATTATTTACTTCATGGGAAAGAATATGAGTGCCTTTTAAATTTGTCTATGATATCGGAATGATTTAATTAGAATTGGAATTATCAATGACTGAAATGTTTGGTCAAATTCCCTTAGAAAACCTTTAGAACCTGATATGTCTTTGTTTGACGGTGTAGCCCTTTGATAATTATTTTTATTTCTTTCATTTTAATTGTTCTGTTTCAATTTTCTAGGTCTTCTGTAATTCTTTTTTTTAAAATAATGCCTTTATTTTGGGATAATTTTAGATTTACAGAAAAGTTACAAAGATAGTTTAGAGTTCTCATATACCCCTCACCTTGTTTCCGTAGTGTTATCATCTTACATAACCATGGACCATTTGTCAAAACTGAAAAAGTTTTATTGGTACAATTTTAACAACTAAACTGTAGACTCTATTTTTCCACTAATGTCCTTTTCCTGTTCCAGGATCCAAACCAGGACCCCACATTGCATTTAGTCATAATTTATCCTTTGTTTCCTCTGTTCTGTAATTATTTTGTAATCTTTCCTTGTTTATGAATTTGACTATTTTGAAAAGGGTACCTGGTTAGATATTTTGGCATGCCCCTCAGGTTGCATTTATCTGATGTTTTTCTCAAGATTTGATTGGAAATACAGGTTTTGGGAAAAATATCACAGAAGTGAAGTGTCCTTCTCATCATGAGAAAGTATCAGATTTTGAATTATTCACTAGTTCTACTATTTTTCTCTTATCAGATTCAGGGATGCAGCTTCATCTTTGTGTACGCCTTCTTTCCTTCTGCCTTCCTTGGATTTATTTTGAGGCTCTTTTTCTAAATTCTTGTTGTGGATACTTGATTCAGTTATTTCTATCCTTTCTGGTTTATAATTCTAAGTATTCAAAGCTATGGAGTTTTCTCTGTGCACTCTTTCAGCTATATGCTATAGGTTCTAATAAGTAGTGCTATCAACATTCTGTAATTTGTGTATTACTTTTCTCTTTAACCTAAGAATTAATAGAATACCTTATATGACACATGGTAAGGATTTTTGTTTGTTTCATAAGTTTACTATTGACTGCTAATTTTTTTTTTTTGCATTGTGATTAGAGACTCTTTCTGCTATTTCTACATTTTGGAATTTATACAGAAATTTCTAGCCTAGCATATGGTTATCTTTTGTGAGTACACCTTTCTGTGGGCATTAGAAAAAAAGATATATTCTTTGTATTCAGGGCTAGAGATTGATATATGGGTTTCTCTCGCTCTCCCATGCACATACACACACAGTTACCTTTGTCTGAAGTATATCCTAAATTCATACTTGCTTTAATACTCCTTGACGACAAGCTGACAAAGGTGAATTAAAGTCTTCTACTACTAATGCTGCAAAAGAGTATTTTGTATTAGTACATAAACCAGTAACTTTCCTATAGCTTTTTTTTTGCTTTATAAATTTTGATGCTACTATATTATATGGTAAGTAGATCATATTAATTTTCAATCGCTGTGTAACAAGTTACCACAAATGTAATGGCTTAAAAAAACCCATTTATTATTATTTGACAGTTTCTGTGGGTCAAGAAGGTCAGGCTCTCCTTAGGGTCTCACATGGCTGAAACCAGGGTGTCAGTATGAACTGCCATCTCACTTGAGGCTCAGGATCTTCTTCCAAGGTCATTTAAGTTGTTGGCAGAATTCAATTCCTTGAGACTGAAAGACTGAGGATCCTGCTCTTTTGCTGTCTGAGTCTGAGGGCATCTGTCAGCTTGTAGAAACTGTCTGAGTTCCTTGCTCTGTGGCCCCTTCACAAGGCCTTCTTACACTACCAATATGACTTCTGTCTCCAACATCTAGAGCCAGACTCAAAGGGATCATGTGATTACATCAGGCCCATTCATAATATTCCTTTTGATTAACTCGCAGCCAACTCTCTAGTAACCTAATTACATCTATAAAATCTCTTTTGCCGTATTGTGTAACATAATCATATCCCATCATATCAGAGCTCCAGCCTTTATCATTCCTTAATTTTTCACCTTCAAGAGGAGGGATTTATACAAGGCATGTATACCAAGAGACAGGAATATTGGAGGACATCTTAAAATTCTTCTTACCACATGAATTTTTATAATTATTTTTTCCTTATTATGATTTATAGACTTTCTCATTATGTGATGCTTTTAAAAAATCACATTTAATGCTTTAAGTCTTAATTCAAGCCTAAAATTCAAAGTTGTCTGAATTAAGATCCTGACTCCTAATTTGTTGTTATTGTTGTTGTTTACATTTTCTTGGTATACTTTTTCCCATCTTTTTATTCACAACTTTTTTTTTTAGCATCTTTATTGGAGTCTAATTGCTTTACAATGGAGTATTTTGTTTTATAAATGTCTCTAGTAGGTAGCATATTGCTGGGGTTTATTTGTAATTTAACCAGACTCCTTTCTCATTATAGATGAGTTCAATCCATTTTGATTTATTTATGGAACATATTTTGGTCTTAATTTTCTATATTTTATGCTTTTTCTGTAGCTGTGGCTACTTTTAAGTCCTTTATTACATGGTATTTTTTCCTTGACTTTCTTTGTGTGTGTGTGTGAAGTGGTGTGTTTTGTGTGTTTCTTTTATATGAAAGGTTTATATTCCTGTTGTGATTATGATTAAGATGACTCTAACTTTTTGTAATATATTTATTCCTCAAAACTGTAGACCAAACTTTAGACCAAATCTGATTCCCAGCTGTGAGCAAAGATGAAATTTGTTCATCTCTGTTTCCTCCCCTTCCTTATCCCCTATAGATTTTAGTTGATTAAATTACTTAGTGAAACCTTTATGCCTTTTTGTTTATATTACTTGATGACTTATTAATCCCCAAGATTTAATAATAAAGAATCAATGTCCTTACATTACCTTCCTCCTTATTCCCTAATTTTCCTGGGTTATTAGTCATATAATTTTCATACTTACAAAGTTTATAATATTTATATTCAGTTCTGTAACAATAATCCCCACTTTCTTTTTTTTTTTTTTTTTTTTTTTGCGGTACGTGGGCCTCTCACTGTTGTGGCCTCTCCCGTTGCGGAGCACAGGCTCCGGATGCACAGGCTCAGCGGCCATGGCTCACGGGCCCAGCTGCTCCGCGGCATATGGGATCCTCCCGGACCGGGGCACGAACCCGTATCCCCTGCATCGGCAGGCGGACTCTCAACCACTGCGCCACCAGGGAGGCCCCCCACTTTCTTTTAAATAGATTCAGTGCACACTGCACTGGCTTCTCTAGTCATCTCTTGTTGAGCTGAAGTTCTTTTCCTATTAGTCTCTTCAAGGGAAACACATTCCTTGAGTTCTTTCATGTTACAAAATATTTCTCACACTCACTCTGAGTTACAGTTAGCCTGAGTATAACATTCTTGGGCCACAATGTTTTCCTCAAGGATTTTATGTGTTCTGTTCCACCGTCATCCAGTATTGCTGTGGAAAATGCTATGGTGAGCTGGATTTTTTCTTCTGCTAGAAAGGTTAGTTGAATATTTTTCCTTTTCCTGGATTTCCAAAGCATTCTTTATCTTTGGAAATCAGTAACTTTACTAGAATACTGCTCCTTTGATTGTATAGAGTTAATGTTTCTAGGGACATAGTCTGCTTTTCGACCTATATCTTCATGAAAATTTATATTAAAATTTTTATTTAGATATTTTCTTCTTTTATTTTGGTTCTCTTCTTTGATGACAACAATTATGCTTATATTGGTCTCTCTTTTTCTTTTTTTTTGCGGTACGCGGGCCTCTCACTGTTGTGGCCTCTCCAGTTGTGGAGCACAGGCTCCAGATGTGCAGGCTCAGCAGCCATGGATCACGGGCCTAGCTGCTCCGCGGCATGAGGGATCTTCCTGGACCGGGGCACGAACCTGTGTCCCCTGCATCGGCAGGCAGACTCTCAACCACTGCACCACCAGGGAAGCTCTGGTCTCTTTCTTAATGTCCTTCTAGCTTATCTCAGTCTTGTCCTTCATGCTCCTTACCATATTTTCAGCAATGCTTATTTTCTTTGCACCGTTTCCAACATGACCTTTGTTTTTGTGAGAATATTATTTCCCTCCACTTCTGTCCTAAACGGCACTGTCTTTCCCTAAATTCTTATATCTCTATTTCAAAATTATGTTTTACACATAAAATTGCTTCATTAAATTATAAAGTCTTTTTTATCTGCTCTGTGATATTTTCCTGGAATTATTTAACTGTCATTATTTTTATATTACATTTCTGCTTTTTTTCTTGTAAAATCTTTCTTTTTTTTTTTTTTTTTACATCTTCTATTGATTCCATTTTGACGATTACTCAGTATTGGATGAGATGAGCTACTCTCAGATCAAATGGTTGCTGGACTTTCAGATAGAGAAATTCTCCTCTTGACCCAGAACTGTGTGTGTAAATTTGCTTTCAGATTTATTCTACCCTTGCCATTTGATCCTGGCAGCTTCAGAATTTACCTCCTCTCTCATGAATTACCTGCAACAGTAGATTCTTGGTTAAAAACCAGAACGAAAGAAAGGTGTTCAGTTTGCATATCCCACTTCTGTTTTTCTGTCTAAGCTGCTCACCTTGCTTTTCCTCGTGCCTCCATCCCCACCAAAAAGCATCATACATCTTCCCAGGGAGTACCTCTGGATCCAAATATCTGAACAAAAGCTTCATTCCAGAGATGTCATATTTACTCACAATCTAGCTATTTCACCACTGGAGTGTTTTCATTGTTATTTTCAAAGATTCCATATTTACTAAATGTTTCTTTAACTTTAGCAAAAGTTTCCCCTTTAAAATTCTCACAGGATTGAATACATATGTGAA